>NC_073241.2:25587500-25901250 GCF_029281585.2 Gorilla gorilla gorilla
ATATCAAAGTCCACCGTATATATATTATATACTGAAAATAAAATATCAAACTTCACCAAATATATATTATATTCTGTTCATAAAATATCAATTTTCAACAAACATATGTTATATACTGTACAAATAATATCAAACAACACCAAATATATATCATATACTGCACATAAAATATAAAAGTACACCAAATATATTTTATATAATGTACATAAAATATCAAAGTACACAAAATATATATTATATACTGCACATAAAATATCAAAATTCACCAAATATATATCATATACTGCACATTAAATATCAAAGAACACCAAATATATATCATATACGGTTCATGAAATATCAAAGTGCACCAAATATATATCATATGCTCTACATAAAATATCAAAGTACACCAAATATATACTATATACTGTACATAAAATATCAAAGTAAACCAAATATATATTATATACTGTACAAAAAATATCAAAGTTCATGAAATATATAGTATATACTGCACATAAAATATCAAACTTCACCAAATATATATCACATACTGCACATAAACTATCAAAGTTCAGCAAATATATATTATATACTGTACATAAAATATCAAAGTACACCAAATATATGTTATATACTGTACAGAAAATGTCAAAGTACACCCTATATATATATTATACTGAACATAAAATATCAAACTTCACCAAATACATATTATACACTGTACATAAAATATCAAATTTCTCCAAATATACATAATATACTGTACATAAAATATCAAAGTACACCAAATACATATTACATACTGTACATAAAATATCAAATTTCACCAAGCATATATTATATACGGTACATAAAACATCAAAATTCACCAAATATATACTATATACTGCACAAAAAATATCAAGTTTCACCAAATATATATTATATACTGTATATAATATATCAAAGTACATCAAATACATATTATACACTGTACATAAAATTTCAAATTTCTCCAAATATATGTAATAAACTGTACATAAAATATCAAATTACACCAAATATATATTACATACTGTACATACAATAACAATTTCACAAAACATATTTTATAAACAGTACATAAAATATCAAATTTCACCAAATATATATTATATACTGCAAATAAAATATCAAACTTCACCAAAAATGTATTATATACTGTACATAAAATATCAAACTTCACCAAATTTATATCATATACTGCATATAAAATATCAAAGTACACCAAATATATATTATATACTGTACATAAAATATCAAATTTCACCAAATATATCTCGTATACTGAATAAAAAATATCAAATAACACCAAATATATACAATATACAGTACATAAAATATCAAATTTCTCCAAATTTATACTATATACTGAAGATAAAATATCAAATTTCACCAAATATCCATTATATACTGTACATAAAATATCAAACTTCACCAAATATCTATTATATACTGTACATAAAATATCAAATTTCACCAAATATATATTATATGCTATACATTAAATATCAAAATACACCAAATATATACTACATACTGTAAATAAAATATCAAATTTCACCAAATATATATTATATACTGCACATAAAATATCAAACTTCACCAAATATATCATATACTGTACAAAAAATGTCAAAGTACAACAAATATATATCATATAGTCTACATAAAATATCAAAGTACACAAAGTATATATTATATACTGTACATAAAATATCAAAGTTCACCAAATATATATTACATACTGTACATAAAATATCAAATTTCACCAAACATATATTATATACTTTACATAAAATGTAAGACTTCAGCAAATATATATCATATACTGAACATAAAATATCAAAGTACACCAAATATATATTATATACTGTACATAAAATATCAAAACACACCAAATATATATTACATTCTGTACATAAAATATCAAATTTCAACAAACATAAAGTATACACTGTACGTAAAATATCAAACTTCACCAAATATATATTATATACTGTACATAAAATATCATATTTCACCAAATGTATGTTATGTACTGTGCAGAAAATATCAAAGTACACCATATATATATTGCATACTGTACATAAAATATCAAACTTCACCAAATATATATTATATACTGCACATAAAATTTCAAATTTCATCAAATATATATTATATACTGCACATACAATATCAAACTTCACCAAATATATAATATATACTGTACATAAAATATCATATTTTACAAAATATATGTTATATAGTGTACAGAAAATTGCAAGGTACACCATATATATTGTATACTGTACATTAAACATCAAAGTACACCAAATATATATTATATACTGAACATAAAACACCAAATTTCACGAAAGATACATTGCGTACTACACATAAAATATCAAACTTCACGAAATATATATAATATACTCTTCATAAAATATAAAAGTACACTAAATATATATTATATAGTGTACATAAAATATCAAAGTACACCAAGTACATGTTATAATCTGTACATAAAATATCAAAGTACACCATATACATAGTATACTGAACATAAAATGTCAAACTTTACCAAATATATATTATATTCTGTACATAAAATATCAAATTTCACCAAACATATGTTATATACTGTACAAATACTATCAAAGTACACCAAATATATTTCATATACTGTACATAAAATATCAAACTACGCAAAATATATATTATATACTGTATATAAAACTTCAAATTTTAACATATATACTATATACTGTACAGAAAATATCAAATTTCATCAAATATATATTGTATACTGTACATAAAATATCAAAGAACAAAAAATATGTACTATATACTGTACATAAAATATCAAACTTCTCCAAATTTATACTATATACTGTACATAAAATATCAAACTTCTCCAAATTTATATTATATACTGTACATAAAATATCAAATTTCACGAAATATATATTATATACTGTACATATAATATCAAATTTCACCAAATATATACTATATACTGTACATAAAATATCAAATTTCACCATATATATATTATATACTGTATATAAAATACCAAAGTACACCAAATATATATTATACACTGTACATAAAATATCAAATTTCTCCAAATATATATAATATACTGTACATAAAATATCAAAGTTCACCAAACATATATTACATACTGTACATAAAATATCAAATTTCACCAACTATATATAATACACTGCACATAAAATATCAAACTTTACCAAAAATATATTATATACTGTACATTAAATATCAAACTTCGCAAAATATATATTATATACTGTACTTAAAATATCAAACTTCACCAAATATATGTTATATACTGTACAGAAAATGTCAAAGTACACCATATATATATTGTATACTGTACATAATATATCAAAGTTCAACAAATAAATATTATATACTGCATATAAAATATCAAACTTCACCAAATATATATTATATACTGAATATAAAGTGTCAAAGTACACTAAATATATATTATATACTCTACATAAAATATAAAAGTACATCAAATACATGTTATATGCTGTACAGAAAATATCAAAATACACCATATATATAATGCATACTGAACATAAAATATCAAACTTCACCAAATATATATTATATACTGTTCATAAAATATCAAAGTACACCAAATATATATTATATACTGTACTAAAAATATCAAAGAACACCATATATTATATACTGTAGATAAAATATCAAATTTCAACAAATATATATGATATAGTGTACATAAAATATCAAACTTCACTAAATATATATTACATACTGTACATAAAATATCGCATTTCACCACATATATGTTATATACTGTACAGAAAATGTCAAAGTACACCATATTTATATTGTTTACTGTACATAAAATATAAAACTTCACCAAATATATATTATATACTGCCCATAAAATTTCAAATTTCTCCAAATATATATTATACACTGCACATAAAATATCAAACTTCACCAAATATATATTGTATTCTGTGCATAAAATATCAAAGTACACTAAATATATATTATATACTGTACATAAAATATCAAAGAACAACAAATACATGTTATATAGTGTACAGAAAATATCAAATTACACCATATATATTGTATACTCAACATAAAATATCAAACTTCACCAAATATATATTATATACTGTTCATAAAATAACAAATTTCTACAAATATATATAATATACTGTACATAAAATATCAAAGAACACCAAATACATATTACATACTGTACATAAAATATGAAATTTCACCAAGCATATATTATATACTGTACATAAAATATCAAATTTCACCAAATATATACTATATACTGCACGTAAAATATCAAACTTCACCAAATATATATCATATGCTGCCCATAAAATATCAAAGTACACCAAATATATATTATATGCACTACATAATATATCAAAGTACACCAAATATATATTATATACTGTACATAAAATATCAAAGTACACCAAACATATTTTATATACTGTACATAAAATATCAAATTTCTCCAAATATGTATTATATACTGTACATAAAATATCACATTTCACCAAATATATGTTATATATTGTACAGAAAAGGTCAAAGTACACCATATATATATTGTATACTGAATATGAAATATCATACATCACCAAATATATATTATATTCTGTACATAAAATATCAAATTTCACCAAATATATATTATATACTGTACATAAAATATCAAACTTCAACAAATATATATCATATACTGCACATAAAATATCAAAGTACACCAAATATATATTATATATAGAACATAAAATACCAAAGTACACCAAATATATATTAAATACTGTACATAAAATATCACACTTCACCAAATACATATTATACACTGTACATAAAATATCAAAGTACACTAAATATATATTATAAACTGTACACAAAATATCAAAGTACACAAATTATATATTATATACTATACATAAAATATCAAATTTCACCAAATATATATTGTAAACTGTACATAAAATATCAAAAACACCAAATATATACTATATACATTACATAAAATATCAAATTTCACCAAATATATATAGTATACTGTACATAAAATATCAAATTTCACCAAATATATACTATATACTGTACAAAAAATATCAAATTTCACCAAACATATACTATATTATGTATATAAAATATCAAAGTACACCAAATACATATTATACACTGTACATAAAATATCAAATTTCTACAAATATATATAGTATACTGTACATAAAATATCAAAGTTCACCCAATATATATTACATACTGCACATAAAATATCAAATTTCACCAAATATATATTCTACACTGTACATAAAATATCAAATTTCACCAAATGTATACTATATACTGCAGAGAAAATATCAAACTTCACAAAAAATGTATTATATACTGTACATAAAATATCAAACTTCACCAAATATATATTATATACAGTACATAAAATATCATATTTCACCAAATATATGTTATGTACTGTACAGAATATTTGAAAGTACACCATATATATTGTATACTGTACATAAAATATGAAAGTACACCAAATATATATCATAAACTGTACATAAAATATCAAAGTACACCAAATATATATTGTATAGTGTACATAAAATATCAAATTTCACCATATATACTATATACTGTACATAAAATGTCAAATTTCAACAAATATATACATTATACTGTACAGAAAATATCAAATTTCATCAAATATACATTATATACTGTAGATAAAATATCAAACTACAGCAAATATATATTATATACTGTGAATAAAATTTCAAATTTCATCAAATATATATTATATACTGTACATAAAATATCACGTTTCACAAATATATATTATATCCTGTACATAAAATATCAAATTTCACCAAATATACACTATATACTGTACATAAAATATCAAAGTACACAAAATATATGTTATAAACTCTACGTAAAATATCAAATTTCACCAAATATATAATATAGTGCACATAAAATATCAAATTACACCAAATATATATTACATACTGTACATAAAATATCAAATTTCACCAAATATACATTATATACTGCTCATAAAATATCCAACTTCACCAAATATATATCAAATACTGCACATAAAATATAAAAGCACACCAAATATATATTATATACTGTACATGAAATATCAAAGTACACCAAATATATATTATATACAGTACATAAAATATAAATGTACACCAAATATATATTATATAATGTACATAAAATATCAAAGAACACCAAATATATATTATATACTGTACATAAAATATCAAATTTCACCAAATATATATTATATACTGCACATAAAATATCAAAATTCACCAAATATATATCATATACTGCATATAAAATATCAAAGTTCACCAAATATATATTATATACCGTACATAAAATATCAAACTTCAACAAATATATATCATATACTGCACATAAAATATCAAAGTACCCCAAATATATATTATATACAGTGCATAAAATATCAAAGTACACCAAGTATATATCATATACCGTACATAAAATATCAAAGTACACCAAATATATATCATATACTGTACATAAAATATCAAAGTACACCAAATATATATTACATACTGTACATAAAATATCAAAGTACACCAAATATATATTATATACTGTACAAAAAATATCAAAGTTCACCAAATATATAGTATATACTTCACATAAAATATCAAACTTCACCAAATATATATCACATACTGCACATAAAATATCAAAGTTCAGCAAATATATGTTATATACTGTACATAAAATATGAAGGTACACCAAATATATGTTATATACTGTACATAAAATATCAAAGTACACAAAATATATTTTATATACTGTACGTAAAATATGAAAGTACACCAAATATATACTGTAAAAAAAATTTCAAATTTCAATAAATATATATTATATACTGCACATAAAATATCAAACTTCGCCAAATATATATCATATACTGCACATAAAATATCAAAGTCCACCAAATATATATTATATACTGTACATAAAATATCATATTTCACAAAATATATGTTATATACTGTACAGATAATGTCAAAGTACACCATATATACATTGTATACTGAACATAAAATATCAAACTTCACCAAATATATATTATGTACAGTACATAAAATATCAATGTACACCAAATATATATTATATACTGTACACAAAATATCAAAGAACACCAATTATATATTTTATATTGTACATAAAATATCAAATTTCACCAAATATATATTTTAATACTGTACATAAAATATCAAACTTCACTAAATATATATTACTTACTGTACATAAAATATCATATTTCACCACATATATGTTATATACTGGACTGAAAATGTCAAAGTACACCATATATATATTGTTTACTGTACATATAACATCAAACTTCACCAAATATATATTATATACTGCACATAAAATTTGAAATTTCACCAAATATATATTATATACTGCACATAAAATATCAAACTACAGCAAATATATATTATATACAGTACATAAAATATCAAAGTACACCAAATATATATTATACACTGTACATAAAATATCAAATTTCACCAAGTATATATTATATACTGTAAGTAAAATTTCAAACTTCACCAAATATATACTATATACTGTACATAAAATATTATATTTCACCAAATATATGTTATATACTGTACAGAAAATGTCAAAGTACACAATATATACATTGCATACTGAACATAAAATATCAAACTTCACCAAATATATATTATATTCTGTACATAAAATATCAAATTTCACCAAATATATATTATACACTGTACATAAAATATCAAACTTCACCAAATATATATCATATAATGCACATAAAATACCAAAGTACACCAAATATATATTATATACAGTACTTAAAATTTCAAAGTACACCAAACATATATTATATACTGTACATAAAATATCATACTTCACCATATATATATTATATACTGTACATGAAATATCAAAGTACACTAAATATATATTATTTACCGTACATAAAATATAAAATTACACCAAATACGAGTTATATACTGTACAGAAAATATCAAAGTACACCATATATATATTGTATACTGAACATAAAATATCAAACTTCACCAAATATATATTATATTCTGAATATAAAATATCAAATTTCAAAAAACATATGTTATACACTTTACAAAAATACCAAAGTACACCAAATATATATCATATACTGCATATAAAATATCAAAGTACACAAAATATATATTACATACTGTACATAAAATATCAAATTTCACCAAATATATATTGTATACTGTATATAAAATATCAAAGAACACCAAATATATACTATATACTGTACATAAAATATCAAATTTCTCCAAATATATACTATATACTGTAGATAAAATATCAAACTTCACCAAATATATATTATATACTGTACAAAAAATATCAAACTACAGCAAATATATACTATATACTGTACATAAAATATCAAGTTACCCCAAATAAATATTATATACTTTACATAAAATATCAAATTTCACCAAATATGTATGTACATAAAATATCAAATTTCACCAATTATATAGTATATACTGCACATAAAATATCAAATTTCACCAAATATATATTATATACTGTATATAAAATATCAAAGTACATGAAATACATATTATGCAATGTACATAAAATATCAAATTTCTCCAAATATATATAATCTGCTGCATATAAAATATCAAAATACAGCAAACATATATTACATACTGTACATGAAATATCATATTTCGCCAAATATATATTATACACTGTACATAAAATATCAAATTTCACCAAATATATATTATATACTGCACAGAAAATATCAAACTTCACCAAAAATGTATTATATACTATACATAAAATATCAAATTTCACCAAATATATATTATATACTGTACATAAAATACCAAATTTCACCAAATATATATTATATAATGTACGTAAAATATCAAATTTCACCAAATATATACGGTATACTGTACATAAAATATCAAATTTCACCAAATATATGTTATATCCTGTATATAAAATATCAAAGTACACCAAATATATATTATACACTGTACATAAAATATCAAATTTCTCCAAGTATATATAATAAACTGTACATAAAATATCAAAGTACACCAAATATATATTACATACTGTACATAAAATATCAAATTTCACCAAATATATATTATATACTGCACATAAAATATCAAACTTCACCAAATATATATTATATACTGTACATGAAGTATCAAAGTACACTAAATATATATTATATTCTGTACTTAAAATATCAAAGTACACCAAATACATGTTATATACTGTGCAGAAAATATCAAAGTACACCATATATATAGTATACTGAACATAAAATATCAAACTTCACCAAATATGTATTATACACTGTATATAAAATATCAAATTTCACCAAATATATATTATCTACAGCACAGAAAATATCAAACTTCACGAAAAATGTTTTATATACTGTACAAAAATATCAAATTTCACCAAATATATATTATATACTGTACATAAAATGTCAAATTGCACCAAATATATATTATGTACTATACATAATGAATCAAATTTCACCAAATATATATTATATAATGTACATAAAATATCAAATTTCAGCAAATATATACTATATACTGTACATAAAATATCAAATTTCACCAAATATATATTATATCCTGTATATAAAATATCAAATTTCACAAAATGTATATTATATAATGTACATAAAATATCAAATTTCAGCAAATATGTATTATATACTGTACATAAAATATCAAATTTCACCAAATATATATTATATAATGTACATAAAATATCAAATTTCACCAAATGTATATTATATAACGTACATAAAATATCAAATTTCACCAAATATATACTATATACTGTACATAAAATATCAAATTTCACCAAATATTTATTATATCCTGTATATAAAATATCAAAGTACACCAAATATATATTATACACTGTACATAAAATATCACATTTCCCAAAATATATACAATAATCTGTACATAAAATATCAAAGTATACCAAATATATATTATATACTGTACATAATATATCAAATTTCACCAAACATATATTATATACTGTACATAAAATATCAAACTTCACCAAATATATATTATATACTGTACATGAAGTATCAAAGTACACTAAATATATATTATATACTGTACATAAAATATCAAAGTACACCAACTATATGTAAAGTGCTGTACAGAAAATATCAATTTACACCGTATATATATTGCATACAGAACATAAAATATCAAACTTCACCAAATATATATTATATCCTGTTCATAAAATATCAAACAACACCAAATATATATTATATACTGTACACATAGTATCATAGAACACCAAACATATATTATATACTGCACATAAAATATTAAATTTCACCAAATATATATTAAATACTGTACATTAAGTATCAATATTCACTAAACATATATTGCATACTGTACATAAAATATCATCTTTCACCACATATATGTTATATACTGTACAGAAAATGTCAAAGTACACCATATATATATTGTTTACTCTACATAAAATATCAAAGTACACCAAATATATGTTATATACTGTACATAAAATCCCAAATTTCACCAAATAGATATTATATACTTTGCATAAAATAACAAACTTCACCACATATATGTTATATCCTGCACATAAAATATCAAAGTACCCCAAATATATATTATATACTGTACATAAAATATCAAAATACTCCAAATATATGTAATATACTGTACATAAAATATCAAAGTACACCAAATATATATTATATACTGCACATAAAATATCAAACTTCACCAAATATATATCATACACTGCACATAAAATATCAAACTTCACCAAATATACATTATATATTGTACATAAAATATCAAAGTACACCAAATATATGTTATATACAGTACATAACATATCAAAATACACCAAACATGTATTATATACTGTACATAATATATCAAATTTCACCAAAATTATATACAGTACATAAAATATAAAACTTCAGCAAATATATATCATATACTGAACATAAAATATCAAAGTACACAAAATATATATTATATACTGTACATAAAATATCAAAATTCACCAAACATATAGTATACACTGTACATAAAATATCAAACTTCAACAAATATATATTATATACTGTACATAAAATATCATATTTCACCAAATGTATGTTATATGCTGTGCAGAAAATGTCAAAGTACACCAAAAATATATTGCATACTGTACATAAAATATCAAACTTCACCAAATATATATTATATACTGTACATAAAATATCATATTTCACCACATATATGTTATAAACTGTACAGAAAATATCAAAGTACACCCTATATATATTGTATACCGTATATAAGATATCAAACTTCACCAAATATATATTATATAGTGTACATAAAATTTCAAATTTCACCAAATATATATTATATACTACACATAAAATATCAAACTTCACCAAACATATATTATATACTGTACATAAAATATTAAACTTCAATAAATATATATTATATGCTATACATAAAATATCATATTTCACCATATATATGTTATATACTGTACAGAAAATATCAAAGTACACCCTATATATGTTGTATACCGTATATAAGATATCAAACTTCACCAAATATATATTTTATACTGTACATAAAATTTCAAATTTCACCAAATATATATTATATACTACACATAAAATATCAAACTTCACCAAATATATATTATATACTATACATAAAATATCAAAGTACACTAAATATAAATTATATACTGCACATAAAATATCAAATTACACCAAATACATGTTATGTACTGTACAGAAAACATCAAAGTACACCATATATATAGTATACTGAACATAAAATATCAAACTTCACTTAATATATATTATATTCTGTACATAAAATATCAAGTTTCACCAAACATATGTTATATACTGTACAAAAAATATCAAAGTACACCAAATATATATCATATACTGTATTTAAAATATCAAAGTACACCAAATATATATTATATACAGTACATGAAATAACGAATTTCACCATATATACCAGATACTGTACATAAAATGTCAAATTTCACCAAATATATATTGTATACTATATATAAAATATCAAAGAACACCAAACTTATACTATATACTGTACATAAAATATCAAATTTCACCAAATATATATTATATACTTTACATAAAATATCAAAATTCACCAAATATATATAATATACTGCACATAAAATATCAAAGTACACCAAATATATGTTATATACTGCATATAAAATATCAAAGTACACCAAATATATATTATATACTGCACATAAAATATCAAACTTCACCAAATATATAACATATACTGCACATAAAATATCAAACTTCACCAAATATACATTAAATATTGTACATAAAATATCAAAGTACACCAAATATATGTTAAATACTGTATATAAAATATCAAAGTACACCAAATACATATTCTACACTGTACATAAAATATCAAATTTCACCAAATATATATTATACACTGCACATAAAATATCATACTTTACCACAAATGTATTATATACTGTACATTAAATATCAAACTTCACCAAATATATATTATATACTGTACTTAAAATATCAAACTTCACCAAATATATGTTATATACTGTACAGAAAATGTCAAAGTGCACCATATATATATTGTATACTGTACATAATGAATCAAACTTCACCAAATATATATTATATACTGTACATAAAATATCAAATTTCAAAAATATATATTGTATACTGTATATAAAATATCAAAGAACACCAAATATATACTATATACTGTACATAAAATATCAAATTTCTCCAAATTTATACTATATTCTGTACATAAAATATCAAAATACACCTAATATATATTATATACTATATATAAAATATCAAACTACAGCAAATATATATTATATACTGTACATAAAATATCAAATGTCACCAAATATATATTATATACTGTACATAAAATATTAAATTTCACCGAATACATATTATATAATGTACATAAAGTATCAAATTTCACCAAATATATACTGTGTACTGTACATAAAATATCAAATTTCACCAAATGTGTATTATATACTGTATATAAAATTTCAAAGTACACCAAATACATATTATACACTGCACATAAATATCAAATTTCTCCAAATATATATAATGTACTGTACATAAAATATCAAAGTACACCAAACATATATTACATACTGTATATAAAATATAAAATTTCACCAAATATATATTATATACTGCACATAAAATATCAAATTTCACCAAATATATATTATATACTGCACATAAAATATCAAACTTCACCAAAAATATATTACATACTCTACATAAAATATCAAACTTCACCAAATTTATATTATATACTATACATAAAATATCAAATTTTACCAAATATATATTCTATAGTGAACATAAAATATAAAACTTCACCAAATATATATCATATACTGCACATAAAATATAATATACACCAAATATATATTATATACTGTACATATAATATCAAAGTACACGAATATGTATTATATACTGTACATAAAATATCAAAGTACACCAAATACATATTAAATACTCTACATAAAATATCAAATTTCACCAAGTATATATTATATACTATACATAAATTATCAAACTTCACCAAATACATGTTATATACTGTACATAAAATTTCAACATACACCAAATATATATTATGTACTGTACATAAAATACCAAGTACACATAATACATATTATATACTGTTCATAAAATATCAAATTTCACAAAATATATATTATACAGTATACATAAAATATCAAATTTCACCAAATGTATGTTATATACTGTTCATAAAATGTCAAATTTCACCAAACACATATTATATACTGCACATAAAATATCAAACTTCACTAAATATATATGATATACTGTACATAAAATATGAAAGTACACCAAATACATATTATATAGTGTACATAAAATACCAAGTGCAACAAATATATGTTATATACTGTACAAATATATCAAAGTTCACGAAATATATATCATATAATGTACAAAAAATATCAAAGTACACCAAATATATATTATATACTGCACTTAAAATATCAAAGTACACCAAAAATATATTATATACTGGACATAAAATACCAATTTTCACCAAATATATATTATATACTGTACATAAAATATGATACTTCACCAAATATATATCATATACAGCACATAAAATATCAAAGTACACCAAATATATATTATATACTGTACATAATTTATCAAAGTACAACAAATATATATTATATACTGTACATAAAATGCCAAAGTACACCAAATATATATTATATATTGTACATAAAATATAAGATTTCACCAAATACATATTATATACGGTAGATAAAATACCAAACTTCACCAAATATATATGATATACTGTACAAAAAATATCAAGTTTCACCAAATATATGTTATATACTGTACATAAAATATCAAATTACACCAAATATATATTATATACTGTACATAAAATATTAAATTTCACCAAATATATATTATATACTGCGCATAAAATATCAAATTTCACCAAATATATATTATATACTGCAAATAAAATATCAAATTTCACCAAATATATATCATATACTACACATAACACATCAAAGTACACCAAACTTTTTTGAAATACCGTACATACAATATCAAAGCACACTAAATATATATTATATACTCTACATTAAATATCAAAGTACACAAAATATATATTATATACTGAACATAAAATATAAAATTTCAACAAAAATATATTATACACTGTACATAAAATATCAAACTTCACCAAATATATATTACATTCTGTACATAAAATATCAAACTTCACCAAATGTATATTATATACTGTACATAAAACATCATATTTTAACAAATATATGTTATATACTGTATAGAAAACGTCAAAGTACACGATATATACATTGTATAGTGTACATAAAATATCAAAGTACACCAAATATATATTATATACTGCACAAAAAATATCAAACTTCACCAAATGTGTATTATGTACTGTACATAAAATATCAAAGTACACTAAATATATATTATGTACTCTATATAAAATATCAAAGTACACCAAATACATGTTATATACTGTATAGAAAATAATAAAGTAAACCATATATATATATTGCATACTGAACACAAAATATCAAACTTCACCAAATATATATTATATTCTGTACATAAAATATCAAATTTCACCAAGCATATGTTATATACTGTACAAAAAATATCAAAGTACAGCAAATATATATTATATACTGTACATAAAATACCAAAGTATACCAAATATATATTATATACTGTATATGAAATATCAAATACTCCAAATATATATTATATACTGTACATAAAATATCAAAGTACACCAAATATATATCATATAATGTACATAAAATATCAAATTTCACCAAATATATATTACATACTGTACATAAAATATCAAACTTCACCAAATATATACGATATACTGTACATAAAATATCAAGTTCCACCAAATATATATTATATACTGTACTTAAAATATCAAATTACTCCAAATATATATTATATACTGTCCATAAAACATCAAATTTCAACAAAAATATATTATATACTGTACATAAAATATCAAACTTCACCAAATATATATTACATGCTGTACATAAAATATCATATTTTCTCAAATATATGTTATATGCTGTACAGAAAATATCAAAGTACAGCATATATATATTGTATACTGTACATAAAATATCAAAGTACACCAAATATATATTAAATACTCTACATAAAATATCAAATTTCACCGAATATATATTACACACTGCACATAAAATATCAAACTTCACCAAATATATATTATAATACTGTACACAAAATATCAAAGTACACTAAATATATATTATGTACTGTACATAAAATATCAAAGTACACCAAATACATGTTATATACTGTACAGAAAATAATAAAGTACACCATATGTATATTTCATACTGAACATAAAATATCAAACTTCACCAAATGTATATTATATTCTGTACATAAAATATCAAATTTCTGCAAACATATTTTATATACTGTACAAAAAATATCAAAGTACACCAAATATATATTATATACTATACATAAAATATCAAAGTACACCAAATATATATTATATACTGTATATAAAATATCAAAGTATACCAAATATATATTATATACTGTATATAAAATATCAAATACTCCAAATATATATTGTATACTGTACATAAAATATCAAAGTACACCAAATATATATCATATAATCTACATAAAATATCAAATTTCATCAAATATACATTACATACTGTACATAAAATATCAAACTTCAACAAATATATATGATATACTGTACATAAAATATCAAGTTCCACCAAATATATATTATATACTGTATATAAAATAGCAAATTACACCAAAAATATATTATATACAGTACATAAAGTATCAAATTTCACCAAATATATATTATATAGTGTGCATAAAATATCAAATTTCACAAAATATATATTATATACTGCAAATAAAATATCAAATTTCACCAAATATATATCATATACTGCACAGAAAATATCAAACTACACTAAACTTATATACTGTACATAAAATATCAAAGTACACTAAATATTTATTATATTCTGTACATTAAATATCAAAGAACACTAAATATGTATTATATACTGTACATTAAATATCAATGTATACCAAATATATATTTTATACTATACATAAAATATACAATTTCACAAAATATATATTATATACTGCACATAAAATATCAAAGTACACCAAATATATATTGTATACTGTACATAAAATACCAATTTTCACCAAATATATATTATATACTGTACATAAAATATGATAATTCTGAAAATATATATCATATACTGCACATGAAATATCAAAGTACACCAAATATATATTATATACTGTACATAAAATATCAAAGTACACCAAATATATATTATATACTGCACAAAAAATATCAAACTTCACCAAATATCTATTATGTACTGTACGTAATATATCATAGTACACCAAATACATGTTATATACTTCACAGAAAATATCAAAGTACACCAAATATATGTTATATACTGTACATAAAATATCAAATTACACCAAATATATATCATATACTGTACATAAAATGTGAATGTACACCGAATAAATATTATATACTGTACATAAAATATCAAAGTACACCAAATATGTATTATATACTGTACACAAAATATGAAAGTACACCAAATATATATTATATACTGCACATAAAATATCAAACTACACAAAATATATATCATATACTGTACATAAATTATCAAAGTACACCAAATATATATTACATACTGTTCATAAAATATCAAAGTACAAAAAATATATATTATATACTGTACATAAAATATCAAATTTCAACAAAAATGTATTTTACACTGTACATAAAATATCAAACTTCACCAAAAATATATTATATACTGTTCAGAAAATATCATATTTTACCAAATATATGTAATATACTGTACAGAAAATGTCAAATTACACCATGTATATATTTTATACTGTATATAAAAAATCAAAGTACACCAAATATGGATTATATACTCTGCATAAAATATCAAATTTCACCAAATAATTATTATATACTGCACATAAAATATCAAACTTCACCAAATATATATTATATACTGTATATAAAATATCAAACTACACTTAATATATATTATGTACTGTACATAAAATATCAAAGTACACCAAATACATGTTATATACTGTACAGAAAATATCAAAGTACACCATGTATATATTGTATACTGAACATAAAATATCAAACTTCACCAAATATATATTATATTCTGTACATAAAGTAACAAATTTCACCAAACATATGTTATATACTGTTCAAAAAATATCAAAGTACAGCAAATATATATTATATACTATACATAAAATATCAAAGTACTCCAAATATATATTATATACTGGACATTGAATATCAAAGGACACAAAATATATATAATATACTGTACATAAAATATCATATTTCACCAAATATATATTATATACAGCAGAAAAAATTCCAAACTTCACCAAATATATATAATATACTGCATATAAAATATCAAAGTACAGTAAATATATATTATATACTGTACATAAAATATCAAAGTACACCAAATAGATATTATATACCGTACATAAAATATCAAAGTATGCCAAATATATATTATATACCGTATTTAAAATATCAAATACTCCAAATACATATTATATACTGTACATAAAATATGAAAGTACTCCAAATATATATTATATACTGTACATAAAATATCAAATTTCAGCAAATATATATTAAATACTGTACATAAAATATCAAACTTCAACAAATATATATGATATACTGTACATAAAATATCAAGTTCCACCAAATATGTATTATATACTGTACATGAAATATCAAAGTACACCAAATATATATTATATACTGTACATAAAATAACAAATTTCACCAAATATATGTTATATAGTGCGCATAAAATATCAAATTTCACCAAATATATATTATATACCGCAAATAAAATATCAAATTTCACCAAATATATGTCATATATTGCACATGAAATATGAAAGCACACCAAACTTCTATTATATACTGTACATAAAATATCAAAGTACACTAAATATATATTATATACTGAACATTAAATATCAAACTACACCAAATATATATTGTATATTGTACATAAAATATCGAAATTCACCAAATATATATTATATGCTGCACATAAAATATCAAACTTTACCAAATATATATCATATACTGCACATAAAATATCATACTTAACAAATATATGTTATATAATATACAGAAAATGTCAAAGTACACCAAATATATATTATATACTCTACATAAAATATCAAATTTGACCAAATATATATTATACACTGCACATAAAATATCAAACTTCACCAAATATATATTATATACTGTACATAAAATATCAAAGTACACTAAATATATACTATGTACTGTATATAAAATATCAAAGTACACCAAATACATGTTATATACTGTATAGAAAATAATAAAGTACACCATATATATATTGCATACTGAACACAAAACATCAAACTTCACCAAATATATATTATATTCTGTACATAAAATATCAAATTTCACCAAACATATGTTATATACTGTACAAAAAATATCAAAGTACAGCAAATATATATTATATACTGTACATAAAATATCAAAGTATACCAAATATATATTATATACCTTATATGAAATATCAAATACTCCAAATATATATTATATACTGTACATAAAATATCAAAGTACACCAAATATATATCATATAATGTACATAAAATATCAAATTTCACCAAATATATATTACATACTGTACATAAAATATCAAACTTAACCAAATATATATGATATACTGTACATAAAATATCAAGTTCCACCAAATATATATTATATACTGTACATAAAATAGCAAAGAACAACAAATATATATTATATACTGTACATAAAATATCAAATTTCACCAAATATATATTGTATAGTGTGCATAAAATATCAAATTTCACCAAATATATATTATATACTGCAAATAAAATATCAAATTTCACCAAATATATATCATATACTGCACATAAAATATCAAACTACACCAAACTTATATACTGTACATAAAATATCAAAGTACACTAAATATTTATTATATTCTGTACATTAAATATCAAAGTACACTAAATATTTATTATATACTGTACACTAAATATCAAAGTACACCAAATACATACTATATACTGTACATAAAATATCAAATTAAACTAAATATGTATTACATACTGAACATAAAATATTAAAGTAGACCAAATATGTATCATATACTCTACATAAAAAATGAAAATACAAAAAATATATATTATCTACTGTACAAAAAGTGTCAAATTATACCATATATATATTTTAAAATGTAGATAAAATATCATAGGACACCAAACATATATTATATACTGTACATAAAATATCAAAGTACACCAAATATACTTTATATACTGTACATAAAATATCACAGTACCCCAAACATATATTATATACTGTACATAAAATATCACAGCACAACAAATATATGTTATATACTGTTCATAAAGTATCAAAGTACCCCAAATATATATTTTCTACTTTACCTAAAATATCAAAGTACACCAAATGAATATTATATACTGTACATAAAATAGCAAAGTACACAAAATATATATTATATACTGTACATAAAATATCAAAATTCACCAAATATATATTATATACTGTACATAAAATATGAAATTACACCAAATGAATATTATATACTCTAAATTAAATTTTTATGTATACCAAATATATATTATCTACTGTACTTAAAATATCAAAATACACGAAATATGTTTTATACTGTACATAACATAACAGAGTATACCATATATATTATATACTGTAAATAAAATATCAAGATACCCTAAATATATATTACATTCTGTACATAAAATGTCAAAGGGGTCCAAATGTATATTATACACTGCACATAAAATGTCAAAGTTCACCCAATAGGTATTATATACTGTACATAAAATATGAAACTTCACTAAATATATATTATATACTGTCTTAAAATATATGTACACCCAATATATATTATATATTGTACATAAAATGTTAAAATACACAAAATATATATTATATACTGTACATAAAATATCAAAGTACACCAAATATACATGATATATTGTACACAAAATATCACAGTACATCAAATAAGTATTATATACTCTACATAAGATATCAAAGTACACCAATTGTATATTATACACTGTACATAAAATGTGAAAATGCACAAAATATATATCATATACTGTACATGAAATATCAAACGACACCAAGTGTATATTATATACTGAACAAAAAATATAAAAGTTCACCAAATATGTATTTTAAACTGTACATAAAATATCAAACTGAAGTAAATATATATTATATACTGTACATAAAATATAAAAGTACACCAAATATATATAAAATACTGTACATAAAATATGAACATACACAAAATATATGTTATATACTGTACATAAAATATCAAAGTACACCATATGTATATTATGTAATGTATATAAAATATCAAAGCACACCAAATATATATTATATACTGTACATAAAATATCAAAGTACACCAAATATACATTATATACTGTACATAAAATATCACAGTACACCAAATATATATTTTATACTGTACATAAAATATCACAGTACACCAAATATATATTATATACTGTATATAAAATATCAAAATACCCCAAATATATATTATATACTGTACATAAAATATCACAGGGCACGAAATCTATATTATATACTGTACATAAAGTGTCAAAGTTCACCAAATATATATTATATACTGTACAGAAAGTATAAAAGTACTACAAATATATATTATATACTGTACATAAAATGTGAAAATACACAAAATATGTATTATATACTGTACATAAAATACCAGAGTACACCAAATATATATTATATACTGTACATAAAATATAAAAGCACACTTAATTTATATTATATACTGTACATAAAATATCAAAGTAAACCAAAAATACATTATATACTGTACATAGCGTGGTTGGAGAGTAGGTAGGACAGACGGGAGAGTTCCTGAGGGCTGGTGAAGACATGAGAGAGACTGGAGAGTAATTGAGTGAAATTGGTGAGTTTGGTGTTGATTCCGGGGTGCAGGGAACTGCTTCCAGCTGAAATCTGGGTGTTGTTGGGGAGTAGCTGGGACAGACGGGAGAGTCCCAGAGGGCTGGTGAAGACATGAGAGAGACTGGAGAGTAATTGAGTGAAATTGGTGAGTTTGGTATTGATTCCGGGGTGCAAGGAACTGCTTCCAGCTGAAATCTGGGCGTTGTTGGAGAGTAGCTGGGACAGACAGGAGAGTCCCTGAGGGCTGGTGAAGACATGAGAGAGTCTGGGGAGTAACGCAGTGAAGTTGGTGAGTTTGGTGGTGATTTCTGGGTGCCTGCAACGGACTCCCGCTGAAATGTGAGCGTGGTTGGAGAGTAGCTGGGACAGACAGGAGAATCCCTGAGGGTTGGAGATAAAGACGTGCTAGAGACTGGGGAGTAACACAGTGAAAGTGGTGAGCTTGGTGGTGATCCCTGGGTTCCTGGATCTGACCCAGCCTGAAATGTGGGCGTGCTTGGAGAGTAGCTGGGAGAGACTGGAGGGTCCGTAAGGGCTGGGGGTGAAGACGTGAGAGAGACTGGCGAGGATCTCACTGAGATCTGTGAGTTTGTAGGTGTTTCTGGGGTGTGGGATACCGACGCCCGCTGAAATCTGGGCGTAGGTGGAGAGTAGCTGGGACAGACAGGAGAGTCATTGGTGGCTGGGGGTGAGCTGCTACATGATGGCAGTAAGAACATATGGTATATTATTGATGAATGGGTGACTGTGAGGAATCTCCCGAGGAGGACACGGGAGAAAACAATGACGTGAGTGATTGTCCTGCTTGGTTAGGAAAGGGAAATGTAAAGTTGTGGAATTCTGTCGATGACGGATGTGAGAGTGGTGAAGCCCTGCGGGATGATGTAGAGTACTTCCACATCCCTTGTGAGGAGCTGCCCCTTGGGTCTGAGTTCCTGGGAGGGGAGAGGTAGATGCTGGGTGAGGCAGGCATGAATCTTGAGGTGTCAGGGCTGGGGGACCGCTCATATTCTCCCGAGACCTGTGAGTCTCTGGGGGACTCCTGGGTGCATGGGGCTGACTCCCGCAGGAACCTAGGGATGGCTTGAGAGTAACTGGGAGCCACAGGAGAGTCCCTGAGGCCTGGGGGTGAAGAGATGAAAGACATAGGGGAGGAGCACCGTGAGGCTCGTGAGTTTGTAGGTGATTCCTGGGTGTGGGGGGCTGACTCCAGCTGAAATCTGGGGTTGTTTGGAGAGTAGCTGGGAGACCCAGGAGACCCCCCGAGAGCTGGGGGTGAGCTGCTGGGTGATGGCAGTAGGAACATGTGGTATATTACTGATGAACGTGGTGACTCTGAAGAATCCTCAGAGGAGGACAAGGGAGAGCCCAATGGCTTCATTGATTGCCCATCACGGAGAGGACAGGGACATGGGAGATTGTGGGATACTGGTGATGACAGAGGTGAGTGTGGTGAAGCCCTAGGGGATGGTGAATGGTAGCTCTGGATCCCTGGTGAGGAGCTTCCTCTTAAGTCTGAGTTTCAGAGAGGGGAGAGGGAGAAGCTGGGTGAGGCTCGCATGGATCTTGGGGAGTCCGGGCTGGGGGACCGTTCATACGAAGAGCCAGACAAGACCCTAGTGTTCTTAGGTGCAGACATGATTAGGAAACCTGCAGCTCCCAGAGACCTCTACTAATTTCCTAACCCGCAGAATGAAGGAGAGTGTGTGTGTGTGTGTGTGTGTGTGTGTGCGTGTGTGTGTGCGTGTGTGTTTGTGTGTGTGGGACGTGAGGTATGTGGTCCTTAAGAAAATGGAAATAAACCCACCAATGAGACAGACAGACAGACAGACAGACAGAGATTCACTTGCCCAAGTGTTCTGTCCTGTCCTCTGAATCCGCTTCCAAGTCGCAAGACGCTGTGAGCTCCAAGTCCACGCAGAGTCCGCCAAACGCTCCGGCCGCTGCTCCGCTCTGCGAAGATCTGAGTACAGGCCAGCCAGGGTGGGTTTAAATAGCCTCGGGCACAACCTCGCAGTGGAAAGGGCGGAGCTTCACTCCTCCTTTCCATCAGTCACCCCCAACTTTCCCAGGCTACACCTCGTAGGAAACTGTTCTCCTGATTTGATTTCATGCACCACCTTAGGGACAATCTGAGAACTTACAAGTTTTCTTGGCCAAAGGTATGATGAATTAAACGCACGGAAACACTGAAAACCAACTAGGGGTTCTGTGGTTCCCACGTTGTGGTTTTGACACCAGCAGCATCCTTGTCACCCTCAAACCCCGGAGATCCACAGACCTCTGTGGTAACTAGCCCTCCCCCTGACCCTGATGCATGGCAGTTGAAGAATTACCCGTGTAAGCGAAAAGACTTTGAAGAAGAGGTGGAGATAGGCGTTGTAGAATCAATCTTTTGCTCTGGAACCCCGTAGAGGCTTGGGAGCCAGTTGGGTGGAGCATTCATTGGATGAGGGTGCTCGGGTTAGGAATATCAAGGTGTGGCTCCAGATAATTCCATCGTCTAGTTAAGTTTCCAGTTATACTAATCTGTTTTAAAATTCCGTTTGTGTAAATTCTTTTACTCAGACTGAGAATGGCAAATCCTCAACCCCAATTTCCAGGGAGGGTTGAGAGCCTCAGGTTGAGTTGATGACCAATAGCCTATGGTTTAACCCATCATGCTTATAGAATGAGGTCTTCATAAAAACCCAAAAGGACTGGGTTTAGAGAGCTTCTGGATAACACTTCCTGGAAGGCAGTGCGCCCCTCCCCACATGCCGGGCCCAAAAGTTTTTTCTGAAGTTTTTGCAATATCCGCTAAAATACAGAAAATGGGAAATGTCAGTGCTTCCCTGCGTGCTGTGAGCTCCTCCAGCAAATGAATGCAACTAAAACTGGGAGTGGTGGAAACCTGATTTATAGCCAGTTGCTGAGGAGCACAGGTAAAACAACGTAGGGCTTCCCATTGTTATTAGTGTGTGAGGCCAGTCTTGCGGGACTCGGCCCTTTGGAATCTAATGCTATGTACACCTGCTGGGCAGCTGCTCCTGGCTCTGTGGGCTGCCAGGTGGCAAAGCAGCACGTGCGGGACGGCCGCAAGGAGAGCCTCGATGGCTTCGTGGAGACCTTCAAGAAAGAGTTGTCCAGAGACGCTTATCCAGGAATCTACGCCTTGGACTGTGAGATGTGCTACACCACGCATGGCCTAGAGCTGACCCGCGTCACCGTGGTGGACGCCGACATGCGAGTGGTGTACGACACCTTCGTCAAGCCCGACAACGAGATCGTGGACTACAACACCAGGTTTTCCGGAGTCACCGAGGCCGACGTCGCCAAGACGAGCATCACCTTGCCCCAAGTCCAAGCCATCCTGCTGAGCTTTTTCAGCGCCCAAACCATCCTCATCGGGCACAGCCTGGAGAGCGATCTGCTGGCCCTGAAGCTCATCCACAGCACCGTGGTGGACACGGCCGTGCTCTTCCCGCACTACCTGGGTTTCCCCTACAAGCGCTCCCTCAGGAATCTCGCGGCCGACTACCTGGGACAGATCATCCAGGACAGCCAGGACGGCCACAACTCCAGCGAGGACGCAAACGCCTGCCTGCAGCTGGTGATGTGGAAGGTCCGACAGCGCGCCCAGATCCAGCCACGCCACCGGTCCGCCTCTCCCTCCGCCCTGGCCTGTCCTTAGCCCCAAGCCTCTTCCAAAACCGCCATCAGTCCCGAGAGCTCACCCTGTCCACCGCGCCGCAAAGCGAAAGAAACTGGAGCAGCCGGCGGCAGGAGAGGGCAAAAAGCCAAGAGTAACCCCAACCCCCCACTCCCAGTCCCCCGGAATCCCCGCCGCTGCCCCTCGGGCCTGTCCCCATCAATAATAATGGATTCTATACGTGGGATGGTTTTAAAGTACGTGGAAAAATTCTTTGATGGATTTTCCTTGGAAAAGTGAAACCTAAATCCACTCCGTTTGGAGGTGGGACTATTTACAGTTGTTGCTTACTAAACATAAACTACGTTTAGGCTGATATTTCAGACAATGAAACCTTTGAGTGCCCGTAGGGGGAAGATCTCGGTTGCTGAGTGCAGGGAAGGAGGATGTAATTCCATCATATATACTCTCTGTGCCTACCGCATTTTGAAAACTGCCAGTGATACCTATTTATAAAATAAAATCAACCAAGGAAAAGGACGAACTTAGCAACACTATATTTAGTTAATACAACGGTATCTTGTATTTCTTACGTCCAGGTATACTTATAAATGCCTAGAGGGATTTCACCACCTCAGGATGGAGAGACTGAATGCTTCTGAGGGAATTAGGATGGTGGAATATTGGTGGTACCAGGGAAGGGGGAGAGATGTTTGAAAATACTATGTTTGCTCGTTCTTGGGTTCCAATAAAGAAGGAACAGGGCACAGGAGTCGGAAGGACTAGTGGCAATAGTGATGAAGGGACCTTCTTATCATGCTGGCAGTGTTAATTACCCAGGTGTAGGATGCCATACACTGAGGCGGAAGATCGCAAGTCAGAGTGGCCGGCAGGCACAACTTCCTGGCACACCAGAGGCAGGTCTTCAATACCCACTGGTTTCCCCACCAGGCTGCATAAGCGAACCTGAGCCACAGGGAGTTGGTCAAATCCTCCTGACAGTGTGGAGAAACCAACAGGCAAAACGTGGGGGCAAAAGTGATGAGACCCCACACTTTTCACTAGTGGTCACAATGAGCTATGAAGTAACAGCTTCTCAACCTGTGCTGTTTCCTGTTGGATGCACATAATCCATTTGCATTGCAGGCAATTTTAGGATGTGCTTTACAGTAAGGTGGAAAGTACCTTATGGCAAAAAACACTCAGAAA
Organism: Gorilla gorilla gorilla; assembly: GCF_029281585.2. Classification (NCBI taxonomy): domain Eukaryota; kingdom Metazoa; phylum Chordata; class Mammalia; order Primates; family Hominidae; genus Gorilla; species Gorilla gorilla. The sequence goes on from NC_073241.2 coordinate 25,614,318, forward strand.
TTTATGTGTGGATTTCAAGTCATTCCAGTCCTAGAACGTTGTGCTTTTTAGAGACGCCATAGCTGTTTTTCCCTTTGTAATATCAGAGCAGTAATATCTTCTCTGGAGGCCTGTTGGGTGAATTTCATGGAATCAAGTTAAGTAGGTGCCAGAAGCATTGCCGTTTTCCCGCCATAGCCCTGCCACCCACTGAAAAATGTTTGATGAGATTACTTAATGATTTCCAATTAAGTCGTATTTCCAGATATCATGATTTCCATTTTAATGTAGTTGGTACGGAGCTTTGTGAGTGTGTGCTTCTTTTATTATGGATCACGTTCAGCTCCTTTTTATTTGCCTCCCAGTTATAATAGTAAAACTCTACTCCTCTACTCCGAGGAGTCCCTACCACCCATATCATCACTTTCCAGCCCAGCACTCTTCACGCTCATTCATTTAAAGCATTCAACATTGTGTAAATGAATCTTGGAAGGCAAAAGCTACTGAATTTAGCGAATTTGTGGAGGCATTCCCACAAATCAGCCAGGTGAAGTTTCACACACCCGAAGACTGCACAACTCCTCTGAGGCAGCACTATGCTGCAAACCCAGACGGCCACTTTTCTCACCCCTCGTCCGTTTGCTGTTCTGGGTAATGAGGTTCAAAAGTCACCTAGGCAACTGCAAAAATAGCTGAAATGGAGAAAGGGCTTCAGGCTGGTGACCAGCAGAGGTCCACCTGACCCCCGTAAGCTGCTGAACAAGAAGGGCTGCCAGAAATGTCCCCCTAGGGAATTTGGTGGAGACGAAGACCTGCTCACTGGACAAGGGTTCCTCCCAGGATACGCCCGAGCGGAAGAAGCGGGCTCTGAGCCACGCCCTTTCACCCACCGCTACCCCGCCCTGGGCTGGTGAAGGTGCGCGTAAGGATGTGGACTACTGAGCCCTGAAGAAATAAGTCCTTCCCCTTTGACCCCATGGAGGATTGCCTGTGAGGATCTTAAATGAGTCTACCCGTGTCTAGACACGGGAGTAGGTCTGTCCGGTACAGCACCTCCCTCAAGGAGGAGAAGAGTGAGGAGAAAGGAAACTCAAGTCTGACCATTCTGTCCTGGGAGAGAAGAGGAGGATCTCATCTCTCATCTGTCCCAGCAAGGCAAGGAGACTTTCTCTCATCTTTCCAAGCAAGGCAGGGTGACTTAGTATAATTAGGAATCAAAAAGAGTCTAGAAGGAATGAAAGCAGCCCGTAAGGTGAATTCCTAAGGACTGCCCATTGAAACTGACAAAATTGCCCTTGTTTGATGAGAGGAATGAGCAGAGCACTGAGGTGGTGAACAAGGATCTGGTGAGACTTTCCCAGCATGTTTCTACCAAAGCTTTATCTAAGCTTCTCAGAACACTCTCCTAAAAAGCAGATGTTTGGCCCTTCAGAAAGTCAGCAAGCAAAATGCCTTGAGTGTCCCAAAACACTGATGCCATGATGTTGGCTCCTGACTGGCCTCCTTTTCCTTTGACTGGACCACTGCCACCTCTTGGTAGCCACCGCTTTGATGATGCCTTGCCCTCGAGATCATATTGGTAAAGCCATGTTCCAACTTCCGGTTATCATCTGTCAGAGGGATGCGTCAGGATCGTGATCCCTCCTGTTTAAAATTTCCACTGATAGCTCTCGTCGTAACTGCAGCTGATCTGGGCACAGTGGTTTTCACAGCCACTGCAGGATTCATCTTCCACATCTTCTCACCTCTTCTTGAAACAAGCTATACATTCGTAGAGAGTTCATTTCTTTGGAGTAGTGTCCTTATCAGCTTTTCCGAAAACATCAATGATTTCTTCATTCTTCCACCCAAGCTTCACCAGAAATTTGATGTTTGCTCTTGCTGCAGTTTTCGTGGAATTCATGTTGCTCTGATAGGAGTCCTTTTCAGTGGATGTCTCATCCTTCTCAGTGCCTCAAACTAGATCTAGTTCAGAAAGGTGATAAGAAGTTAGGACAAGTTTATTTGAGTGCAAACCAGTGGAAATCCATGCATAGTTTCTTCAGCATGTGCATTTTCTATGAACCTTTGGAAGACCCCCTGTGTTGAACATTGCCCGAGTCCTGGGAGAGAAGTGGGTGCGGTCCACTTCCTGTCCTCAATTTGCCCACAGCGGAGGAGTGCACAGAGCAGGGAAAGGCAACCCCAGAGAGATCCTGCCCTCCAGCATGCAGCAGACTGCTGGATCAGTCCTGGCTCCATGGGGTGCTGTGTGGGCCCAAGCAAGTTGCCCAACCTCCCTGAACCTTCATTTAATCCTAGGTAGCCCAATTCCAGTAGCCATTATAGGACTGCCCTGCACGGACAGTTAATTAACTCAGGAAAAGCAACCTAGCTCCAAGGTTAGCAACCAGGAGTTCCAGTTGATTCCGCTAGCGCACCCCCTGGGGCATTCCCAAGCTGGAGTCTGGTGGAAGATGAGGCTCAGTGTGATTGGATTGAAGCAGCAACCTATCAAGGAGAAGTCCCACCCACTCTGCCCTGTGCGTCTATAAAGGCGACGCGTGGCGGCCGCGGCACTCATTGAAGCCGCCAGTTGGGAGAGGAGCAGAGCCAGGCCGGTGCTCCCGAAGGCAGCAAGATGTTGCGAGCCACAGCTCCCTGCTGGTTCCCACCTGGATACCCAGAAGCTAAGAAGGTGGCCGAGGAGGCGGCCCTGGAGGCAAGCCGCCAGCTGGGAGCGGAGCAGAGCCAGGCCGGTGCTCCCGAAGGCAGCAAGATGTTGCGAGCCACAGCTCCCTGCTGGTTCCCACCTGGGTACCCAGAAGCTAAGAAGGTGGCCGAGGAGGCGGCCCTGGGGGCAAGCCGCCAGCTGGGAGCGGAGCAGAGCCAGGCCGGTGCTCCCGAAGGCAGCAAGATGTTGCCAGCCACAGCTCCCTGCTGGTTCCCACCTGGGTACCCAGAAGCTAAGAAGGTGGCCGAGGAGGCGGCCCTGGAGGCTCCAGAATTCCCACTGCCCTCTCATCAGCCTGCCCAGAGCTTCGGGCTCCGGGTGCCCCAGATGCACAGCCAGGCCTCAGCATTTGTGGACATCCAGGCGGAGCCCCAGAATAGGGGTCCGGCGGTGCCCCCAGCGTGGCCCAAGATGGTGACGGAGGCGTGCTACTTCCCTGCGCAGAGGGGATCGGCCTGCTGCTTGCCAGGCACCCCAAGGCTGTCAGAGAGGTCCTCGGGAGTCCGCATCGCAGCCCCCAGGAAGAGGAAGACGATCGCCCACTCTTCCAGCCCTTGCTTGGTCACAGGTTACACAGATGCCAAGAGAACCCGGGTGGCCAGCAGCAGCCAACGCTCCAGTGGCTCCAAGGTCGGCAGACAGCCAGGGAAGACGCGCAACAGGTCAGGGATGGAATGCAAGACCACCACCACCATCAGCTCTAAGCGAATCGTCCGTCGTCCATCCTTACCGAGTTTGAAGAAACCCATTATCCTCCGAAGGTCTGGGTGCCAAGTCCCCACCGTCATCCGCCGAGGCTATCTCCAGCTGTTCACCGAAGAGTGTCTCAAGTTCTGCGCCTCCAAGCAGGAGGCCGAGGAGAAGGCGCTGAACGAGGAGAAGGTGGCCTACGACTGCAGCCCCAACAAGAACAGGTACCTGAACGTGGTCCTGAACACCCTCAAGAGACTCAAGGGCCTGATCCCCAGCTCCATGCCCGGCCTCAGCAGGGCCGCCCTGTACGGCCGCCTCCAGGAGTTCCTGCTCACCCAGGACCAGCTCAAGGAGAACGGCTACCCCTTCCCGCACCCCGAGCGGCCCGGAGGCGCCGTCCTCTTCACTGGCCAGGGGAAGGGGCCCGGCGACTCCTGCTGCAGGGTCTGCTGCCGTTGTGGCACCGAGTACCTGGTGTCCTCCTCGGGCCGCTGTGTACGCGACCAGTTGTGTTATTATCACTGGGGGCGGGTCCGCTCGAGCCAGGTGGCTGGAGGCCGGGTTAGCCAGTACACCTGCTGTGCAGCTGCTCCTGGCTCTGTGGGCTGCCAGGTGGCAAAGCAGCACGTGCGGGACGGCCGCAAGGAGAGCCTCGATGGCTTCGTGGAGACCTTCAAGAAAGAGTTGTCCAGAGACGCTTATCCAGGAATCTACGCCTTGGACTGTGAGATGTGCTACACCACGCATGGCCTAGAGCTGACCCGCGTCACCGTGGTGGACGCCGACATGCGAGTGGTGTATGACACCTTCGTCAAGCCCGACAACGAGATCGTGGACTACAACACCAGGTTTTCCGGAGTCACCGAGGCCGACGTCGCCAAGACGAGCATCACCTTGCCCCAAGTCCAAGCCATCCTGCTGAGCTTTTTCAGCGCCCAAACCATCCTCATCGGGCACAGCCTGGAGAGCGATCTGCTGGCCCTGAAGCTCATCCACAGCACCGTGGTGGACACGGCCGTGCTCTTCCCGCACTACCTGGGTTTCCCCTACAAGCGCTCCCTCAGGAATCTCGCGGCCGACTACCTGGGACAGATCATCCAGGACAGCCAGGACGGCCACAACTCCAGCGAGGACGCAAACGCCTGCCTGCAGCTGGTGATGTGGAAGGTCCGACAGCGCGCCCAGATCCAGCCACGCCACCGGTCCGCCTCTCCCTCCGCCCTGGCCTGTCCTTAGCCCCAGGCCTCTTCCAAAACCGCCATCAGTCCCGAGAGCTCACCCTGTCCACCGCGCCGCAAAGCGAAAGAAACTGGAGCAGCCGGCGGCAGGAGAGGGCAAAAAGCCAAGAGTAACCCCAACCCCCCACTCCCAGTCCCCCGGAATCCCCGCCGCTGCCCCTCGGGCCTGTCCCCATCAATAATAATGGATTCTATACGTGGGATGGTTTTAAAGTACGTGGAAAAATTCTTTGATGGATTTTCCTTGGAAAAGTGAAACCTAAATCCACTCCGTTTGGAGGTGGGACTATTTACAGTTGTTGCTTACTAAACATAAACTACGTTTAGGCTGATATTTCAGACAATGAAACCTTTGAGTGCCCGTAGGGGGAAGATCTCGGTTGCTGAGTGCAGGGAAGGAGGATGTAATTCCATCATATATACTCTCTGTGCCTACCGCATTTTGAAAACTGCCAGTGATACCTATTTATAAAATAAAATCAACCAAGGAAAAGGACGAACTTAGCAACACTATATTTGGTTAATACAACGGTATCTTGTATTTCTTACGTCCAGGTATACTTATAAATGCCTAGAGGGATTTCACCACCTCAGGATGGAGAGACTGAATGCTTCTGAGGGAATTAGGATGGTGGAATATTGGTGGTACCAGGGAAGGGGGAGAGATGTTTGAAAATACTATGTTTGCTCGTTCTTGGGTTCCAATAAAGAAGGAACAGGGCACAGGAGTCGGAAGGACTAGTGGCAATAGTGATGAAGGGACCTTCTTATCATGCTGGCAGTGTTAATTACCCAGGTGTAGGATGCCATACACTGAGGCGGAAGATCGCAAGTCAGAGTGGCCGGCAGGCACAACTTCCTGGCACACCAGAGGCAGGTCTTCAATACCCACTGGTTTCCCCACCAGGCTGCATAAGCGAACCTGAGCCACAGGGAGTTGGTCAAATCCTCCTGACAGTGTGGAGAAACCAACAGGCAAAACGTGGGGGCAAAAGTGATGAGACCCCACACTTTTCACTAGTGGTCACAATGAGCTATGAAGTAACAGCTTCTCAACCTGTGCTGTTTCCTGTTGGATGCACATAATCCATTTGCATTGCAGGCAATTTTAGGATGTGCTTTACAGTAAGGTGGAAAGTACCTTATGGCAAAAAACACTCAGAAATTTATGTGTGGATTTCAAGTCATTCCAGTCCTAGAACGTTGTGCTTTTTAGAGACGCCATAGCTGTTTTTCCCTTTGTAATATCAGAGCAGTAATATCTTCTCTGGAGGCCTGTTGGGTGAATTTCATGGAATCAAGTTAAGTAGGCGCCAGAAGCATTGCCGTTTTCCCGCCATAGCCCTGCCACCCACTGAAAAATGTTTGATGAGATTACTTAATGATTTCCAATTAAGTCGTATTTCCAGATATCATGATTTCCATTTTAATGTAGTTGGTACGGAGCTTTGTGAGTGTGTGCTTCTTTTATTATGGATCACGTTCAGCTCCTTTTTATTTGCCTCCCAGTTATAATAGTAAAACTCTACTCCTCTACTCCGAGGAGTCCCTACCACCCATATCATCACTTTCCAGCCCAGCACTCTTCACGCTCATTCATTTAAAGCATTCAACATTGTGTAAATGAATCTTGGAAGGCAAAAGCTACTGAATTTAGCGAATTTGTGGAGGCATTCCCACAAATCAGCCAGGTGAAGTTTCACACACCCGAAGACTGCACAACTCCTCTGAGGCAGCACTATGCTGCAAACCCAGACGGCCACTTTTCTCACCCCTCGTCCGTTTGCTGTTCTGGGTAATGAGGTTCAAAAGTCACCTAGGCAACTGCAAAAATAGCTGAAATGGAGAAAGGGCTTCAGGCTGGTGACCAGCAGAGGTCCACCTGACCCCCGTAAGCTGCTGAACAAGAAGGGCTGCCAGAAATGTCCCCCTAGGGAATTTGGTGGAGACGAAGACCTGCTCACTGGACAAGGGTTCCTCCCAGGATACGCCCGAGCGGAAGAAGCGGGCTCTGAGCCACGCCCTTTCACCCACCGCTACCCCGCCCTGGGCTGGTGAAGGTGCGCGTAAGGATGTGGACTACTGAGCCCTGAAGAAATAAGTCCTTCCCCTTTGACCCCATGGAGGATTGCCTGTGAGGATCTTAAATGAGTCTACCCGTGTCTAGACACGGGAGTAGGTCTGTCCGGTACAGCACCTCCCTCAAGGAGGAGAAGAGTGAGGAGAAAGGAAACTCAAGTCTGACCATTCTGTCCTGGGAGAGAAGAGGAGGATCTCATCTCTCATCTGTCCCAGCAAGGCAAGGAGACTTTCTCTCATCTTTCCAAGCAAGGCAGGGTGACTTATTATAATTAGGAATCAAAAAGAGTCTAGAAGGAATGAAAGCAGCCCGTAAGGTGAATTCCTAAGGACTGCCCATTGAAACTGACAAAATTGCCCTTGTTTGATGAGAGGAATGAGCAGAGCACTGAGGTGGTGAACAAGGATCTGGTGAGACTTTCCCAGCATGTTTCTACCAAAGCTTTATCTAAGCTTCTCAGAACACTCTCCTAAAAAGCAGATGTTTGGCCCTTCAGAAAGTCAGCAAGCAAAATGCCTTGAGTGTCCCAAAACACTGATGCCATGATGTTGGCTCCTGACTGGCCTCCTTTTCCTTTGACTGGACCACTGCCACCTCTTGGTAGCCACCGCTTTGATGATGCCTTGCCCTCGAGATCATATTGGTAAAGCCATGTTCCAACTTCCGGTTATCATCTGTCAGAGGGATGCGTCAGGATCGTGATCCCTCCTGTTTAAAATTTCCACTGATAGCTCTCGTCGTAACTGCAGCTGATCTGGGCACAGTGGTTTTCACAGCCACTGCAGGATTCATCTTCCACATCTTCTCACCTCTTCTTGAAACAAGCTATACATTCGTAGAGAGTTCATTTCTTTGGAGTAGTGTCCTTATCAGCTTTTCCGAAAACATCAATGATTTCTTCATTCTTCCACCCAAGCTTCACCAGAAATTTGATGTTTGCTCTTGCTGCAGTTTTCGTGGAATTCATGTTGCTCTGATAGGAGTCCTTTTCAGTGGATGTCTCATCCTTCTCAGTGCCTCAAACTAGATCTAGTTCAGAAAGGTGATAAGAAGTTAGGACAAGTTTATTTGAGTGCAAACCAGTGGAAATCCATGCATAGTTTCTTCAGCATGTGCATTTTCTATGAACCTTTGGAAGACCCCCTGTGTTGAACATTGCCCGAGTCCTGGGAGAGAAGTGGGTGCGGTCCACTTCCTGTCCTCAATTTGCCCACAGCGGAGGAGTGCACAGAGCAGGGAAAGGCAACCCCAGAGAGATCCTGCCCTCCAGCATGCAGCAGACTGCTGGATCAGTCCTGGCTCCATGGGGTGCTGTGTGGGCCCAAGCAAGTTGCCCAACCTCCCTGAACCTTCATTTAATCCTAGGTAGCCCAATTCCAGTAGCCATTATAGGACTGCCCTGCACGGACAGTTAATTAACTCAGGAAAAGCAACCTAGCTCCAAGGTTAGCAACCAGGAGTTCCAGTTGATTCCGCTAGCGCACCCCCTGGGGCATTCCCAAGCTGCAGTCTGGTGGAAGATGAGGCTCAGTGTGATTGGATTGAAGCAGCAACCTATCAAGGAGAAGTCCCACCCACTCTGCCCTGTGCATCTATAAAGGCGACGCGTGGCGGCCGCGGCACTCATTGAAGCCGCCAGTTGGGAGAGGAGCAGAGCCAGGCCGGTGCTCCCGAAGGCAGCAAGATGTTGCGAGCCACAGCTCCCTGCTGGTTCCCACCTGGATACCCAGAAGCTAAGAAGGTGGCCGAGGAGGCGGCCCTGGAGGCAAGCCGCCAGCTGGGAGCGGAGCAGAGCCAGGCCGGTGCTCCCGAAGGCAGCAAGATGTTGCGAGCCACAGCTCCCTGCTGGTTCCCACCTGGGTACCCAGAAGCTAAGAAGGTGGCCGAGGAGGCGGCCCTGGAGGCAAGCCGCCAGCTGGGAGCGGAGCAGAGCCAGGCCGGTGCTCCCGAAGGCAGCAAGATGTTGCGAGCCACAGCTCCCTGCTGGTTCCCACCTGGGTACCCAGAAGCTAAGAAGGTGGCCGAGGAGGCGGCCCTGGAGGCTCCAGAATTCCCACTGCCCTCTCATCAGCCTGCCCAGAGCTTCGGGCTCCGGGTGCCCCAGATGCACAGCCAGGCCTCAGCATTTGTGGACATCCAGGCGGAGCCCCAGAATAGGGGTCCGGCGGTGCCCCCAGCGTGGCCCAAGATGGTGACGGAGGCGTGCTACTTCCCTGCGCAGAGGGGATCGGCCTGCTGCTTGCCAGGCACCCCAAGGCTGTCAGAGAGGCCCTCGGGAGTCCGCATCGCAGCCCCCAGGAAGAGGAAGACGATCGCCCACTCTTCCAGCCCTTGCTTGGTCACAGGTTACACAGATGCCAAGAGAACCCGGGTGGCCAGCAGCAGCCAACGCTCCAGTGGCTCCAAGGTCGGCAGACAGCCAGGGAAGACGCGCAACAGGTCAGGGATGGCATGCAAGACCACCACCACCATCAGCTCTAAGCGAATCGTCCGTCATCCATCCTTACCGAGTTTGAAGAAACCCATTATCCTCCGAAGGTCTGGGTGCCAAGTCCCCACCGTCATCCGCCGAGGCTATCTCCAACTGTTCACCGAAGAGTGTCTCAAGTTCTGCGCCTCCAAGCAGGAGGCCGAGGAGAAGGCGCTGAACGAGGAGAAGGTGGCCTACGACTGCAGCCCCAACAAGAACAGGTACCTGAACGTGGTCCTGAACACCCTCAAGAGACTCAAGGGCCTAACCCCCAGCTCCATGCCCGGCCTCAGCAGGGCCGCCCTGTACGGCCGCCTCCAGGAGTTCCTGCTCACCCAGGACCAGCTCAAGGAGAACGGCTACCCCTTCCCGCACCCCGAGCGGCCCGGAGGCGCCGTCCTCTTCACTGGCCAGGGGAAGGGGCCCGGCGACTCCTGCTGCAGGGTCTGCTGCCGTTGTGGCACCGAGTACCTGGTGTCCTCCTCGGGCCGCTGTGTACGCGACCAGTTGTGTTATTATCACTGGGGGCGGGTCCGCTCGAGCCAGGTGGCTGGAGGCCGGGTTAGCCAGTACACCTGCTGTGCAGCTGCTCCTGGCTCTGTGGGCTGCCAGGTGGCAAAGCAGCACGTGCGGGACGGCCGCAAGGAGAGCCTCGATGGCTTCGTGGAGACCTTCAAGAAAGAGTTGTCCAGAGACGCTTATCCAGGAATCTACGCCTTGGACTGTGAGATGTGCTACACCACGCATGGCCTAGAGCTGACCCGCGTCACCGTGGTGGACGCCGACATGCGAGTGGTGTACGACACCTTCGTCAAGCCCGACAACGAGATCGTGGACTACAACACCAGGTTTTCCGGAGTCACCGAGGCCGACGTCGCCAAGACGAGCATCACCTTGCCCCAAGTCCAAGCCATCCTGCTGAGCTTTTTCAGCGCCCAAACCATCCTCATCGGGCACAGCCTGGAGAGCGATCTGCTGGCCCTGAAGCTCATCCACAGCACCGTGGTGGACACGGCCGTGCTCTTCCCGCACTACCTGGGTTTCCCCTACAAGCGCTCCCTCAGGAATCTCGCGGCCGACTACCTGGGACAGATCATCCAGGACAGCCAGGACGGCCACAACTCCAGCGAGGACGCAAACGCCTGCCTGCAGCTGGTGATGTGGAAGGTCCGACAGCGCGCCCAGATCCAGCCACGCCAGCGGTCCGCCTCTCCCTCCGCCCTGGCCTGTCCTTAGCCCCAGGCCTCTTCCAAAACCGCCATCAGTCCCGAGAGCTCACCCTGTCCACCGCGCCGCAAAGCGAAAGAAACTGGAGCAGCCGGCGGCAGGAGAGGGCAAAAAGCCAAGAGTAACCCCAACCCCCCACTCCCAGTCCCCCGGAATCCCCGCCGCTGCCCCTCGGGCCTGTCCCCATCAATAATAATGGATTCTATACGTGGGATGGTTTTAAAGTACGTGGAAAAATTCTTTGATGGATTTTCCTTGGAAAAGTGAAACCTAAATCCACTCCGTTTGGAGGTGGGACTATTTACAGTTGTTGCTTACTAAACATAAACTACGTTTAGGCTGATATTTCAGACAATGAAACCTTTGAGTGCCCGTAGGGGGAAGATCTCGGTTGCTGAGTGCAGGGAAGGAGGATGTAATTCCATCATATATACTCTCTGTGCCTACCGCATTTTGAAAACTGCCAGTGATACCTATTTATAAAATAAAATCAACCAAGGAAAAGGACGAACTTAGCAACACTATATTTGGTTAATACAACGGTATCTTGTATTTCTTACGTCCAGGTATACTTATAAATGCCTAGAGGGATTTCACCACCTCAGGATGGAGAGACTGAATGCTTCTGAGGGAATTAGGATGGTGGAATATTGGTGGTACCAGGGAAGGGGGAGAGATGTTTGAAAATACTATGTTTGCTCGTTCTTGGGTTCCAATAAAGAAGGAACAGGGCACAGGAGTCGGAAGGACTAGTGGCAATAGTGATGAAGGGACCTTCTTATCATGCTGGCAGTGTTAATTACCCAGGTGTAGGATGCCATACACTGAGGCGGAAGATCGCAAGTCAGAGTGGCCGGCAGGCACAACTTCCTGGCACACCAGAGGCAGGTCTTCAATACCCACTGGTTTCCCCACCAGGCTGCATAAGCGAACCTGAGCCACAGGGAGTTGGTCAAATCCTCCTGACAGTGTGGAGAAACCAACAGGCAAAACGTGGGGGCAAAAGTGATGAGACCCCACACTTTTCACTAGTGGTCACAATGAGCTATGAAGTAACAGCTTCTCAACCTGTGCTGTTTCCTGTTGGATGCACATAATCCATTTGCATTGCAGGCAATTTTAGGATGTGCTTTACAGTAAGGTGGAAAGTACCTTATGGCAAAAAACACTCAGAAATTTATGTGTGGATTTCAAGTCATTCCAGTCCTAGAACGTTGTGCTTTTTAGAGACGCCATAGCTGTTTTTCCCTTTGTAATATCAGAGCAGTAATATCTTCTCTGGAGGCCTGTTGGGTGAATTTCATGGAATCAAGTTAAGTAGGTGCCAGAAGCATTGCCGTTTTCCCGCCATAGCCCTGCCACCCACTGAAAAATGTTTGATGAGATTACTTAATGATTTCCAATTAAGTCGTATTTCCAGATATCATGATTTCCATTTTAATGTAGTTGGTACGGAGCTTTGTGAGTGTGTGCTTCTTTTATTATGGATCACGTTCAGCTCCTTTTTATTTGCCTCCCAGTTATAATAGTAAAACTCTACTCCTCTACTCCGAGGAGTCCCTACCACCCATATCATCACTTTCCAGCCCAGCACTCTTCACGCTCATTCATTTAAAGCATTCAACATTGTGTAAATGAATCTTGGAAGGCAAAAGCTACTGAATTTAGCGAATTTGTGGAGGCATTCCCACAAATCAGCCAGGTGAAGTTTCACACACCCGAAGACTGCACAACTCCTCTGAGGCAGCACTATGCTGCAAACCCAGACGGCCACTTTTCTCACCCCTCGTCCGTTTGCTGTTCTGGGTAATGAGGTTCAAAAGTCACCTAGGCAACTGCAAAAATAGCTGAAATGGAGAAAGGGCTTCAGGCTGGTGACCAGCAGAGGTCCACCTGACCCCCGTAAGCTGCTGAACAAGAAGGGCTGCCAGAAATGTCCCCCTAGGGAATTTGGTGGAGACGAAGACCTGCTCACTGGACAAGGGTTCCTCCCAGGATACGCCCGAGCGGAAGAAGCGGGCTCTGAGCCACGCCCTTTCACCCACCGCTACCCCGCCCTGGGCTGGTGAAGGTGCGCGTAAGGATGTGGACTACTGAGCCCTGAAGAAATAAGTCCTTCCCCTTTGACCCCATGGAGGATTGCCTGTGAGGATCTTAAATGAGTCTACCCGTGTCTAGACACGGGAGTAGGTCTGTCCGGTACAGCACCTCCCTCAAGGAGGAGAAGAGTGAGGAGAAAGGAAACTCAAGTCTGACCATTCTGTCCTGGGAGAGAAGAGGAGGATCTCATCTCTCATCTGTCCCAGCAAGGCAAGGAGACTTTCTCTCATCTTTCCAAGCAAGGCAGGGTGACTTATTATAATTAGGAATCAAAAAGAGTCTAGAAGGAATGAAAGCAGCCCGTAAGGTGAATTCCTAAGGACTGCCCATTGAAACTGACAAAATTGCCCTTGTTTGATGAGAGGAATGAGCAGAGCACTGAGGTGGTGAACAAGGATCTGGTGAGACTTTCCCAGCATGTTTCTACCAAAGCTTTATCTAAGCTTCTCAGAACACTCTCCTAAAAAGCAGATGTTTGGCCCTTCAGAAAGTCAGCAAGCAAAATGCCTTGAGTGTCCCAAAACACTGATGCCATGATGTTGGCTCCTGACTGGCCTCCTTTTCCTTTGACTGGACCACTGCCACCTCTTGGTAGCCACCGCTTTGATGATGCCTTGCCCTCGAGATCATATTGGTAAAGCCATGTTCCAACTTCCGGTTATCATCTGTCAGAGGGATGCGTCAGGATCGTGATCCCTCCTGTTTAAAATTTCCACTGATAGCTCTCGTCGTAACTGCAGCTGATCTGGGCACAGTGGTTTTCACAGCCACTGCAGGATTCATCTTCCACATCTTCTCACCTCTTCTTGAAACAAGCTATACATTCGTAGAGAGTTCATTTCTTTGGAGTAGTGTCCTTATCAGCTTTTCCGAAAACATCAATGATTTCTTCATTCTTCCACCCAAGCTTCACCAGAAATTTGATGTTTGCTCTTGCTGCAGTTTTCGTGGAATTCATGTTGCTCTGATAGGAGTCCTTTTCAGTGGATGTCTCATCCTTCTCAGTGCCTCAAACTAGATCTAGTTCAGAAAGGTGATAAGAAGTTAGGACAAGTTTATTTGAGTGCAAACCAGTGGAAATCCATGCATAGTTTCTTCAGCATGTGCATTTTCTATGAACCTTTGGAAGACCCCCTGTGTTGAACATTGCCCGAGTCCTGGGAGAGAAGTGGGTGCGGTCCACTTCCTGTCCTCAATTTGCCCACAGCGGAGGAGTGCACAGAGCAGGGAAAGGCAACCCCAGAGAGATCCTGCCCTCCAGCATGCAGCAGACTGCTGGATCAGTCCTGGCTCCATGGGGTGCTGTGTGGGCCCAAGCAAGTTGACCAACCTCCCTGAACCTTCATTTAATCCTAGGTAGCCCAATTCCAGTAGCCATTATAGGACTGCCCTGCACGGACAGTTAATTAACTCAGGAAAAGCAACCTAGCTCCAAGGTTAGCAACCAGGAGTTCCAGTTGATTCCGCTAGCGCACCCCCTGGGGCATTCCCAAGCTGCAGTCTGGTGGAAGATGAGGCTCAGTGTGATTGGATTGAAGCAGCAACCTATCAAGGAGAAGTCCCACCCACTCTGCCCTGTGCATCTATAAGGCGACGCGTGGCGGCCGCGGCACTCATTGAAGCCGCCAGTTGGGAGAGGAGCAGAGCCAGGCCGGTGCTCCCGAAGGCAGCAAGATGTTGCGAGCCACAGCTCCCTGCTGGTTCCCACCTGGATACCCAGAAGCTAAGAAGGTGGCCGAGGAGGCGGCCCTGGAGGCAAGCCGCCAGCTGGGAGCGGAGCAGAGCCAGGCCGGTGCTCCCGAAGGCAGCAAGATGTTGCGAGCCACAGCTCCCTGCTGGTTCCCACCTGGGTACCCAGAAGCTAAGAAGGTGGCCGAGGAGGCGGCCCTGGGGGCAAGCCGCCAGCTGGGAGCGGAGCAGAGCCAGGCCGGTGCTCCCGAAGGCAGCAAGATGTTGCCAGCCACAGCTCCCTGCTGGTTCCCACCTGGGTACCCAGAAGCTAAGAAGGTGGCCGAGGAGGCGGCCCTGGAGGCTCCAGAATTCCCACTGCCCTCTCATCAGCCTGCCCAGAGCTTCGGGCTCCGGGTGCCCCAGATGCACAGCCAGGCCTCAGCATTTGTGGACATCCAGGCGGAGCCCCAGAATAGGGGTCCGGCGGTGCCCCCAGCGTGGCCCAAGATGGTGACGGAGGCGTGCTACTTCCCTGCGCAGAGGGGATCGGCCTGCTGCTTGCCAGGCACCCCAAGGCTGTCAGAGAGGCCCTCGGGAGTCCGCATCGCAGCCACCAGGAAGAGGAAGACGATCGCCCACTCTTCCAGCCCTTGCTTGGTCACAGGTTACACAGATGCCAAGAGAACCCGGGTGGCCAGCAGCAGCCAACGCTCCAGTGGCTCCAAGGTCGGCAGACAGCCAGGGAAGACGCGCAACAGGTCAGGGATGGCATGCAAGACCACCACCACCATCAGCTCTAAGCGAATCGTCCGTGGTCCATCCTTACCGAGTTTGAAGAAACCCATTATCCTCCGAAGGTCTGGGTGCCAAGTCCCCACCGTCATCCGCCGAGGCTATCTCCAACTGTTCACCGAAGAGTGTCTCAAGTTCTGCGCCTCCAAGCAGGAGGCCGAGGAGAAGGCGCTGAACGAGGAGAAGGTGGCCTACGACTGCAGCCCCAACAAGAACAGGTACCTGAACGTGGTCCTGAACACCCTCAAGAGACTCAAGGGCCTAACCCCCAGCTCCATGCCCGGCCTCAGCAGGGCCGCCCTGTACGGCCGCCTCCAGGAGTTCCTGCTCACCCAGGACCAGCTCAAGGAGAACGGCTACCCCTTCCCGCACCCCGAGCGGCCCGGAGGCGCCGTCCTCTTCACTGGCCAGGGGAAGGGGCCCGGCGACTCCTGCTGCAGGGTCTGCTGCCGTTGTGGCACCGAGTACCTGGTGTCCTCCTCGGGCCGCTGTGTACGCGACCAGTTGTGTTATTATCACTGGGGGCGGGTCCGCTCGAGCCAGGTGGCTGGAGGCCGGGTTAGCCAGTACACCTGCTGTGCAGCTGCTCCTGGCTCTGTGGGCTGCCAGGTGGCAAAGCAGCACGTGCGGGACGGCCGCAAGGAGAGCCTCGATGGCTTCGTGGAGACCTTCAAGAAAGAGTTGTCCAGAGACGCTTATCCAGGAATCTACGCCTTGGACTGTGAGATGTGCTACACCACGCATGGCCTAGAGCTGACCCGCGTCACCGTGGTGGACGCCGACATGCGAGTGGTGTACGACACCTTCGTCAAGCCCGACAACGAGATCGTGGACTACAACACCAGGTTTTCCGGAGTCACCGAGGCCGACGTCGCCAAGACGAGCATCACCTTGCCCCAAGTCCAAGCCATCCTGCTGAGCTTTTTCAGCGCCCAAACCATCCTCATCGGGCACAGCCTGGAGAGCGATCTGCTGGCCCTGAAGCTCATCCACAGCACCGTGGTGGACACGGCCGTGCTCTTCCCGCACTACCTGGGTTTCCCCTACAAGCGCTCCCTCAGGAATCTCGCGGCCGACTACCTGGGACAGATCATCCAGGACAGCCAGGACGGCCACAACTCCAGCGAGGACGCAAACGCCTGCCTGCAGCTGGTGATGTGGAAGGTCCGACAGCGCGCCCAGATCCAGCCACGCCACCGGTCCGCCTCTCCCTCCGCCCTGGCCTGTCCTTAGCCCCAGGCCTCTTCCAAAACCGCCATCAGTCCCGAGAGCTCACCCTGTCCACCGCGCCGCAAAGCGAAAGAAACTGGAGCAGCCGGCGGCAGGAGAGGGCAAAAAGCCAAGAGTAACCCCAACCCCCCACTCCCAGTCCCCCGGAATCCCCGCCGCTGCCCCTCGGGCCTGTCCCCATCAATAATAATGGATTCTATACGTGGGATGGTTTTAAAGTACGTGGAAAAATTCTTTGATGGATTTTCCTTGGAAAAGTGAAACCTAAATCCACTCCGTTTGGAGGTGGGACTATTTACAGTTGTTGCTTACTAAACATAAACTACGTTTAGGCTGATATTTCAGACAATGAAACCTTTGAGTGCCCGTAGGGGGAAGATCTCGGTTGCTGAGTGCAGGGAAGGAGGATGTAATTCCATCATATATACTCTCTGTGCCTACCGCATTTTGAAAACTGCCAGTGATACCTATTTATAAAATAAAATCAACCAAGGAAAAGGACGAACTTAGCAACACTATGTTTGGTTAATACAACGGTATCTTGTATTTCTTACGTCCAGGTATACTTATAAATGCCTAGAGGGATTTCACCACCTCAGGATGGAGAGACTGAATGCTTCTGAGGGAATTAGGATGGTGGAATATTGGTGGTACCAGGGAAGGGGGAGAGATGTTTGAAAATACTATGTTTGCTCGTTCTTGGGTTCCAATAAAGAAGGAACAGGGCACAGGAGTCGGAAGGACTAGTGGCAATAGTGATGAAGGGACCTTCTTATCATGCTGGCAGTGTTAATTACCCAGGTGTAGGATGCCATACACTGAGGCGGAAGATCGCAAGTCAGAGTGGCCGGCAGGCACAACTTCCTGGCACACCAGAGGCAGGTCTTCAATACCCACTGGTTTCCCCACCAGGCTGCATAAGCGAACCTGAGCCACAGGGAGTTGGTCAAATCCTCCTGACACTGTGGAGAAACCAACAGGCAAAACGTGGGGGCAAAAGTGATGAGACCCCACACTTTTCACTAGTGGTCACAATGAGCTATGAAGTAACAGCTTCTCAACCTGTGCTGTTTCCTGTTGGATGCACATAATCCATTTGCATTGCAGGCAATTTTAGGATGTGCTTTACAGTAAGGTGGAAAGTACCTTATGGCAAAAAACACTCAGAAATTTATGTGTGGATTTCAAGTCATTCCAGTCCTAGAACGTTGTGCTTTTTAGAGACGCCATAGCTGTTTTTCCCTTTGTAATATCAGAGCAGTAATATCTTCTCTGGAGGCCTGTTGGGTGAATTTCATGGAATCAAGTTAAGTAGGTGCCAGAAGCATTGCCGTTTTCCCGCCATAGCCCTGCCACCCACTGAAAAATGTTTGATGAGATTACTTAATGATTTCCAATTAAGTCGTATTTCCAGATATCATGATTTCCATTTTAATGTAGTTGGTACGGAGCTTTGTGAGTGTGTGCTTCTTTTATTATGGATCACGTTCAGCTCCTTTTTATTTGCCTCCCAGTTATAATAGTAAAACTCTACTCCTCTACTCCGAGGAGTCCCTACCACCCATATCATCACTTTCCAGCCCAGCACTCTTCACGCTCATTCATTTAAAGCATTCAACATTGTGTAAATGAATCTTGGAAGGCAAAAGCTACTGAATTTAGCGAATTTGTGGAGGCATTCCCACAAATCAGCCAGGTGAAGTTTCACACACCCGAAGACTGCACAACTCCTCTGAGGCAGCACTATGCTGCAAACCCAGACGGCCACTTTTCTCACCCCTCGTCCGTTTGCTGTTCTGGGTAATGAGGTTCAAAAGTCACCTAGGCAACTGCAAAAATAGCTGAAATGGAGAAAGGGCTTCAGGCTGGTGACCAGCAGAGGTCCACCTGACCCCCGTAAGCTGCTGAACAAGAAGGGCTGCCAGAAATGTCCCCCTAGGGAATTTGGTGGAGACGAAGACCTGCTCACTGGACAAGGGTTCCTCCCAGGATACGCCCGAGCGGAAGAAGCGGGCTCTGAGCCACACCCTTTCACCCACCGCTACCCCGCCCTGGGCTGGTGAAGGTGCGCGTAAGGATGTGGACTACTGAGCCCTGAAGAAATAAGTCCTTCCCCTTTGACCCCATGGAGGATTGCCTGTGAGGATCTTAAATGAGTCTACCCGTGTCTAGACACGGGAGTAGGTCTGTCCGGTACAGCACCTCCCTCAAGGAGGAGAAGAGTGAGGAGAAAGGAAACTCAAGTCTGACCATTCTGTCCTGGGAGAGAAGAGGAGGATCTCATCTCTCATCTGTCCCAGCAAGGCAAGGAGACTTTCTCTCATCTTTCCAAGCAAGGCAGGGTGACTTATTATAATTAGGAATCAAAAAGAGTCTAGAAGGAATGAAAGCAGCCCGTAAGGTGAATTCCTAAGGACTGCCCATTGAAACTGACAAAATTGCCCTTGTTTGATGAGAGGAATGAGCAGAGCACTGAGGTGGTGAACAAGGATCTGGTGAGACTTTCCCAGCATGTTTCTACCAAAGCTTTATCTAAGCTTCTCAGAACACTCTCCTAAAAAGCAGATGTTTGGCCCTTCAGAAAGTCAGCAAGCAAAATGCCTTGAGTGTCCCAAAACACTGATGCCATGATGTTGGCTCCTGACTGGCCTCCTTTTCCTTTGACTGGACCACTGCCACCTCTTGGTAGCCACCGCTTTGATGATGCCTTGCCCTCGAGATCATATTGGTAAAGCCATGTTCCAACTTCCGGTTATCATCTGTCAGAGGGATGCGTCAGGATCGTGATCCCTCCTGTTTAAAATTTCCACTGATAGCTCTCGTCGTAACTGCAGCTGATCTGGGCACAGTGGTTTTCACAGCCACTGCAGGATTCATCTTCCACATCTTCTCACCTCTTCTTGAAACAAGCTATACATTCGTAGAGAGTTCATTTCTTTGGAGTAGTGTCCTTATCAGCTTTTCCGAAAACATCAATGATTTCTTCATTCTTCCACCCAAGCTTCACCAGAAATTTGATGTTTGCTCTTGCTGCAGTTTTCGTGGAATTCATGTTGCTCTGATAGGAGTCCTTTTCAGTGGATGTCTCATCCTTCTCAGTGCCTCAAACTAGATCTAGTTCAGAAAGGTGATAAGAAGTTAGGACAAGTTTATTTGAGTGCAAACCAGTGGAAATCCATGCATAGTTTCTTCAGCATGTGCATTTTCTATGAACCTTTGGAAGACCCCCTGTGTTGAACATTGCCCGAGTCCTGGGAGAGAAGTGGGTGCGGTCCACTTCCTGTCCTCAATTTGCCCACAGCGGAGGAGTGCACAGAGCAGGGAAAGGCAACCCCAGAGAGATCCAGCCCTCCAGCATGCAGCAGACTGCTGGATCAGTCCTGGCTCCATGGGGTGCTGTGTGGGCCCAAGCAAGTTGCCCAACCTCCCTGAACCTTCATTTAATCCTAGGTAGCCCAATTCCAGTAGCCATTATAGGACTGCCCTGCACGGACAGTTAATTAACTCAGGAAAAGCAACCTAGCTCCAAGGTTAGCAACCAGGAGTTCCAGTTGATTCCGCTAGCGCACCCCCTGGGGCATTCCCAAGCTGGAGTCTGGTGGAAGATGAGGCTCAGTGTGATTGGATTGAAGCAGCAACCTATCAAGGAGAAGTCCCACCCACTCTGCCCTGTGCGTCTATAAAGGCGACGCGTGGCGGCCGCGGCACTCATTGAAGCCGCCAGTTGGGAGAGGAGCAGAGCCAGGCCGGTGCTCCCGAAGGCAGCAAGATGTTGCGAGCCACAGCTCCCTGCTGGTTCCCACCTGGATACCCAGAAGCTAAGAAGGTGGCCGAGGAGGCGGCCCTGGAGGCAAGCCGCCAGCTGGGAGCGGAGCAGAGCCAGGCCGGTGCTCCCGAAGGCAGCAAGATGTTGCGAGCCACAGCTCCCTGCTGGTTCCCACCTGGGTACCCAGAAGCTAAGAAGGTGGCCGAGGAGGCGGCCCTGGAGGCAAGCCGCCAGCTGGGAGCGGAGCAGAGCCAGGCCGGTGCTCCCGAAGGCAGCAAGATGTTGCCAGCCACAGCTCCCTGCTGGTTCCCACCTGGGTACCCAGAAGCTAAGAAGGTGGCCGAGGAGGCGGCCCTGGAGGCTCCAGAATTCCCACTGCCCTCTCATCAGCCTGCCCAGAGCTTCGGGCTCCGGGTGCCCCAGATGCACAGCCAGGCCTCAGCATTTGTGGACATCCAGGCGGAGCCCCAGAATAGGGGTCCGGCGGTGCCCCCAGCGTGGCCCAAGATGGTGACGGAGGCGTGCTACTTCCCTGCGCAGAGGGGATCGGCCTGCTGCTTGCCAGGCACCCCAAGGCTGTCAGAGAGGCCCTCGGGAGTCCGCATCGCAGCCCCCAGGAAGAGGAAGACGATCGCCCACTCTTCCAGCCCTTGCTTGGTCACAGGTTACACAGATGCCAAGAGAACCCGGGTGGCCAGCAGCAGCCAACGCTCCAGTGGCTCCAAGGTCGGCAGACAGCCAGGGAAGACGCGCAACAGGTCAGGGATGGAATGCAAGACCACCACCACCATCAGCTCTAAGCGAATCGTCCGTCGTCCATCCTTACCGAGTTTGAAGAAACCCATTATCCTCCGAAGGTCTGGGTGCCAAGTCCCCACCGTCATCCGCCGAGGCTATCTCCAACTGTTCTCCGAAGAGTGTCTCAAGTTCTGCGCCTCCAAGCAGGAGGCCGAGGAGAAGGCGCTGAACGAGGAGAAGGTGGCCTACGACTGCAGCCCCAACAAGAACAGGTACCTGAACGTGGTCCTGAACACCCTCAAGAGACTCAAGGGCCTGACCCCCAGCTCCATGCCCGGCCTCAGCAGGGCCGCCCTGTACGGCCGCCTCCAGGAGTTCCTGCTCACCCAGGACCAGCTCAAGGAGAACGGCTACCCCTTCCCGCACCCCGAGCGGCCCGGAGGCGCCGTCCTCTTCACTGGCCAGGGGAAGGGGCCCGGCGACTCCTGCTGCAGGGTCTGCTGCCGTTGTGGCACCGAGTACCTGGTGTCCTCCTCGGGCCGCTGTGTACGCGACCAGTTGTGTTATTATCACTGGGGGCGGGTCCGCTCGAGCCAGGTGGCTGGAGGCCGGGTTAGCCAGTACACCTGCTGTGCAGCTGCTCCTGGCTCTGTGGGCTGCCAGGTGGCAAAGCAGCACGTGCGGGACGGCCGCAAGGAGAGCCTCGATGGCTTCGTGGAGACCTTCAAGAAAGAGTTGTCCAGAGACGCTTATCCAGGAATCTACGCCTTGGACTGTGAGATGTGCTACACCACGCATGGCCTAGAGCTGACCCGCGCCACCGTGGTGGATGCCGACATGCGAGTGGTGTACGACACCTTCGTCAAGCCCGACAACGAGATCGTGGACTACAACACCAGGTTTTCCGGAGTCACCGAGGCCGACGTCGCCAAGACGAGCATCACCTTGCCCCAAGTCCAAGCCATCCTGCTGAGCTTTTTCAGCGCCCAAACCATCCTCATCGGGCACAGCCTGGAGAGCGATCTGCTGGCCCTGAAGCTCATCCACAGCACCGTGGTGGACACGGCCGTGCTCTTCCCGCACTACCTGGGTTTCCCCTACAAGCGCTCCCTCAGGAATCTCGCGGCCGACTACCTGGGACAGATCATCCAGGACAGCCAGGACGGCCACAACTCCAGCGAGGACGCAAACGCCTGCCTGCAGCTGGTGATGTGGAAGGTCCGACAGCGCGCCCAGATCCAGCCACGCCCCCCGTCCGCCTCTCCCTCCGCCCTGGCCTGTCCTTAGCCCCAGGCCTCTTCCAAAACCGCCATCAGTCTCGAGAGCTCACCCTGTCCACCGCACCACAAAGCGAAAGAAACTGGAGCAGCCGGCGGCAGGAGAGGGCAAAAAGCCAAGAGTAACCCCAACCCCCCACTCCCAGTCCCCCGGAATCCCCGCCGCTGCCCCTCGGGCCTGTCCCCATCAATAATAATGGATTCTATACGTGGGATGGTTTTAAAGTACGTGGAAAAATTCTTTGATGGATTTTCCTTGGAAAAGTGAAACCTAAATCCACTCCGTTTGGAGGTGGGACTATTTACAGTTGTTGCTTACTAAACATAAACTACGTTTAGGCTGATATTTCAGACAATGAAACCTTTGAGTGCCCGTAGGGGGAAGATCTCGGTTGCTGAGTGCAGGGAAGGAGGATGTAATTCCATCATATATACTCTCTGTGCCTACCGCATTTTGAAAAATGCCAGTGATACCTATTTATAAAATAAAATCAACCAAGGAAAAGGACGAACTTAGCAACACTATATTTGGTTAATACAACGGTATCTTGTATTTCTTACGTCCAGGTATACTTATAAATGCCTAGAGGGATTTCACCACCTCAGGATGGAGAGACTGAATGCTTCTGAGGGAATTAGGATGGTGGAATATTGGTGGTACCAGGGAAGGGGGAGAGATGTTTGAAAATACTATGTTTGCTCGTTCTTGGGTTCCAATAAAGAAGGAACAGGGCACAGGAGTCGGAAGGACTAGTGGCAATAGTGATGAAGGGACCTTCTTATCATGCTGGCAGTGTTAATTACCCAGGTGTAGGATGCCATACACTGAGGCGGAAGATCGCAAGTCAGAGTGGCCGGCAGGCACAACTTCCTGGCACACCAGAGGCAGGTCTTCAATACCCACTGGTTTCCCCACCAGGCTGCATAAGCGAACCTGAGCCACAGGGAGTTGGTCAAATCCTCCTGACACTGTGGAGAAACCAACAGGCAAAACGTGGGGGCAAAAGTGATGAGACCCCACACTTTTCACTAGTGGTCACAATGAGCTATGAAGTAACAGCTTCTCAACCTGTGCTGTTTCCTGTTGGATGCACATAATCCATTTGCATTGCAGACAATTTTAGGATGTGCTTTACAGTAAGGTGGAAAGTACCTTATGGCAAAAAACACTCAGAAATTTATGTGTGGATTTCAAGTCATTCCAGTCCTAGAACGTTGTGCTTTTCAGAGGCGCCATAGCTGTTTTTCCCTTTGTAATATCAGAGCAGTAATATCTTCTCTGGAGGCCTGTTGGGTGAATTTCATGGAATGAAGTTAAGTAGGTGACAGAAGCATTGCCGTTTTCCCGCCATAGCCCTGCCACCCACTGAAAAATGTTTGATGAGATTACTTAATGATTTCCAATTAAGTCGTATTTCCAAATATCATGATTTCCATTTTAATGTAGTTGGTACGGAGCTTTGTGAGTGTGTGCTTCTTTTATTATGGATCACGTTCAGCTCCTTTTTATTTGCCTCCCAGTTATAATAGTAAAACTCTACTCCTCTACTCCGAGGAGTCCCTACCACCCATATCATCACTTTCCAGCCCAGCACTCTTCACGCTCATTCATTTAAAGCATTCAACATTGTGTAAATGAATCTTGGAAGGCAAAAGCTACTGAATTTAGCGAATTTGTGGAGGCATTCCCACAAATCAGCCAGGTGAAGTTTCACACACCCGAAGACTGCACAACTCCTCTGAGGCAGCACTATGCTGCAAACCCAGACGGCCACTTTTCTCACCCCTCGTCCGTTTGCTGTTCTGGGTAATGAGGTTCAAAAGTCACCTAGGCAACTGCAAAAATAGCTGAAATGGAGAAAGGGCTTCAGGCTGGTGACCAGCAGAGGTCCACCTGACCCCCGTAAGCTGCTGAACAAGAAGGGCTGCCAGAAATGTCCCCCTAGGGAATTTGGTGGAGACGAAGACCTGCTCACTGGACAAGGGTTCCTCCCAGGATACGCCCGAGCGGAAGAAGCGGGCTCTGAGCCACGCCCTTTCACCCACCGCTACCCCGCCCTGGGCTGGTGAAGGTGCGCGTAAGGATGTGGACTACTGAGCCCTGAAGAAATAAGTCCTTCCCCTTTGACCCCATGGAGGATTGCCTGTGAGGATCTTAAATGAGTCTACCCGTGTCTAGACACGGGAGTAGGTCTGTCCGGTACAGCACCTCCCTCAAGGAGGAGAAGAGTGAGGAGAAAGGAAACTCAAGTCTGACCATTCTGTCCTGGGAGAGAAGAGGAGGATCTCATCTCTCATCTGTCCCAGCAAGGCAAGGAGACTTTCTCTCATCTTTCCAAGCAAGGCAGGGTGACTTAGTATAATTAGGAATCAAAAAGAGTCTAGAAGGAATGAAAGCAGCCCGTAAGGTGAATTCCTAAGGACTGCCCATTGAAACTGACAAAATTGCCCTTGTTTGATGAGAGGAATGAGCAGAGCACTGAGGTGGTGAACAAGGATCTGGTGAGACTTTCCCAGCATGTTTCTACCAAAGCTTTATCTAAGCTTCTCAGAACACTCTCCTAAAAAGCAGATGTTTGGCCCTTCAGAAAGTCAGCAAGCAAAATGCCTTGAGTGTCCCAAAACACTGATGCCATGATGTTGGCTCCTGACTGGCCTCCTTTTCCTTTGACTGGACCACTGCCACCTCTTGGTAGCCACCGCTTTGATGATGCCTTGCCCTCGAGATCATATTGGTAAAGCCATGTTCCAACTTCCGGTTATCATCTGTCAGAGGGATGCGTCAGGATCGTGATCCCTCCTGTTTAAAATTTCCACTGATAGCTCTCGTCGTAACTGCAGCTGATCTGGGCACAGTGGTTTTCACAGCCACTGCAGGATTCATCTTCCACATCTTCTCACCTCTTCTTGAAACAAGCTATACATTCGTAGAGAGTTCATTTCTTTGGAGTAGTGTCCTTATCAGCTTTTCCGAAAACATCAATGATTTCTTCATTCTTCCACCCAAGCTTCACCAGAAATTTGATGTTTGCTCTTGCTGCAGTTTTCGTGGAATTCATGTTGCTCTGATAGGAGTCCTTTTCAGTGGATGTCTCATCCTTCTCAGTGCCTCAAACTAGATCTAGTTCAGAAAGGTGATAAGAAGTTAGGACAAGTTTATTTGAGTGCAAACCAGTGGAAATCCATGCATAGTTTCTTCAGCATGTGCATTTTCTATGAACCTTTGGAAGACCCCCTGTGTTGAACATTGCCCGAGTCCTGGGAGAGAAGTGGGTGCGGTCCACTTCCTGTCCTCAATTTGCCCACAGCGGAGGAGTGCACAGAGCAGGGAAAGGCAACCCCAGAGAGATCCAGCCCTCCAGCATGCAGCAGACTGCTGGATCAGTCCTGGCTCCATGGGGTGCTGTGTGGGCCCAAGCAAGTTGCCCAACCTCCCTGAACCTTCATTTAATCCTAGGTAGCCCAATTCCAGTAGCCATTATAGGACTGCCCTGCACGGACAGTTAATTAACTCAGGAAAAGCAACCTAGCTCCAAGGTTAGCAACCAGGAGTTCCAGTTGATTCCGCTAGCGCACCCCCTGGGGCATTCCCAAGCTGGAGTCTGGTGGAAGATGAGGCTCAGTGTGATTGGATTGAAGCAGCAACCTATCAAGGAGAAGTCCCACCCACTCTGCCCTGTGCGTCTATAAAGGTGACGCGTGGCGGCCGCGGCACTCATTGAAGCCGCCAGTTGGGAGAGGAGCAGAGCCAGGCCGGTGCTCCCGAAGGCAGCAAGATGTTGCGAGCCACAGCTCCCTGCTGGTTCCCACCTGGATACCCAGAAGCTAAGAAGGTGGCCGAGGAGGCGGCCCTGGAGGCAAGCCGCCAGCTGGGAGCGGAGAAGAGCCAGGCCGGTGCTCCCGAAGGCAGCAAGATGTTGCGAGCCACAGCTCCCTGCTGGTTCCCACCTGGGTACCCAGAAGCTAAGAAGGTGGCCGAGGAGGCGGCCCTGGAGGCAAGCCGCCAGCTGGGAGCAGAGCAGAGCCAGGCCGGTGCTCCCGAAGGCAGCAAGATGTTGCGAGCCACAGCTCCCTGCTGGTTCCCACCTGGGTACCCAGAAGCTAAGAAGGTGGCCGAGGAGGCGGCCCTGGAGGCTCCAGAATTCCCACTGCCCTCTCATCAGCCTGCCCAGAGCTTCGGGCTCCGGGTGCCCCAGATGCACAGCCAGGCCTCAGCATTTGTGGACATCCAGGCGGAGCCCCAGAATAGGGGTCCGGCGGTGCCCCCAGCGTGGCCCAAGATGGTGACGGAGGCGTGTTACTTCCCTGCGCAGACGGGATCGGCCTGCTGCTTGCCAGGCACCCCAAGGCTGTCAGAGAGGCCCTCGGGAGTCCGCATCGCAGCCCCCAGGAAGAGGAAGACGATCGCCCACTCTTCCAGCCCTTGCTTGGTCACAGGTTACACAGATGCCAAGAGAACCCGGGTGGCCAGCAGCAGCCAACGCTCCAGTGGCTCCAAGGTCGGCAGACAGCCAGGGAAGACGCGCAACAGGTCAGGGATGGCATGCAAGACCACCACCACCATCAGCTCTAAGCGAATCGTCCGTCGTCCATCCTTACCGAGTTTGAAGAAACCCATTATCCTCCGAAGGTCTGGGTGCCAAGTCCCCACCGTCATCCGCCGAGGCTATCTCCAACTGTTCACCGAAGAGTGTCTCAAGTTCTGCGCCTCCAAGCAGGAGGCCGAGGAGAAGGCGCTGAACGAGGAGAAGGTGGCCTACGACTGCAGCCCCAACAAGAACAGGTACCTGAACGTGGTCCTGAACACCCTCAAGAGACTCAAGGGCCTGACCCCCAGCTCCATGCCCGGCCTCAGCAGGGCCGCCCTGTACGGCCGCCTCCAGGAGTTCCTGCTCACCCAGGACCAGCTCAAGGAGAACGGCTACCCCTTCCCGCACCCCGAGCGGCCCGGAGGCGCCGTCCTCTTCACTGGCCAGGGGAAGGGGCCCGGCGACTCCTGCTGCAGGGTCTGCTGCCGTTGTGGCACCGAGTACCTGGTGTCCTCCTCGGGCCGCTGTGTACGCGACCAGTTGTGTTATTATCACTGGGGGCGGGTCCGCTCGAGCCAGGTGGCTGGAGGCCGGGTTAGCCAGTACACCTGCTGTGCAGCTGCTCCTGGCTCTGTGGGCTGCCAGGTGGCAAAGCAGCACGTGCGGGACGGCCGCAAGGAGAGCCTCGATGGCTTCGTGGAGACCTTCAAGAAAGAGTTGTCCAGAGACGCTTATCCAGGAATCTACGCCTTGGACTGTGAGATGTGCTACACCACGCATGGCCTAGAGCTGACCCGCGTCACCGTGGTGGACGCCGACATGCGAGTGGTGTACGACACCTTCGTCAAGCCCGACAACGAGATCGTGGACTACAACACCAGGTTTTCCGGAGTCACCGAGGCCGACGTCGCCAAGACGAGCATCACCTTGCCCCAAGTCCAAGCCATCCTGCTGAGCTTTTTCAGCGCCCAAACCATCCTCATCGGGCACAGCCTGGAGAGCGATCTGCTGGCCCTGAAGCTCATCCACAGCACCGTGGTGGACACGGCCGTGCTCTTCCCGCACTACCTGGGTTTCCCCTACAAGCGCTCCCTCAGGAATCTCGCGGCCGACTACCTGGGACAGATCATCCAGGACAGCCAGGACGGCCACAACTCCAGCGAGGACGCAAACGCCTGCCTGCAGCTGGTGATGTGGAAGGTCCGACAGCGCGCCCAGATCCAGCCACGCCACCGGTCCGCCTCTCCCTCCGCCCTGGCCTGTCCTTAGCCCCAGGCCTCTTCCAAAACCGCCATCAGTCCCGAGAGCTCACCCTGTCCACCGCGCCGCAAAGCGAAAGAAACTGGAGCAGCCGGCGGCAGGAGAGGGCAAAAAGCCAAGAGTAACCCCAACCCCCCACTCCCAGTCCCCCGGAATCCCCGCCGCTGCCCCTCGGGCCTGTCCCCATCAATAATAATGGATTCTATACGTGGGATGGTTTTAAAGTACGTGGAAAAATTCTTTGATGGATTTTCCTTGGAAAAGTGAAACCTAAATCCACTCCGTTTGGAGGTGGGACTATTTACAGTTGTTGCTTACTAAACATAAACTACGTTTAGGCTGATATTTCAGACAATGAAACCTTTGAGTGCCCGTAGGGGGAAGATCTCGGTTGCTGAGTGCAGGGAAGGAGGATGTAATTCCATCATATATACTCTCTGTGCCTACCGCATTTTGAAAAATGCCAGTGATACCTATTTATAAAATAAAATCAACCAAGGAAAAGGACGAACTTAGCAACACTATGTTTGGTTAATACAACGGTATCTTGTATTTCTTACGTCCAGGTATACTTATAAATGCCTAGAGGGATTTCACCACCTCAGGATGGAGAGACTGAATGCTTCTGAGGGAATTAGGATGGTGGAATATTGGTGGTACCAGGGAAGGGGGAGAGATGTTTGAAAATACTATGTTTGCTCGTTCTTGGGTTCCAATAAAGAAGGAACAGGGCACAGGAGTCGGAAGGACTAGTGGCAATAGTGATGAAGGGACCTTCTTATCATGCTGGCAGTGTTAATTACCCAGGTGTAGGATGCCATACACTGAGGCGGAAGATCGCAAGTCAGAGTGGCCGGCAGGCACAACTTCCTGGCACACCAGAGGCAGGTCTTCAATACCCACTGGTTTCCCCACCAGGCTGCATAAGCGAACCTGAGCCACAGGGAGTTGGTCAAATCCTCCTGACACTGTGGAGAAACCAACAGGCAAAACGTGGGGGCAAAAGTGATGAGACCCCACACTTTTCACTAGTGGTCACAATGAGCTATGAAGTAACAGCTTCTCAACCTGTGCTGTTTCCTGTTGGATGCACATAATCCATTTGCATTGCAGGCAATTTTAGGATGTGCTTTACAGTAAGGTGGAAAGTACCTTATGGCAAAAAACACTCAGAAATTTATGTGTGGATTTCAAGTCATTCCAGTCCTAGAACGTTGTGCTTTTTAGAGACGCCATAGCTGTTTTTCCCTTTGTAATATCAGAGCAGTAATATCTTCTCTGGAGGCCTGTTGGGTGAATTTCATGGAATCAAGTTAAGTAGGTGCCAGAAGCATTGCCGTTTTCCCGCCATAGCCCTGCCACCCACTGAAAAATGTTTGATGAGATTACTTAATGATTTCCAATTAAGTCGTATTTCCAGATATCATGATTTCCATTTTAATGTAGTTGGTACGGAGCTTTGTGAGTGTGTGCTTCTTTTATTATGGATCACGTTCAGCTCCTTTTTATTTGCCTCCCAGTTATAATAGTAAAACTCTACTCCTCTACTCCGAGGAGTCCCTACCACCCATATCATCACTTTCCAGCCCAGCACTCTTCACGCTCATTCATTTAAAGCATTCAACATTGTGTAAATGAATCTTGGAAGGCAAAAGCTACTGAATTTAGCGAATTTGTGGAGGCATTCCCACAAATCAGCCAGGTGAAGTTTCACACACCCGAAGACTGCACAACTCCTCTGAGGCAGCACTATGCTGCAAACCCAGACGGCCACTTTTCTCACCCCTCGTCCGTTTGCTGTTCTGGGTAATGAGGTTCAAAAGTCACCTAGGCAACTGCAAAAATAGCTGAAATGGAGAAAGGGCTTCAGGCTGGTGACCAGCAGAGGTCCACCTGACCCCCGTAAGCTGCTGAACAAGAAGGGCTGCCAGAAATGTCCCCCTAGGGAATTTGGTGGAGACGAAGACCTGCTCACTGGACAAGGGTTCCTCCCAGGATACGCCCGAGCGGAAGAAGCGGGCTCTGAGCCACGCCCTTTCACCCACCGCTACCCCGCCCTGGGCTGGTGAAGGTGCGCGTAAGGATGTGGACTACTGAGCCCTGAAGAAATAAGTCCTTCCCCTTTGACCCCATGGAGGATTGCCTGTGAGGATCTTAAATGAGTCTACCCGTGTCTAGACACGGGAGTAGGTCTGTCCGGTACAGCACCTCCCTCAAGGAGGAGAAGAGTGAGGAGAAAGGAAACTCAAGTCTGACCATTCTGTCCTGGGAGAGAAGAGGAGGATCTCATCTCTCATCTGTCCCAGCAAGGCAAGGAGACTTTCTCTCATCTTTCCAAGCAAGGCAGGGTGACTTATTATAATTAGGAATCAAAAAGAGTCTAGAAGGAATGAAAGCAGCCCGTAAGGTGAATTCCTAAGGACTGCCCATTGAAACTGACAAAATTGCCCTTGTTTGATGAGAGGAATGAGCAGAGCACTGAGGTGGTGAACAAGGATCTGGTGAGACTTTCCCAGCATGTTTCTACCAAAGCTTTATCTAAGCTTCTCAGAACACTCTCCTAAAAAGCAGATGTTTGGCCCTTCAGAAAGTCAGCAAGCAAAATGCCTTGAGTGTCCCAAAACACTGATGCCATGATGTTGGCTCCTGACTGGCCTCCTTTTCCTTTGACTGGACCACTGCCACCTCTTGGTAGCCACCGCTTTGATGATGCCTTGCCCTCGAGATCATATTGGTAAAGCCATGTTCCAACTTCCGGTTATCATCTGTCAGAGGGATGCGTCAGGATCGTGATCCCTCCTGTTTAAAATTTCCACTGATAGCTCTCGTCGTAACTGCAGCTGATCTGGGCACAGTGGTTTTCACAGCCACTGCAGGATTCATCTTCCACATCTTCTCACCTCTTCTTGAAACAAGCTATACATTCGTAGAGAGTTCATTTCTTTGGAGTAGTGTCCTTATCAGCTTTTCCGAAAACATCAATGATTTCTTCATTCTTCCACCCAAGCTTCACCAGAAATTTGATGTTTGCTCTTGCTGCAGTTTTCGTGGAATTCATGTTGCTCTGATAGGAGTCCTTTTCAGTGGATGTCTCATCCTTCTCAGTGCCTCAAACTAGATCTAGTTCAGAAAGGTGATAAGAAGTTAGGACAAGTTTATTTGAGTGCAAACCAGTGGAAATCCATGCATAGTTTCTTCAGCATGTGCATTTTCTATGAACCTTTGGAAGACCCCCTGTGTTGAACATTGCCCGAGTCCTGGGAGAGAAGTGGGTGCGGTCCACTTCCTGTCCTCAATTTGCCCACAGCGGAGGAGTGCACAGAGCAGGGAAAGGCAACCCCAGAGAGATCCAGCCCTCCAGCATGCAGCAGACTGCTGGATCAGTCCTGGCTCCATGGGGTGCTGTGTGGGCCCAAGCAAGTTGCCCAACCTCCCTGAACCTTCATTTAATCCTAGGTAGCCCAATTCCAGTAGCCATTATAGGACTGCCCTGCACGGACAGTTAATTAACTCAGGAAAAGCAACCTAGCTCCAAGGTTAGCAACCAGGAGTTCCAGTTGATTCCGCTAGCGCACCCCCTGGGGCATTCCCAAGCTGGAGTCTGGTGGAAGATGAGGCTCAGTGTGATTGGATTGAAGCAGCAACCTATCAAGGAGAAGTCCCACCCACTCTGCCCTGTGCGTCTATAAAGGCGACGCGTGGCGGCCGCGGCACTCATTGAAGCCGCCAGTTGGGAGAGGAGCAGAGCCAGGCCGGTGCTCCCGAAGGCAGCAAGATGTTGCGAGCCACAGCTCCCTGCTGGTTCCCACCTGGATACCCAGAAGCTAAGAAGGTGGCCGAGGAGGCGGCCCTGGAGGCAAGCCGCCAGCTGGGAGCAGAGCAGAGCCAGGCCGGTGCTCCCGAAGGCAGCAAGATGTTGCGAGCCACAGCTCCCTGCTGGTTCCCACCTGGGTACCCAGAAGCTAAGAAGGTGGCCGAGGAGGCGGCCCTGGAGGCAAGCCGCCAGCTGGGAGCGGAGCAGAGCCAGGCCGGTGCTCCCGAAGGCAGCAAGATGTTGCCAGCCACAGCTCCCTGCTGGTTCCCACCTGGGTACCCAGAAGCTAAGAAGGTGGCCGAGGAGGCGGCCCTGGAGGCTCCAGAATTCCCACTGCCCTCTCATCAGCCTGCCCAGAGCTTCGGGCTCCGGGTGCCCCAGATGCACAGCCAGGCCTCAGCATTTGTGGACATCCAGGCGGAGCCCCAGAATAGGGGTCCGGCGGTGCCCCCAGCGTGGCCCAAGATGGTGACGGAGGCGTGCTACTTCCCTGCGCAGAGGGGATCGGCCTGCTGCTTGCCAGGCACCCCAAGGCTGTCAGAGAGGCCCTCGGGAGTCCGCATCGCAGCCCCCAGGAAGAGGAAGACGATCGCCCACTCTTCCAGCCCTTGCTTGGTCACAGGTTACACAGATGCCAAGAGAACCCGGGTGGCCAGCAGCAGCCAACGCTCCAGTGGCTCCAAGGTCGGCAGACAGCCAGGGAAGACGCGCAACAGGTCAGGGATGGAATGCAAGACCACCACCACCATCAGCTCTAAGCGAATCGTCCGTCGTCCATCCTTACCGAGTTTGAAGAAACCCATTATCCTCCGAAGGTCTGGGTGCCAAGTCCCCACCGTCATCCGCCGAGGCTATCTCCAACTGTTCTCCGAAGAGTGTCTCAAGTTCTGCGCCTCCAAGCAGGAGGCCGAGGAGAAGGCGCTGAACGAGGAGAAGGTGGCCTACGACTGCAGCCCCAACAAGAACAGGTACCTGAACGTGGTCCTGAACACCCTCAAGAGACTCAAGGGCCTGACCCCCAGCTCCATGCCCGGCCTCAGCAGGGCCGCCCTGTACGGCCGCCTCCAGGAGTTCCTGCTCACCCAGGACCAGCTCAAGGAGAACGGCTACCCCTTCCCGCACCCCGAGCGGCCCGGAGGCGCCGTCCTCTTCACTGGCCAGGGGAAGGGGCCCGGCGACTCCTGCTGCAGGGTCTGCTGCCGTTGTGGCACCGAGTACCTGGTGTCCTCCTCGGGCCGCTGTGTACGCGACCAGTTGTGTTATTATCACTGGGGGCGGGTCCGCTCGAGCCAGGTGGCTGGAGGCCGGGTTAGCCAGTACACCTGCTGTGCAGCTGCTCCTGGCTCTGTGGGCTGCCAGGTGGCAAAGCAGCACGTGCGGGACGGCCGCAAGGAGAGCCTCGATGGCTTCGTGGAGACCTTCAAGAAAGAGTTGTCCAGAGACGCTTATCCAGGAATCTACGCCTTGGACTGTGAGATGTGCTACACCACGCATGGCCTAGAGCTGACCCGCGCCACCGTGGTGGATGCCGACATGCGAGTGGTGTACGACACCTTCGTCAAGCCCGACAACGAGATCGTGGACTACAACACCAGGTTTTCCGGAGTCACCGAGGCCGACGTCGCCAAGACGAGCATCACCTTGCCCCAAGTCCAAGCCATCCTGCTGAGCTTTTTCAGCGCCCAAACCATCCTCATCGGGCACAGCCTGGAGAGCGATCTGCTGGCCCTGAAGCTCATCCACAGCACCGTGGTGGACACGGCCGTGCTCTTCCCGCACTACCTGGGTTTCCCCTACAAGCGCTCCCTCAGGAATCTCGCGGCCGACTACCTGGGACAGATCATCCAGGACAGCCAGGACGGCCACAACTCCAGCGAGGACGCAAACGCCTGCCTGCAGCTGGTGATGTGGAAGGTCCGACAGCGCGCCCAGATCCAGCCACGCCACCGGTCCGCCTCTCCCTCCGCCCTGGCCTGTCCTTAGCCCCAGGCCTCTTCCAAAACCGCCATCAGTCCCGAGAGCTCACCCTGTCCACCGCGCCGCAAAGCGAAAGAAACTGGAGCAGCCGGCGGCAGGAGAGGGCAAAAAGCCAAGAGTAACCCCAACCCCCCACTCCCAGTCCCCCGGAATCCCCGCCGCTGCCCCTCGGGCCTGTCCCCATCAATAATAATGGATTCTATACGTGGGATGGTTTTAAAGTACGTGGAAAAATTCTTTGATGGATTTTCCTTGGAAAAGTGAAACCTAAATCCACTCCGTTTGGAGGTGGGACTATTTACAGTTGTTGCTTACTAAACATAAACTACGTTTAGGCTGATATTTCAGACAATGAAACCTTTGAGTGCCCGTAGGGGGAAGATCTCGGTTGCTGAGTGCAGGGAAGGAGGATGTAATTCCATCATATATACTCTCTGTGCCTACCGCATTTTGAAAAATGCCAGTGATACCTATTTATAAAATAAAATCAACCAAGGAAAAGGACGAACTTAGCAACACTATGTTTGGTTAATACAACGGTATCTTGTATTTCTTACGTCCAGGTATACTTATAAATGCCTAGAGGGATTTCACCACCTCAGGATGGAGAGACTGAATGCTTCTGAGGGAATTAGGATGGTGGAATATTGGTGGTACCAGGGAAGGGGGAGAGATGTTTGAAAATACTATGTTTGCTCGTTCTTGGGTTCCAATAAAGAAGGAACAGGGCACAGGAGTCGGAAGGACTAGTGGCAATAGTGATGAAGGGACCTTCTTATCATGCTGGCAGTGTTAATTACCCAGGTGTAGGATGCCATACACTGAGGCGGAAGATCGCAAGTCAGAGTGGCCGGCAGGCACAACTTCCTGGCACACCAGAGGCAGGTCTTCAATACCCACTGGTTTCCCCACCAGGCTGCATAAGCGAACCTGAGCCACAGGGAGTTGGTCAAATCCTCCTGACACTGTGGAGAAACCAACAGGCAAAACGTGGGGGCAAAAGTGATGAGACCCCACACTTTTCACTAGTGGTCACAATGAGCTATGAAGTAACAGCTTCTCAACCTGTGCTGTTTCCTGTTGGATGCACATAATCCATTTGCATTGCAGGCAATTTTAGGATGTGCTTTACAGTAAGGTGGAAAGTACCTTATGGCAAAAAACACTCAGAAATTTATGTGTGGATTTCAAGTCATTCCAGTCCTAGAACGTTGTGCTTTTTAGAGACGCCATAGCTGTTTTTCCCTTTGTAATATCAGAGCAGTAATATCTTCTCTGGAGGCCTGTTGGGTGAATTTCATGGAATCAAGTTAAGTAGGTGCCAGAAGCATTGCCGTTTTCCCGCCATAGCCCTGCCACCCACTGAAAAATGTTTGATGAGATTACTTAATGATTTCCAATTAAGTCGTATTTCCAGATATCATGATTTCCATTTTAATGTAGTTGGTACGGAGCTTTGTGAGTGTGTGCTTCTTTTATTATGGATCACGTTCAGCTCCTTTTTATTTGCCTCCCAGTTATAATAGTAAAACTCTACTCCTCTACTCCGAGGAGTCCCTACCACCCATATCATCACTTTCCAGCCCAGCACTCTTCACGCTCATTCATTTAAAGCATTCAACATTGTGTAAATGAATCTTGGAAGGCAAAAGCTACTGAATTTAGCGAATTTGTGGAGGCATTCCCACAAATCAGCCAGGTGAAGTTTCACACACCCGAAGACTGCACAACTCCTCTGAGGCAGCACTATGCTGCAAACCCAGACGGCCACTTTTCTCACCCCTCGTCCGTTTGCTGTTCTGGGTAATGAGGTTCAAAAGTCACCTAGGCAACTGCAAAAATAGCTGAAATGGAGAAAGGGCTTCAGGCTGGTGACCAGCAGAGGTCCACCTGACCCCCGTAAGCTGCTGAACAAGAAGGGCTGCCAGAAATGTCCCCCTAGGGAATTTGGTGGAGACGAAGACCTGCTCACTGGACAAGGGTTCCTCCCAGGATACGCCCGAGCGGAAGAAGCGGGCTCTGAGCCACGCCCTTTCACCCACCGCTACCCCGCCCTGGGCTGGTGAAGGTGCGCGTAAGGATGTGGACTACTGAGCCCTGAAGAAATAAGTCCTTCCCCTTTGACCCCATGGAGGATTGCCTGTGAGGATCTTAAATGAGTCTACCCGTGTCTAGACACGGGAGTAGGTCTGTCCGGTACAGCACCTCCCTCAAGGAGGAGAAGAGTGAGGAGAAAGGAAACTCAAGTCTGACCATTCTGTCCTGGGAGAGAAGAGGAGGATCTCATCTCTCATCTGTCCCAGCAAGGCAAGGAGACTTTCTCTCATCTTTCCAAGCAAGGCAGGGTGACTTATTATAATTAGGAATCAAAAAGAGTCTAGAAGGAATGAAAGCAGCCCGTAAGGTGAATTCCTAAGGACTGCCCATTGAAACTGACAAAATTGCCCTTGTTTGATGAGAGGAATGAGCAGAGCACTGAGGTGGTGAACAAGGATCTGGTGAGACTTTCCCAGCATGTTTCTACCAAAGCTTTATCTAAGCTTCTCAGAACACTCTCCTAAAAAGCAGATGTTTGGCCCTTCAGAAAGTCAGCAAGCAAAATGCCTTGAGTGTCCCAAAACACTGATGCCATGATGTTGGCTCCTGACTGGCCTCCTTTTCCTTTGACTGGACCACTGCCACCTCTTGGTAGCCACCGCTTTGATGATGCCTTGCCCTCGAGATCATATTGGTAAAGCCATGTTCCAACTTCCGGTTATCATCTGTCAGAGGGATGCGTCAGGATCGTGATCCCTCCTGTTTAAAATTTCCACTGATAGCTCTCGTCGTAACTGCAGCTGATCTGGGCACAGTGGTTTTCACAGCCACTGCAGGATTCATCTTCCACATCTTCTCACCTCTTCTTGAAACAAGCTATACATTCGTAGAGAGTTCATTTCTTTGGAGTAGTGTCCTTATCAGCTTTTCCGAAAACATCAATGATTTCTTCATTCTTCCACCCAAGCTTCACCAGAAATTTGATGTTTGCTCTTGCTGCAGTTTTCGTGGAATTCATGTTGCTCTGATAGGAGTCCTTTTCAGTGGATGTCTCATCCTTCTCAGTGCCTCAAACTAGATCTAGTTCAGAAAGGTGATAAGAAGTTAGGACAAGTTTATTTGAGTGCAAACCAGTGGAAATCCATGCATAGTTTCTTCAGCATGTGCATTTTCTATGAACCTTTGGAAGACCCCCTGTGTTGAACATTGCCCGAGTCCTGGGAGAGAAGTGGGTGCGGTCCACTTCCTGTCCTCAATTTGCCCACAGCGGAGGAGTGCACAGAGCAGGGAAAGGCAACCCCAGAGAGATCCAGCCCTCCAGCATGCAGCAGACTGCTGGATCAGTCCTGGCTCCATGGGGTGCTGTGTGGGCCCAAGCAAGTTGCCCAACCTCCCTGAACCTTCATTTAATCCTAGGTAGCCCAATTCCAGTAGCCATTATAGGACTGCCCTGCACGGACAGTTAATTAACTCAGGAAAAGCAACCTAGCTCCAAGGTTAGCAACCAGGAGTTCCAGTTGATTCCGCTAGCGCACCCCCTGGGGCATTCCCAAGCTGGAGTCTGGTGGAAGATGAGGCTCAGTGTGATTGGATTGAAGCAGCAACCTATCAAGGAGAAGTCCCACCCACTCTGCCCTGTGCGTCTATAAAGGCGACGCGTGGCGGCCGCGGCACTCATTGAAGCCGCCAGTTGGGAGAGGAGCAGAGCCAGGCCGGTGCTCCCGAAGGCAGCAAGATGTTGCGAGCCACAGCTCCCTGCTGGTTCCCACCTGGATACCCAGAAGCTAAGAAGGTGGCCGAGGAGGCGGCCCTGGAGGCAAGCCGCCAGCTGGGAGCAGAGCAGAGCCAGGCCGGTGCTCCCGAAGGCAGCAAGATGTTGCGAGCCACAGCTCCCTGCTGGTTCCCACCTGGGTACCCAGAAGCTAAGAAGGTGGCCGAGGAGGCGGCCCTGGAGGCAAGCCGCCAGCTGGGAGCGGAGCAGAGCCAGGCCGGTGCTCCCGAAGGCAGCAAGATGTTGCCAGCCACAGCTCCCTGCTGGTTCCCACCTGGGTACCCAGAAGCTAAGAAGGTGGCCGAGGAGGCGGCCCTGGAGGCTCCAGAATTCCCACTGCCCTCTCATCAGCCTGCCCAGAGCTTCGGGCTCCGGGTGCCCCAGATGCACAGCCAGGCCTCAGCATTTGTGGACATCCAGGCGGAGCCCCAGAATAGGGGTCCGGCGGTGCCCCCAGCGTGGCCCAAGATGGTGACGGAGGCGTGCTACTTCCCTGCGCAGAGGGGATCGGCCTGCTGCTTGCCAGGCACCCCAAGGCTGTCAGAGAGGCCCTCGGGAGTCCGCATCGCAGCCCCCAGGAAGAGGAAGACGATCGCCCACTCTTCCAGCCCTTGCTTGGTCACAGGTTACACAGATGCCAAGAGAACCCGGGTGGCCAGCAGCAGCCAACGCTCCAGTGGCTCCAAGGTCGGCAGACAGCCAGGGAAGACGCGCAACAGGTCAGGGATGGAATGCAAGACCACCACCACCATCAGCTCTAAGCGAATCGTCCGTCGTCCATCCTTACCGAGTTTGAAGAAACCCATTATCCTCCGAAGGTCTGGGTGCCAAGTCCCCACCGTCATCCGCCGAGGCTATCTCCAACTGTTCTCCGAAGAGTGTCTCAAGTTCTGCGCCTCCAAGCAGGAGGCCGAGGAGAAGGCGCTGAACGAGGAGAAGGTGGCCTACGACTGCAGCCCCAACAAGAACAGGTACCTGAACGTGGTCCTGAACACCCTCAAGAGACTCAAGGGCCTGACCCCCAGCTCCATGCCCGGCCTCAGCAGGGCCGCCCTGTACGGCCGCCTCCAGGAGTTCCTGCTCACCCAGGACCAGCTCAAGGAGAACGGCTACCCCTTCCCGCACCCCGAGCGGCCCGGAGGCGCCGTCCTCTTCACTGGCCAGGGGAAGGGGCCCGGCGACTCCTGCTGCAGGGTCTGCTGCCATTGTGGCACCGAGTACCTGGTGTCCTCCTCGGGCCGCTGTGTACGCGACCAGTTGTGTTATTATCACTGGGGGCGGGTCCGCTCGAGCCAGGTGGCTGGAGGCCGGGTTAGCCAGTACACCTGCTGTGCAGCTGCTCCTGGCTCTGTGGGCTGCCAGGTGGCAAAGCAGCACGTGCGGGACGGCCGCAAGGAGAGCCTCGATGGCTTCGTGGAGACCTTCAAGAAAGAGTTGTCCAGAGACGCTTATCCAGGAATCTACGCCTTGGACTGTGAGATGTGCTACACCACGCATGGCCTAGAGCTGACCCGCGCCACCGTGGTGGATGCCGACATGCGAGTGGTGTACGACACCTTCGTCAAGCCCGACAACGAGATCGTGGACTACAACACCAGGTTTTCCGGAGTCACCGAGGCCGACGTCGCCAAGACGAGCATCACCTTGCCCCAAGTCCAAGCCATCCTGCTGAGCTTTTTCAGCGCCCAAACCATCCTCATCGGGCACAGCCTGGAGAGCGATCTGCTGGCCCTGAAGCTCATCCACAGCACCGTGGTGGACACGGCCGTGCTCTTCCCGCACTACCTGGGTTTCCCCTACAAGCGCTCCCTCAGGAATCTCGCGGCCGACTACCTGGGACAGATCATCCAGGACAGCCAGGACGGCCACAACTCCAGCGAGGACGCAAACGCCTGCCTGCAGCTGGTGATGTGGAAGGTCCGACAGCGCGCCCAGATCCAGCCACGCCCCCCGTCCGCCTCTCCCTCCGCCCTGGCCTGTCCTTAGCCCCAGGCCTCTTCCAAAACCGCCATCAGTCTCGAGAGCTCACCCTGTCCACCGCGCCACAAAGCGAAAGAAACTGGAGCAGCCGGCGGCAGGAGAGGGCAAAAAGCCAAGAGTAACCCCAACCCCCCACTCCCAGTCCCCCGGAATCCCCGCCGCTGCCCCTCGGGCCTGTCCCCATCAATAATAATGGATTCTATACGTGGGATGGTTTTAAAGTACGTGGAAAAATTCTTTGATGGATTTTCCTTGGAAAAGTGAAACCTAAATCCACTCCGTTTGGAGGTGGGACTATTTACAGTTGTTGCTTACTAAACATAAACTACGTTTAGGCTGATATTTCAGACAATGAAACCTTTGAGTGCCCGTAGGGGGAAGATCTCGGTTGCTGAGTGCAGGGAAGGAGGATGTAATTCCATCATATATACTCTCTGTGCCTACCGCATTTTGAAAAATGCCAGTGATACCTATTTATAAAATAAAATCAACCAAGGAAAAGGACGAACTTAGCAACACTATGTTTGGTTAATACAACGGTATCTTGTATTTCTTACGTCCAGGTATACTTATAAATGCCTAGAGGGATTTCACCACCTCAGGATGGAGAGACTGAATGCTTCTGAGGGAATTAGGATGGTGGAATATTGGTGGTACCAGGGAAGGGGGAGAGATGTTTGAAAATACTATGTTTGCTCGTTCTTGGGTTCCAATAAAGAAGGAACAGGGCACAGGAGTCGGAAGGACTAGTGGCAATAGTGATGAAGGGACCTTCTTATCATGCTGGCAGTGTTAATTACCCAGGTGTAGGATGCCATACACTGAGGCGGAAGATCGCAAGTCAGAGTGGCCGGCAGGCACAACTTCCTGGCACACCAGAGGCAGGTCTTCAATACCCACTGGTTTCCCCACCAGGCTGCATAAGCGAACCTGAGCCACAGGGAGTTGGTCAAATCCTCCTGACACTGTGGAGAAACCAACAGGCAAAACGTGGGGGCAAAAGTGATGAGACCCCACACTTTTCACTAGTGGTCACAATGAGCTATGAAGTAACAGCTCCTCAACCTGTGCTGTTTCCTGTTGGATGCACATAATCCATTTGCATTGCAGACAATTTTAGGATGTGCTTTACAGTAAGGTGGAAAGTACCTTATGGCAAAAAACACTCAGAAATTTATGTGTGGATTTCAAGTCATTCCAGTCCTAGAACGTTGTGCTTTTCAGAGGCGCCATAGCTGTTTTTCCCTTTGTAATATCAGAGCAGTAATATCTTCTCTGGAGGCCTGTTGGGTGAATTTCATGGAATGAAGTTAAGTAGGTGCCAGAAGCATTGCCGTTTTCCCGCCATAGCCCTGCCACCCACTGAAAAATGTTTGATGAGATTACTTAATGATTTCCAATTAAGTCGTATTTCCAAATATCATGATTTCCATTTTAATGTAGTTGGTACGGAGCTTTGTGAGTGTGTGCTTCTTTTATTATGGATCACGTTCAGCTCCTTTTTATTTGCCTCCCAGTTATAATAGTAAAACTCTACTCCTCTACTCCGAGGAGTCCCTACCACCCATATCATCACTTTCCAGCCCAGCACTCTTCACGCTCATTCATTTAAAGCATTCAACATTGTGTAAATGAATCTTGGAAGGC
Organism: Gorilla gorilla gorilla; assembly: GCF_029281585.2. NCBI lineage: Eukaryota > Metazoa > Chordata > Mammalia > Primates > Hominidae > Gorilla > Gorilla gorilla. Next base: position 25,655,307 of record NC_073241.2, read on the forward strand.
AAAAGCTACTGAATTTAGCGAATTTGTGGAGGCATTCCCACAAATCAGCCAGGTGAAGTTTCACACACCCGAAGACTGCACAACTCCTCTGAGGCAGCACTATGCTGCAAACCCAGACGGCCACTTTTCTCACCCCTCGTCCGTTTGCTGTTCTGGGTAATGAGGTTCAAAAGTCACCTAGGCAACTGCAAAAATAGCTGAAATGGAGAAAGGGCTTCAGGCTGGTGACCAGCAGAGGTCCACCTGACCCCCGTAAGCTGCTGAACAAGAAGGGCTGCCAGAAATGTCCCCCTAGGGAATTTGGTGGAGACGAAGACCTGCTCACTGGACAAGGGTTCCTCCCAGGATACGCCCGAGCGGAAGAAGCGGGCTCTGAGCCACGCCCTTTCACCCACCGCTACCCCGCCCTGGGCTGGTGAAGGTGCGCGTAAGGATGTGGACTACTGAGCCCTGAAGAAATAAGTCCTTCCCCTTTGACCCCATGGAGGATTGCCTGTGAGGATCTTAAATGAGTCTACCCGTGTCTAGACACGGGAGTAGGTCTGTCCGGTACAGCACCTCCCTCAAGGAGGAGAAGAGTGAGGAGAAAGGAAACTCAAGTCTGACCATTCTGTCCTGGGAGAGAAGAGGAGGATCTCATCTCTCATCTGTCCCAGCAAGGCAAGGAGACTTTCTCTCATCTTTCCAAGCAAGGCAGGGTGACTTATTATAATTAGGAATCAAAAAGAGTCTAGAAGGAATGAAAGCAGCCCGTAAGGTGAATTCCTAAGGACTGCCCATTGAAACTGACAAAATTGCCCTTGTTTGATGAGAGGAATGAGCAGAGCACTGAGGTGGTGAACAAGGATCTGGTGAGACTTTCCCAGCATGTTTCTACCAAAGCTTTATCTAAGCTTCTCAGAACACTCTCCTAAAAAGCAGATGTTTGGCCCTTCAGAAAGTCAGCAAGCAAAATGCCTTGAGTGTCCCAAAACACTGATGCCATGATGTTGGCTCCTGACTGGCCTCCTTTTCCTTTGACTGGACCACTGCCACCTCTTGGTAGCCACCGCTTTGATGATGCCTTGCCCTCGAGATCATATTGGTAAAGCCATGTTCCAACTTCCGGTTATCATCTGTCAGAGGGATGCGTCAGGATCGTGATCCCTCCTGTTTAAAATTTCCACTGATAGCTCTCGTCGTAACTGCAGCTGATCTGGGCACAGTGGTTTTCACAGCCACTGCAGGATTCATCTTCCACATCTTCTCACCTCTTCTTGAAACAAGCTATACATTCGTAGAGAGTTCATTTCTTTGGAGTAGTGTCCTTATCAGCTTTTCCGAAAACATCAATGATTTCTTCATTCTTCCACCCAAGCTTCACCAGAAATTTGATGTTTGCTCTTGCTGCAGTTTTCGTGGAATTCATGTTGCTCTGATAGGAGTCCTTTTCAGTGGATGTCTCATCCTTCTCAGTGCCTCAAACTAGATCTAGTTCAGAAAGGTGATAAGAAGTTAGGACAAGTTTATTTGAGTGCAAACCAGTGGAAATCCATGCATAGTTTCTTCAGCATGTGCATTTTCTATGAACCTTTGGAAGACCCCCTGTGTTGAACATTGCCCGAGTCCTGGGAGAGAAGTGGGTGCGGTCCACTTCCTGTCCTCAATTTGCCCACAGCGGAGGAGTGCACAGAGCAGGGAAAGGCAACCCCAGAGAGATCCAGCCCTCCAGCATGCAGCAGACTGCTGGATCAGTCCTGGCTCCATGGGGTGCTGTGTGGGCCCAAGCAAGTTGCCCAACCTCCCTGAACCTTCATTTAATCCTAGGTAGCCCAATTCCAGTAGCCATTATAGGACTGCCCTGCACGGACAGTTAATTAACTCAGGAAAAGCAACCTAGCTCCAAGGTTAGCAACCAGGAGTTCCAGTTGATTCCGCTAGCGCACCCCCTGGGGCATTCCCAAGCTGGAGTCTGGTGGAAGATGAGGCTCAGTGTGATTGGATTGAAGCAGCAACCTATCAAGGAGAAGTCCCACCCACTCTGCCCTGTGCGTCTATAAAGGCGACGCGTGGCGGCCGCGGCACTCATTGAAGCCGCCAGTTGGGAGAGGAGCAGAGCCAGGCCGGTGCTCCCGAAGGCAGCAAGATGTTGCGAGCCACAGCTCCCTGCTGGTTCCCACCTGGATACCCAGAAGCTAAGAAGGTGGCCGAGGAGGCGGCCCTGGAGGCAAGCCGCCAGCTGGGAGCAGAGCAGAGCCAGGCCGGTGCTCCCGAAGGCAGCAAGATGTTGCGAGCCACAGCTCCCTGCTGGTTCCCACCTGGGTACCCAGAAGCTAAGAAGGTGGCCGAGGAGGCGGCCCTGGAGGCAAGCCGCCAGCTGGGAGCGGAGCAGAGCCAGGCCGGTGCTCCCGAAGGCAGCAAGATGTTGCCAGCCACAGCTCCCTGCTGGTTCCCACCTGGGTACCCAGAAGCTAAGAAGGTGGCCGAGGAGGCGGCCCTGGAGGCTCCAGAATTCCCACTGCCCTCTCATCAGCCTGCCCAGAGCTTCGGGCTCCGGGTGCCCCAGATGCACAGCCAGGCCTCAGCATTTGTGGACATCCAGGCGGAGCCCCAGAATAGGGGTCCGGCGGTGCCCCCAGCGTGGCCCAAGATGGTGACGGAGGCGTGCTACTTCCCTGCGCAGAGGGGATCGGCCTGCTGCTTGCCAGGCACCCCAAGGCTGTCAGAGAGGCCCTCGGGAGTCCGCATCGCAGCCCCCAGGAAGAGGAAGACGATCGCCCACTCTTCCAGCCCTTGCTTGGTCACAGGTTACACAGATGCCAAGAGAACCCGGGTGGCCAGCAGCAGCCAACGCTCCAGTGGCTCCAAGGTCGGCAGACAGCCAGGGAAGACGCGCAACAGGTCAGGGATGGAATGCAAGACCACCACCACCATCAGCTCTAAGCGAATCGTCCGTCGTCCATCCTTACCGAGTTTGAAGAAACCCATTATCCTCCGAAGGTCTGGGTGCCAAGTCCCCACCGTCATCCGCCGAGGCTATCTCCAACTGTTCTCCGAAGAGTGTCTCAAGTTCTGCGCCTCCAAGCAGGAGGCCGAGGAGAAGGCGCTGAACGAGGAGAAGGTGGCCTACGACTGCAGCCCCAACAAGAACAGGTACCTGAACGTGGTCCTGAACACCCTCAAGAGACTCAAGGGCCTGACCCCCAGCTCCATGCCCGGCCTCAGCAGGGCCGCCCTGTACGGCCGCCTCCAGGAGTTCCTGCTCACCCAGGACCAGCTCAAGGAGAACGGCTACCCCTTCCCGCACCCCGAGCGGCCCGGAGGCGCCGTCCTCTTCACTGGCCAGGGGAAGGGGCCCGGCGACTCCTGCTGCAGGGTCTGCTGCCGTTGTGGCACCGAGTACCTGGTGTCCTCCTCGGGCCGCTGTGTACGCGACCAGTTGTGTTATTATCACTGGGGGCGGGTCCGCTCGAGCCAGGTGGCTGGAGGCCGGGTTAGCCAGTACACCTGCTGTGCAGCTGCTCCTGGCTCTGTGGGCTGCCAGGTGGCAAAGCAGCACGTGCGGGACGGCCGCAAGGAGAGCCTCGATGGCTTCGTGGAGACCTTCAAGAAAGAGTTGTCCAGAGACGCTTATCCAGGAATCTACGCCTTGGACTGTGAGATGTGCTACACCACGCATGGCCTAGAGCTGACCCGCGCCACCGTGGTGGATGCCGACATGCGAGTGGTGTACGACACCTTCGTCAAGCCCGACAACGAGATCGTGGACTACAACACCAGGTTTTCCGGAGTCACCGAGGCCGACGTCGCCAAGACGAGCATCACCTTGCCCCAAGTCCAAGCCATCCTGCTGAGCTTTTTCAGCGCCCAAACCATCCTCATCGGGCACAGCCTGGAGAGCGATCTGCTGGCCCTGAAGCTCATCCACAGCACCGTGGTGGACACGGCCGTGCTCTTCCCGCACTACCTGGGTTTCCCCTACAAGCGCTCCCTCAGGAATCTCGCGGCCGACTACCTGGGACAGATCATCCAGGACAGCCAGGACGGCCACAACTCCAGCGAGGACGCAAACGCCTGCCTGCAGCTGGTGATGTGGAAGGTCCGACAGCGCGCCCAGATCCAGCCACGCCCCCCGTCCGCCTCTCCCTCCGCCCTGGCCTGTCCTTAGCCCCAGGCCTCTTCCAAAACCGCCATCAGTCTCGAGAGCTCACCCTGTCCACCGCGCCACAAAGCGAAAGAAACTGGAGCAGCCGGCGGCAGGAGAGGGCAAAAAGCCAAGAGTAACCCCAACCCCCCACTCCCAGTCCCCCGGAATCCCCGCCGCTGCCCCTCGGGCCTGTCCCCATCAATAATAATGGATTCTATACGTGGGATGGTTTTAAAGTACGTGGAAAAATTCTTTGATGGATTTTCCTTGGAAAAGTGAAACCTAAATCCACTCCGTTTGGAGGTGGGACTATTTACAGTTGTTGCTTACTAAACATAAACTACGTTTAGGCTGATATTTCAGACAATGAAACCTTTGAGTGCCCGTAGGGGGAAGATCTCGGTTGCTGAGTGCAGGGAAGGAGGATGTAATTCCATCATATATACTCTCTGTGCCTACCGCATTTTGAAAAATGCCAGTGATACCTATTTATAAAATAAAATCAACCAAGGAAAAGGACGAACTTAGCAATACTATGTTTGGTTAATACAACGGTATCTTGTATTTCTTACGTCCAGGTATACTTATAAATGCCTAGAGGGATTTCACCACCTCAGGATGGAGAGACTGAATGCTTCTGAGGGAATTAGGATGGTGGAATATTGGTGGTACCAGGGAAGGGGGAGAGATGTTTGAAAATACTATGTTTGCTCGTTCTTGGGTTCCAATAAAGAAGGAACAGGGCACAGGAGTCGGAAGGACTAGTGGCAATAGTGATGAAGGGACCTTCTTATCATGCTGGCAGTGTTAATTACCCAGGTGTAGGATGCCATACACTGAGGCGGAAGATCGCAAGTCAGAGTGGCCGGCAGGCACAACTTCCTGGCACACCAGAGGCAGGTCTTCAATACCCACTGGTTTCCCCACCAGGCTGCATAAGCGAACCTGAGCCACAGGGAGTTGGTCAAATCCTCCTGACACTGTGGAGAAACCAACAGGCAAAACGTGGGGGCAAAAGTGATGAGACCCCACACTTTTCACTAGTGGTCACAATGAGCTATGAAGTAACAGCTCCTCAACCTGTGCTGTTTCCTGTTGGATGCACATAATCCATTTGCATTGCAGACAATTTTAGGATGTGCTTTACAGTAAGGTGGAAAGTACCTTATGGCAAAAAACACTCAGAAATTTATGTGTGGATTTCAAGTCATTCCAGTCCTAGAACGTTGTGCTTTTCAGAGGCGCCATAGCTGTTTTTCCCTTTGTAATATCAGAGCAGTAATATCTTCTCTGGAGGCCTGTTGGGTGAATTTCATGGAATGAAGTTAAGTAGGTGCCAGAAGCATTGCCGTTTTCCCGCCATAGCCCTGCCACCCACTGAAAAATGTTTGATGAGATTACTTAATGATTTCCAATTAAGTCGTATTTCCAAATATCATGATTTCCATTTTAATGTAGTTGGTACGGAGCTTTGTGAGTGTGTGCTTCTTTTATTATGGATCACGTTCAGCTCCTTTTTATTTGCCTCCCAGTTATAATAGTAAAACTCTACTCCTCTACTCCGAGGAGTCCCTACCACCCATATCATCACTTTCCAGCCCAGCACTCTTCACGCTCATTCATTTAAAGCATTCAACATTGTGTAAATGAATCTTGGAAGGCAAAAGCTACTGAATTTAGCGAATTTGTGGAGGCATTCCCACAAATCAGCCAGGTGAAGTTTCACACACCCGAAGACTGCACAACTCCTCTGAGGCAGCACTATGCTGCAAACCCAGACGGCCACTTTTCTCACCCCTCGTCCGTTTGCTGTTCTGGGTAATGAGGTTCAAAAGTCACCTAGGCAACTGCAAAAATAGCTGAAATGGAGAAAGGGCTTCAGGCTGGTGACCAGCAGAGGTCCACCTGACCCCCGTAAGCTGCTGAACAAGAAGGGCTGCCAGAAATGTCCCCCTAGGGAATTTGGTGGAGACGAAGACCTGCTCACTGGACAAGGGTTCCTCCCAGGATACGCCCGAGCGGAAGAAGCGGGCTCTGAGCCACGCCCTTTCACCCACCGCTACCCCGCCCTGGGCTGGTGAAGGTGCGCGTAAGGATGTGGACTACTGAGCCCTGAAGAAATAAGTCCTTCCCCTTTGACCCCATGGAGGATTGCCTGTGAGGATCTTAAATGAGTCTACCCGTGTCTAGACACGGGAGTAGGTCTGTCCGGTACAGCACCTCCCTCAAGGAGGAGAAGAGTGAGGAGAAAGGAAACTCAAGTCTGACCATTCTGTCCTGGGAGAGAAGAGGAGGATCTCATCTCTCATCTGTCCCAGCAAGGCAAGGAGACTTTCTCTCATCTTTCCAAGCAAGGCAGGGTGACTTATTATAATTAGGAATCAAAAAGAGTCTAGAAGGAATGAAAGCAGCCCGTAAGGTGAATTCCTAAGGACTGCCCATTGAAACTGACAAAATTGCCCTTGTTTGATGAGAGGAATGAGCAGAGCACTGAGGTGGTGAACAAGGATCTGGTGAGACTTTCCCAGCATGTTTCTACCAAAGCTTTATCTAAGCTTCTCAGAACACTCTCCTAAAAAGCAGATGTTTGGCCCTTCAGAAAGTCAGCAAGCAAAATGCCTTGAGTGTCCCAAAACACTGATGCCATGATGTTGGCTCCTGACTGGCCTCCTTTTCCTTTGACTGGACCACTGCCACCTCTTGGTAGCCACCGCTTTGATGATGCCTTGCCCTCGAGATCATATTGGTAAAGCCATGTTCCAACTTCCGGTTATCATCTGTCAGAGGGATGCGTCAGGATCGTGATCCCTCCTGTTTAAAATTTCCACTGATAGCTCTCGTCGTAACTGCAGCTGATCTGGGCACAGTGGTTTTCACAGCCACTGCAGGATTCATCTTCCACATCTTCTCACCTCTTCTTGAAACAAGCTATACATTCGTAGAGAGTTCATTTCTTTGGAGTAGTGTCCTTATCAGCTTTTCCGAAAACATCAATGATTTCTTCATTCTTCCACCCAAGCTTCACCAGAAATTTGATGTTTGCTCTTGCTGCAGTTTTCGTGGAATTCATGTTGCTCTGATAGGAGTCCTTTTCAGTGGATGTCTCATCCTTCTCAGTGCCTCAAACTAGATCTAGTTCAGAAAGGTGATAAGAAGTTAGGACAAGTTTATTTGAGTGCAAACCAGTGGAAATCCATGCATAGTTTCTTCAGCATGTGCATTTTCTATGAACCTTTGGAAGACCCCCTGTGTTGAACATTGCCCGAGTCCTGGGAGAGAAGTGGGTGCGGTCCACTTCCTGTCCTCAATTTGCCCACAGCGGAGGAGTGCACAGAGCAGGGAAAGGCAACCCCAGAGAGATCCAGCCCTCCAGCATGCAGCAGACTGCTGGATCAGTCCTGGCTCCATGGGGTGCTGTGTGGGCCCAAGCAAGTTGCCCAACCTCCCTGAACCTTCATTTAATCCTAGGTAGCCCAATTCCAGTAGCCATTATAGGACTGCCCTGCACGGACAGTTAATTAACTCAGGAAAAGCAACCTAGCTCCAAGGTTAGCAACCAGGAGTTCCAGTTGATTCCGCTAGCGCACCCCCTGGGGCATTCCCAAGCTGGAGTCTGGTGGAAGATGAGGCTCAGTGTGATTGGATTGAAGCAGCAACCTATCAAGGAGAAGTCCCACCCACTCTGCCCTGTGCGTCTATAAAGGCGACGCGTGGCGGCCGCGGCACTCATTGAAGCCGCCAGTTGGGAGAGGAGCAGAGCCAGGCCGGTGCTCCCGAAGGCAGCAAGATGTTGCGAGCCACAGCTCCCTGCTGGTTCCCACCTGGATACCCAGAAGCTAAGAAGGTGGCCGAGGAGGCGGCCCTGGAGGCAAGCCGCCAGCTGGGAGCAGAGCAGAGCCAGGCCGGTGCTCCCGAAGGCAGCAAGATGTTGCGAGCCACAGCTCCCTGCTGGTTCCCACCTGGGTACCCAGAAGCTAAGAAGGTGGCCGAGGAGGCGGCCCTGGAGGCAAGCCGCCAGCTGGGAGCGGAGCAGAGCCAGGCCGGTGCTCCCGAAGGCAGCAAGATGTTGCCAGCCACAGCTCCCTGCTGGTTCCCACCTGGGTACCCAGAAGCTAAGAAGGTGGCCGAGGAGGCGGCCCTGAAGGCTCCAGAATTCCCACTGCCCTCTCATCAGCCTGCCCAGAGCTTCGGGCTCCGGGTGCCCCAGATGCACAGCCAGGCCTCAGCATTTGTGGACATCCAGGCGGAGCCCCAGAATAGGGGTCCGGCGGTGCCCCCAGCGTGGCCCAAGATGGTGACGGAGGCGTGCTACTTCCCTGCGCAGAGGGGATCGGCCTGCTGCTTGCCAGGCACCCCAAGGCTGTCAGAGAGGCCCTCGGGAGTCCGCATCGCAGCCCCCAGGAAGAGGAAGACGATCGCCCACTCTTCCAGCCCTTGCTTGGTCACAGGTTACACAGATGCCAAGAGAACCCGGGTGGCCAGCAGCAGCCAACGCTCCAGTGGCTCCAAGGTCGGCAGACAGCCAGGGAAGACGCGCAACAGGTCAGGGATGGAATGCAAGACCACCACCACCATCAGCTCTAAGCGAATCGTCCGTCGTCCATCCTTACCGAGTTTGAAGAAACCCATTATCCTCCGAAGGTCTGGGTGCCAAGTCCCCACCGTCATCCGCCGAGGCTATCTCCAACTGTTCTCCGAAGAGTGTCTCAAGTTCTGCGCCTCCAAGCAGGAGGCCGAGGAGAAGGCGCTGAACGAGGAGAAGGTGGCCTACGACTGCAGCCCCAACAAGAACAGGTACCTGAACGTGGTCCTGAACACCCTCAAGAGACTCAAGGGCCTGACCCCCAGCTCCATGCCCGGCCTCAGCAGGGCCGCCCTGTACGGCCGCCTCCAGGAGTTCCTGCTCACCCAGGACCAGCTCAAGGAGAACGGCTACCCCTTCCCGCACCCCGAGCGGCCCGGAGGCGCCGTCCTCTTCACTGGCCAGGGGAAGGGGCCCGGCGACTCCTGCTGCAGGGTCTGCTGCCGTTGTGGCACCGAGTACCTGGTGTCCTCCTCGGGCCGCTGTGTACGCGACCAGTTGTGTTATTATCACTGGGGGCGGGTCCGCTCGAGCCAGGTGGCTGGAGGCCGGGTTAGCCAGTACACCTGCTGTGCAGCTGCTCCTGGCTCTGTGGGCTGCCAGGTGGCAAAGCAGCACGTGCGGGACGGCCGCAAGGAGAGCCTCGATGGCTTCGTGGAGACCTTCAAGAAAGAGTTGTCCAGAGACGCTTATCCAGGAATCTACGCCTTGGACTGTGAGATGTGCTACACCACGCATGGCCTAGAGCTGACCCGCGCCACCGTGGTGGATGCCGACATGCGAGTGGTGTACGACACCTTCGTCAAGCCCGACAACGAGATCGTGGACTACAACACCAGGTTTTCCGGAGTCACCGAGGCCGACGTCGCCAAGACGAGCATCACCTTGCCCCAAGTCCAAGCCATCCTGCTGAGCTTTTTCAGCGCCCAAACCATCCTCATCGGGCACAGCCTGGAGAGCGATCTGCTGGCCCTGAAGCTCATCCACAGCACCGTGGTGGACACGGCCGTGCTCTTCCCGCACTACCTGGGTTTCCCCTACAAGCGCTCCCTCAGGAATCTCGCGGCCGACTACCTGGGACAGATCATCCAGGACAGCCAGGACGGCCACAACTCCAGCGAGGACGCAAACGCCTGCCTGCAGCTGGTGATGTGGAAGGTCCGACAGCGCGCCCAGATCCAGCCACGCCCCCCGTCCGCCTCTCCCTCCGCCCTGGCCTGTCCTTAGCCCCAGGCCTCTTCCAAAACCGCCATCAGTCTCGAGAGCTCACCCTGTCCACCGCGCCACAAAGCGAAAGAAACTGGAGCAGCCGGCGGCAGGAGAGGGCAAAAAGCCAAGAGTAACCCCAACCCCCCACTCCCAGTCCCCCGGAATCCCCGCCGCTGCCCCTCGGGCCTGTCCCCATCAATAATAATGGATTCTATACGTGGGATGGTTTTAAAGTACGTGGAAAAATTCTTTGATGGATTTTCCTTGGAAAAGTGAAACCTAAATCCACTCCGTTTGGAGGTGGGACTATTTACAGTTGTTGCTTACTAAACATAAACTACGTTTAGGCTGATATTTCAGACAATGAAACCTTTGAGTGCCCGTAGGGGGAAGATCTCGGTTGCTGAGTGCAGGGAAGGAGGATGTAATTCCATCATATATACTCTCTGTGCCTACCGCATTTTGAAAAATGCCAGTGATACCTATTTATAAAATAAAATCAACCAAGGAAAAGGACGAACTTAGCAACACTATATTTGGTTAATACAACGGTATCTTGTATTTCTTACGTCCAGGTATACTTATAAATGCCTAGAGGGATTTCACCACCTCAGGATGGAGAGACTGAATGCTTCTGAGGGAATTAGGATGGTGGAATATTGGTGGTACCAGGGAAGGGGGAGAGATGTTTGAAAATACTATGTTTGCTCGTTCTTGGGTTCCAATAAAGAAGGAACAGGGCACAGGAGTCGGAAGGACTAGTGGCAATAGTGATGAAGGGACCTTCTTATCATGCTGGCAGTGTTAATTACCCAGGTGTAGGATGCCATACACTGAGGCGGAAGATCGCAAGTCAGAGTGGCCGGCAGGCACAACTTCCTGGCACACCAGAGGCAGGTCTTCAATACCCACTGGTTTCCCCACCAGGCTGCATAAGCGAACCTGAGCCACAGGGAGTTGGTCAAATCCTCCTGACACTGTGGAGAAACCAACAGGCAAAACGTGGGGGCAAAAGTGATGAGACCCCACACTTTTCACTAGTGGTCACAATGAGCTATGAAGTAACAGCTCCTCAACCTGTGCTGTTTCCTGTTGGATGCACATAATCCATTTGCATTGCAGACAATTTTAGGATGTGCTTTACAGTAAGGTGGAAAGTACCTTATGGCAAAAAACACTCAGAAATTTATGTGTGGATTTCAAGTCATTCCAGTCCTAGAACGTTGTGCTTTTCAGAGGCGCCATAGCTGTTTTTCCCTTTGTAATATCAGAGCAGTAATATCTTCTCTGGAGGCCTGTTGGGTGAATTTCATGGAATGAAGTTAAGTAGGTGCCAGAAGCATTGCCGTTTTCCCGCCATAGCCCTGCCACCCACTGAAAAATGTTTGATGAGATTACTTAATGATTTCCAATTAAGTCGTATTTCCAAATATCATGATTTCCATTTTAATGTAGTTGGTACGGAGCTTTGTGAGTGTGTGCTTCTTTTATTATGGATCACGTTCAGCTCCTTTTTATTTGCCTCCCAGTTATAATAGTAAAACTCTACTCCTCTACTCCGAGGAGTCCCTACCACCCATATCATCACTTTCCAGCCCAGCACTCTTCACGCTCATTCATTTAAAGCATTCAACATTGTGTAAATGAATCTTGGAAGGCAAAAGCTACTGAATTTAGCGAATTTGTGGAGGCATTCCCACAAATCAGCCAGGTGAAGTTTCACACACCCGAAGACTGCACAACTCCTCTGAGGCAGCACTATGCTGCAAACCCAGACGGCCACTTTTCTCACCCCTCGTCCGTTTGCTGTTCTGGGTAATGAGGTTCAAAAGTCACCTAGGCAACTGCAAAAATAGCTGAAATGGAGAAAGGGCTTCAGGCTGGTGACCAGCAGAGGTCCACCTGACCCCCGTAAGCTGCTGAACAAGAAGGGCTGCCAGAAATGTCCCCCTAGGGAATTTGGTGGAAACGAAGACCTGCTCACTGGACAAGGGTTCCTCCCAGGATACGCCCGAGCGGAAGAAGCGGGCTCTGAGCCACGCCCTTTCACCCACCGCTACCCCGCCCTGGGCTGGTGAAGGTGCGCGTAAGGATGTGGACTACTGAGCCCTGAAGAAATAAGTCCTTCCCCTTTGACCCCATGGAGGATTGCCTGTGAGGATCTTAAATGAGTCTACCCGTGTCTAGACACGGGAGTAGGTCTGTCCGGTACAGCACCTCCCTCAAGGAGGAGAAGAGTGAGGAGAAAGGAAACTCAAGTCTGACCATTCTGTCCTGGGAGAGAAGAGGAGGATCTCATCTCTCATCTGTCCCAGCAAGGCAAGGAGACTTTCTCTCATCTTTCCAAGCAAGGCAGGGTGACTTATTATAATTAGGAATCAAAAAGAGTCTAGAAGGAATGAAAGCAGCCCGTAAGGTGAATTCCTAAGGACTGCCCATTGAAACTGACAAAATTGCCCTTGTTTGATGAGAGGAATGAGCAGAGCACTGAGGTGGTGAACAAGGATCTGGTGAGACTTTCCCAGCATGTTTCTACCAAAGCTTTATCTAAGCTTCTCAGAACACTCTCCTAAAAAGCAGATGTTTGGCCCTTCAGAAAGTCAGCAAGCAAAATGCCTTGAGTGTCCCAAAACACTGATGCCATGATGTTGGCTCCTGACTGGCCTCCTTTTCCTTTGACTGGACCACTGCCACCTCTTGGTAGCCACCGCTTTGATGATGCCTTGCCCTCGAGATCATATTGGTAAAGCCATGTTCCAACTTCCGGTTATCATCTGTCAGAGGGATGCGTCAGGATCGTGATCCCTCCTGTTTAAAATTTCCACTGATAGCTCTCGTCGTAACTGCAGCTGATCTGGGCACAGTGGTTTTCACAGCCACTGCAGGATTCATCTTCCACATCTTCTCACCTCTTCTTGAAACAAGCTATACATTCGTAGAGAGTTCATTTCTTTGGAGTAGTGTCCTTATCAGCTTTTCCGAAAACATCAATGATTTCTTCATTCTTCCACCCAAGCTTCACCAGAAATTTGATGTTTGCTCTTGCTGCAGTTTTCGTGGAATTCATGTTGCTCTGATAGGAGTCCTTTTCAGTGGATGTCTCATCCTTCTCAGTGCCTCAAACTAGATCTAGTTCAGAAAGGTGATAAGAAGTTAGGACAAGTTTATTTGAGTGCAAACCAGTGGAAATCCATGCATAGTTTCTTCAGCATGTGCATTTTCTATGAACCTTTGGAAGACCCCCTGTGTTGAACATTGCCCGAGTCCTGGGAGAGAAGTGGGTGCGGTCCACTTCCTGTCCTCAATTTGCCCACAGCGGAGGAGTGCACAGAGCAGGGAAAGGCAACCCCAGAGAGATCCAGCCCTCCAGCATGCAGCAGACTGCTGGATCAGTCCTGGCTCCATGGGGTGCTGTGTGGGCCCAAGCAAGTTGCCCAACCTCCCTGAACCTTCATTTAATCCTAGGTAGCCCAATTCCAGTAGCCATTATAGGACTGCCCTGCACGGACAGTTAATTAACTCAGGAAAAGCAACCTAGCTCCAAGGTTAGCAACCAGGAGTTCCAGTTGATTCCGCTAGCGCACCCCCTGGGGCATTCCCAAGCTGGAGTCTGGTGGAAGATGAGGCTCAGTGTGATTGGATTGAAGCAGCAACCTATCAAGGAGAAGTCCCACCCACTCTGCCCTGTGCGTCTATAAAGGCGACGCGTGGCGGCCGCGGCACTCATTGAAGCCGCCAGTTGGGAGAGGAGCAGAGCCAGGCCGGTGCTCCCGAAGGCAGCAAGATGTTGCGAGCCACAGCTCCCTGCTGGTTCCCACCTGGATACCCAGAAGCTAAGAAGGTGGCCGAGGAGGCGGCCCTGGAGGCAAGCCGCCAGCTGGGAGCAGAGCAGAGCCAGGCCGGTGCTCCCGAAGGCAGCAAGATGTTGCGAGCCACAGCTCCCTGCTGGTTCCCACCTGGGTACCCAGAAGCTAAGAAGGTGGCCGAGGAGGCGGCCCTGGAGGCAAGCCGCCAGCTGGGAGCGGAGCAGAGCCAGGCCGGTGCTCCCGAAGGCAGCAAGATGTTGCCAGCCACAGCTCCCTGCTGGTTCCCACCTGGGTACCCAGAAGCTAAGAAGGTGGCCGAGGAGGCGGCCCTGGAGGCTCCAGAATTCCCACTGCCCTCTCATCAGCCTGCCCAGAGCTTCGGGCTCCGGGTGCCCCAGATGCACAGCCAGGCCTCAGCATTTGTGGACATCCAGGCGGAGCCCCAGAATAGGGGTCCGGCGGTGCCCCCAGCGTGGCCCAAGATGGTGACGGAGGCGTGCTACTTCCCTGCGCAGAGGGGATCGGCCTGCTGCTTGCCAGGCACCCCAAGGCTGTCAGAGAGGCCCTCGGGAGTCCGCATCGCAGCCCCCAGGAAGAGGAAGACGATCGCCCACTCTTCCAGCCCTTGCTTGGTCACAGGTTACACAGATGCCAAGAGAACCCGGGTGGCCAGCAGCAGCCAACGCTCCAGTGGCTCCAAGGTCGGCAGACAGCCAGGGAAGACGCGCAACAGGTCAGGGATGGAATGCAAGACCACCACCACCATCAGCTCTAAGCGAATCGTCCGTCGTCCATCCTTACCGAGTTTGAAGAAACCCATTATCCTCCGAAGGTCTGGGTGCCAAGTCCCCACCGTCATCCGCCGAGGCTATCTCCAACTGTTCTCCGAAGAGTGTCTCAAGTTCTGCGCCTCCAAGCAGGAGGCCGAGGAGAAGGCGCTGAACGAGGAGAAGGTGGCCTACGACTGCAGCCCCAACAAGAACAGGTACCTGAACGTGGTCCTGAACACCCTCAAGAGACTCAAGGGCCTGACCCCCAGCTCCATGCCCGGCCTCAGCAGGGCCGCCCTGTACGGCCGCCTCCAGGAGTTCCTGCTCACCCAGGACCAGCTCAAGGAGAACGGCTACCCCTTCCCGCACCCCGAGCGGCCCGGAGGCGCCGTCCTCTTCACTGGCCAGGGGAAGGGGCCCGGCGACTCCTGCTGCAGGGTCTGCTGCCGTTGTGGCACCGAGTACCTGGTGTCCTCCTCGGGCCGCTGTGTACGCGACCAGTTGTGTTATTATCACTGGGGGCGGGTCCGCTCGAGCCAGGTGGCTGGAGGCCGGGTTAGCCAGTACACCTGCTGTGCAGCTGCTCCTGGCTCTGTGGGCTGCCAGGTGGCAAAGCAGCACGTGCGGGACGGCCGCAAGGAGAGCCTCGATGGCTTCGTGGAGACCTTCAAGAAAGAGTTGTCCAGAGACGCTTATCCAGGAATCTACGCCTTGGACTGTGAGATGTGCTACACCACGCATGGCCTAGAGCTGACCCGCGCCACCGTGGTGGATGCCGACATGCGAGTGGTGTACGACACCTTCGTCAAGCCCGACAACGAGATCGTGGACTACAACACCAGGTTTTCCGGAGTCACCGAGGCCGACGTCGCCAAGACGAGCATCACCTTGCCCCAAGTCCAAGCCATCCTGCTGAGCTTTTTCAGCGCCCAAACCATCCTCATCGGGCACAGCCTGGAGAGCGATCTGCTGGCCCTGAAGCTCATCCACAGCACCGTGGTGGACACGGCCGTGCTCTTCCCGCACTACCTGGGTTTCCCCTACAAGCGCTCCCTCAGGAATCTCGCGGCCGACTACCTGGGACAGATCATCCAGGACAGCCAGGACGGCCACAACTCCAGCGAGGACGCAAACGCCTGCCTGCAGCTGGTGATGTGGAAGGTCCGACAGCGCGCCCAGATCCAGCCACGCCCCCCGTCCGCCTCTCCCTCCGCCCTGGCCTGTCCTTAGCCCCAGGCCTCTTCCAAAACCGCCATCAGTCTCGAGAGCTCACCCTGTCCACCGCGCCACAAAGCGAAAGAAACTGGAGCAGCCGGCGGCAGGAGAGGGCAAAAAGCCAAGAGTAACCCCAACCCCCCACTCCCAGTCCCCCGGAATCCCCGCCGCTGCCCCTCGGGCCTGTCCCCATCAATAATAATGGATTCTATACGTGGGATGGTTTTAAAGTACGTGGAAAAATTCTTTGATGGATTTTCCTTGGAAAAGTGAAACCTAAATCCACTCCGTTTGGAGGTGGGACTATTTACAGTTGTTGCTTACTAAACATAAACTACGTTTAGGCTGATATTTCAGACAATGAAACCTTTGAGTGCCCGTAGGGGGAAGATCTCGGTTGCTGAGTGCAGGGAAGGAGGATGTAATTCCATCATATATACTCTCTGTGCCTACCGCATTTTGAAAAATGCCAGTGATACCTATTTATAAAATAAAATCAACCAAGGAAAAGGACGAACTTAGCAACACTATATTTGGTTAATACAACGGTATCTTGTATTTCTTACGTCCAGGTATACTTATAAATGCCTAGAGGGATTTCACCACCTCAGGATGGAGAGACTGAATGCTTCTGAGGGAATTAGGATGGTGGAATATTGGTGGTACCAGGGAAGGGGGAGAGATGTTTGAAAATACTATGTTTGCTCGTTCTTGGGTTCCAATAAAGAAGGAACAGGGCACAGGAGTCGGAAGGACTAGTGGCAATAGTGATGAAGGGACCTTCTTATCATGCTGGCAGTGTTAATTACCCAGGTGTAGGATGCCATACACTGAGGCGGAAGATCGCAAGTCAGAGTGGCCGGCAGGCACAACTTCCTGGCACACCAGAGGCAGGTCTTCAATACCCACTGGTTTCCCCACCAGGCTGCATAAGCGAACCTGAGCCACAGGGAGTTGGTCAAATCCTCCTGACACTGTGGAGAAACCAACAGGCAAAACGTGGGGGCAAAAGTGATGAGACCCCACACTTTTCACTAGTGGTCACAATGAGCTATGAAGTAACAGCTCCTCAACCTGTGCTGTTTCCTGTTGGATGCACATAATCCATTTGCATTGCAGACAATTTTAGGATGTGCTTTACAGTAAGGTGGAAAGTACCTTATGGCAAAAAACACTCAGAAATTTATGTGTGGATTTCAAGTCATTCCAGTCCTAGAACGTTGTGCTTTTCAGAGGCGCCATAGCTGTTTTTCCCTTTGTAATATCAGAGCAGTAATATCTTCTCTGGAGGCCTGTTGGGTGAATTTCATGGAATCAAGTTAAGTAGGTGCCAGAAGCATTGCCGTTTTCCCGCCATAGCCCTGCCACCCACTGAAAAATGTTTGATGAGATTACTTAATGATTTCCAATTAAGTCGTATTTCCAAATATCATGATTTCCATTTTAATGTAGTTGGTACGGAGCTTTGTGAGTGTGTGCTTCTTTTATTATGGATCACGTTCAGCTCCTTTTTATTTGCCTCCCAGTTATAATAGTAAAACTCTACTCCTCTACTCCGAGGAGTCCCTACCACCCATATCATCACTTTCCAGCCCAGCACTCTTCACGCTCATTCATTTAAAGCATTCAACATTGTGTAAATGAATCTTGGAAGGCAAAAGCTACTGAATTTAGCGAATTTGTGGAGGCATTCCCACAAATCAGCCAGGTGAAGTTTCACACACCCGAAGACTGCACAACTCCTCTGAGGCAGCACTATGCTGCAAACCCAGACGGCCACTTTTCTCACCCCTCGTCCGTTTGCTGTTCTGGGTAATGAGGTTCAAAAGTCACCTAGGCAACTGCAAAAATAGCTGAAATGGAGAAAGGGCTTCAGGCTGGTGACCAGCAGAGGTCCACCTGACCCCCGTAAGCTGCTGAACAAGAAGGGCTGCCAGAAATGTCCCCCTAGGGAATTTGGTGGAGACGAAGACCTGCTCACTGGACAAGGGTTCCTCCCAGGATACGCCCGAGCGGAAGAAGCGGGCTCTGAGCCACGCCCTTTCACCCACCGCTACCCCGCCCTGGGCTGGTGAAGGTGCGCGTAAGGATGTGGACTACTGAGCCCTGAAGAAATAAGTCCTTCCCCTTTGACCCCATGGAGGATTGCCTGTGAGGATCTTAAATGAGTCTACCCGTGTCTAGACACGGGAGTAGGTCTGTCCGGTACAGCACCTCCCTCAAGGAGGAGAAGAGTGAGGAGAAAGGAAACTCAAGTCTGACCATTCTGTCCTGGGAGAGAAGAGGAGGATCTCATCTCTCATCTGTCCCAGCAAGGCAAGGAGACTTTCTCTCATCTTTCCAAGCAAGGCAGGGTGACTTATTATAATTAGGAATCAAAAAGAGTCTAGAAGGAATGAAAGCAGCCCGTAAGGTGAATTCCTAAGGACTGCCCATTGAAACTGACAAAATTGCCCTTGTTTGATGAGAGGAATGAGCAGAGCACTGAGGTGGTGAACAAGGATCTGGTGAGACTTTCCCAGCATGTTTCTACCAAAGCTTTATCTAAGCTTCTCAGAACACTCTCCTAAAAAGCAGATGTTTGGCCCTTCAGAAAGTCAGCAAGCAAAATGCCTTGAGTGTCCCAAAACACTGATGCCATGATGTTGGCTCCTGACTGGCCTCCTTTTCCTTTGACTGGACCACTGCCACCTCTTGGTAGCCACCGCTTTGATGATGCCTTGCCCTCGAGATCATATTGGTAAAGCCATGTTCCAACTTCCGGTTATCATCTGTCAGAGGGATGCGTCAGGATCGTGATCCCTCCTGTTTAAAATTTCCACTGATAGCTCTCGTCGTAACTGCAGCTGATCTGGGCACAGTGGTTTTCACAGCCACTGCAGGATTCATCTTCCACATCTTCTCACCTCTTCTTGAAACAAGCTATACATTCGTAGAGAGTTCATTTCTTTGGAGTAGTGTCCTTATCAGCTTTTCCGAAAACATCAATGATTTCTTCATTCTTCCACCCAAGCTTCACCAGAAATTTGATGTTTGCTCTTGCTGCAGTTTTCGTGGAATTCATGTTGCTCTGATAGCAGTCCTTTTCAGTGGATGTCTCATCCTTCTCAGTGCCTCAAACTAGATCTAGTTCAGAAAGGTGATAAGAAGTTAGGACAAGTTTATTTGAGTGCAAACCAGTGGAAATCCATGCATAGTTTCTTCAGCATGTGCATTTTCTATGAACCTTTGGAAGACCCCCTGTGTTGAACATTGCCCGAGTCCTGGGAGAGAAGTGGGTGCGGTCCACTTCCTGTCCTCAATTTGCCCACAGCGGAGGAGTGCACAGAGCAGGGAAAGGCAACCCCAGAGAGATCCTGCCCTCCAGCATGCAGCAGACTGCTGGATCAGTCCTGGCTCCATGGGGTGCTGTGTGGGCCCAAGCAAGTTGCCCAACCTCCCTGAACCTTCATTTAATCCTAGGTAGCCCAATTCCAGTAGCCATTATAGGACTGCCCTGCACGGACAGTTAATTAACTCAGGAAAAGCAACCTAGCTCCAAGGTTAGCAACCAGGAGTTCCAGTTGATTCCGCTAGCGCACCCCCTGGGGCATTCCCAAGCTGCAGTCTGGTGGAAGATGAGGCTCAGTGTGATTGGATTGAAGCAGCAACCTATCAAGGAGAAGTCCCACCCACTCTGCCCTGTGCGTCTATAAAGGTGACGCGTGGCGGCCGCGGCACTCATTGAAGCCGCCAGTTGGGAGAGGAGCAGAGCCAGGCCGGTGCTCCCGAAGGCAGCAAGATGTTGCGAGCCACAGCTCCCTGCTGGTTCCCACCTGGGTACCCAGAAGCTAAGAAGGTGGCCGAGGAGGCGGCCCTGGAGGCAAGCCGCCAGCTGGGAGCGGAGCAGAGCCAGGCCGGTGCTCCCGAAGGCAGCAAGATGTTGCGAGCCACAGCTCCCTGCTGGTTCCCACCTGGGTACCCAGAAGCTAAGAAGGTGGCCGAGGAGGCGGCCCTGGAGGCTCCAGAATTCCCACTGCCCTCTCATCAGCCTGCCCAGAGCTTCGGGCTCCAGGTGCCCCAGATGCACAGCCAGGCCTCAGCATTTGTGGACATCCAGGCGGAGCCCCAGAATAGGGGTCCGGCGGTGCCCCCAGCGTGGCCCAAGTTGGTGACAGAGGCGTGCTACTTCCCTGCGCAGAGGGGATCGGCCTGCTGCTTGCCAGGCACCCCAAGGCTGTCAGAGAGGCCCTCGGGAGTCCGCATCGCAGCCCCCAGGAAGAGGAAGACGATCGCCCACTCTTCCAGCCCTTGCTTGGTCACAGGTTACACAGATGCCAAGAGAACCCGGGTGGCCAGCAGCAGCCAACACTCCGGTGGCTCCAAGGTCGGCAGACAGCCAGGGAAGACGCGCAACAGGTCAGGGATGGCATGCAAGACCACCACCACCATCAGCTCTAAGCGAATCGTCCGTCGTCCATCCTTACCGAGTTTGAAGAAACCCATTATCCTCCGAAGGTCTGGGTGCCAAGTCCCCACCGTCATCCGCCGAGGCTATCTCCAACTGTTCACCAAAGAGTGTCTCAAGTTCTGCGCCTCCAAGCAGGAGGCCGAGGAGAAGGCGCTGAACGAGGAGAAGGTGGCCTACGACTGCAGCCCCAACAAGAACAGGTACCTGAACGTGGTCCTGAACACCCTCAAGAGACTCAAGGGCCTGACCCCCAGCTCCATGCCCGGCCTCAGCAGGGCCGCCCTGTACGGCCGCCTCCAGGAGTTCCTGCTCACCCAGGACCAGCTCAAGGAGAACGGCTACCCCTTCCCGCACCCCGAGCGGCCCGGAGGCGCCGTCCTCTTCACTGGCCAGGGGAAGGGGCCCGGCGACTCCTGCTGCAGGGTCTGCTGCCGTTGTGGCACCGAGTACCTGGTGTCCTCCTCGGGCCGCTGTGTACGCGACCAGTTGTGTTATTATCACTGGGGGCGGGTCCGCTCGAGCCAGGTGGCTGGAGGCCGGGTTAGCCAGTACACCTGCTGTGCAGCTGCTCCTGGCTCTGTGGGCTGCCAGGTGGCAAAGCAGCACGTGCGGGACGGCCGCAAGGAGAGCCTCGATGGCTTCGTGGAGACCTTCAAGAAAGAGTTGTCCAGAGACGCTTATCCAGGAATCTACGCCTTGGACTGTGAGATGTGCTACACCACGCATGGCCTAGAGCTGACCCGCGTCACCGTGGTGGACGCCGACATGCGAGTGGTGTACGACACCTTCGTCAAGCCCGACAACGAGATCGTGGACTACAACACCAGGTTTTCCGGAGTCACCGAGGCCGACGTCGCCAAGACGAGCATCACCTTGCCCCAAGTCCAAGCCATCCTGCTGAGCTTTTTCAGCGCCCAAACCATCCTCATCGGGCACAGCCTGGAGAGCGATCTGCTGGCCCTGAAGCTCATCCACAGCACCGTGGTGGACATGGCCGTGCTCTTCCCGCACTACCTGGGTTTCCCCTACAAGCGCTCCCTCAGGAATCTCGCGGCCGACTACCTGGGACAGATCATCCAGGACAGCCAGGACGGCCACAACTCCAGCGAGGACGCAAACGCCTGCCTGCAGCTGGTGATGTGGAAGGTCCGACAGCGCGCCCAGATCCAGCCACGCCACCGGTCCGCCTCTCCCTCCGCCCTGGCCTGTCCTTAGCCCCAGGCCTCTTCCAAAACCGCCATCAGTCCCGAGAGCTCACCCTGTCCACCGCGCCGCAAAGCGAAAGAAACTGGAGCAGCCGGCGGCAGGAGAGGGCAAAAAGCCAAGAGTAACCCCAACCCCCCACTCCCAGTCCCCCGGAATCCCCGCCGCTGCCCCTCGGGCCTGTCCCCATCAATAATAATGGATTCTATACGTGGGATGGTTTTAAAGTACGTGGAAAAATTCTTTGATGGATTTTCCTTGGAAAAGTGAAACCTAAATCCACTCCGTTTGGAGGTGGGACTATTTACAGTTGTTGCTTACTAAACATAAACTACGTTTAGGCTGATATTTCAGACAATGAAACCTTTGAGTGCCCGTAGGGGGAAGATCTCGGTTGCTGAGTGCAGGGAAGGAGGATGTAATTCCATCATATATACTCTCTGTGCCTACCGCATTTTGAAAAATGCCAGTGATACCTATTTATAAAATAAAATCAACCAAGGAAAAGGACGAACTTAGCAACACTATATTTGGTTAATACAACGGTATCTTGTATTTCTTACGTCCAGGTATACTTATAAATGCCTAGAGGGATTTCACCACCTCAGGATGGAGAGACTGAATGCTTCTGAGGGAATTAGGATGGTGGAATATTGGTGGTACCAGGGAAGGGGGAGAGATGTTTGAAAATACTATGTTTGCTCGTTCTTGGGTTCCAATAAAGAAGGAACAGGGCACAGGAGTCGGAAGGACTAGTGGCAATAGTGATGAAGGGACCTTCTAATCATGCTGGCAGTGTTAATTACCCAGGTGTAGGATGCCATACACTGAGGCGGAAGATCGCAAGTCAGAGTGGCCGGCAGGCACAACTTCCTGGCACACCAGAGGCAGGTCTTCAATACCCACTGGTTTCCCCACCAGGCTGCATAAGCGAACCTGAGCCACAGGGAGTTGGTCAAATCCTCCTGACACTGTGGAGAAACCAACAGGCAAAACGTGGGGGCAAAAGTGATGAGACCCCACACTTTTCACTAGTGGTCACAATGAGCTATGAAGTAACAGCTTCTCAACCTGTGCTGTTTCCTGTTGGATGCACATAATCCATTTGCATTGCAGGCAATTTTAGGATGTGCTTTACAGTAAGGTGGAAAGTACCTTATGGCAAAAAACACTCAGAAATTTATGTGTGGATTTCAAGTCATTCCAGTCCTAGAACGTTGTGCTTTTTAGAGACGCCATAGCTGTTTTTCCCTTTGTAATATCAGAGCAGTAATATCTTCTCTGGAGGCCTGTTGGGTGAATTTCATGGAATCAAGTTAAGTAGGCGCCAGAAGCATTGCCGTTTTCCCGCCATAGCCCTGCCACCCACTGAAAAATGTTTGATGAGATTACTTAATGATTTCCAATTAAGTCGTATTTCCAGATATCATGATTTCCATTTTAATGTAGTTGGTACGGAGCTTTGTGAGTGTGTGCTTCTTTTATTATGGATCACGTTCAGCTCCTTTTTATTTGCCTCCCAGTTATAATAGTAAAACTCTACTCCTCTACTCCGAGGAGTCCCTACCACCCATATCATCACTTTCCAGCCCAGCACTCTTCACGCTCATTCATTTAAAGCATTCAACATTGTGTAAATGAATCTTGGAAGGCAAAAGCTACTGAATTTAGCGAATTTGTGGAGGCATTCCCACAAATCAGCCAGGTGAAGTTTCACACACCCGAAGACTGCACAACTCCTCTGAGGCAGCACTATGCTGCAAACCCAGACGGCCACTTTTCTCACCCCTCGTCCGTTTGCTGTTCTGGGTAATGAGGTTCAAAAGTCACCTAGGCAACTGCAAAAATAGCTGAAATGGAGAAAGGGCTTCAGGCTGGTGACCAGCAGAGGTCCACCTGACCCCCGTAAGCTGCTGAACAAGAAGGGCTGCCAGAAATGTCCCCCTAGGGAATTTGGTGGAGACGAAGACCTGCTCACTGGACAAGGGTTCCTCCCAGGATACGCCCGAGCGGAAGAAGCGGGCTCTGAGCCACGCCCTTTCACCCACCGCTACCCCGCCCTGGGCTGGTGAAGGTGCGCGTAAGGATGTGGACTACTGAGCCCTGAAGAAATAAGTCCTTCCCCTTTGACCCCATGGAGGATTGCCTGTGAGGATCTTAAATGAGTCTACCCGTGTCTAGACACGGGAGTAGGTCTGTCCGGTACAGCACCTCCCTCAAGGAGGAGAAGAGTGAGGAGAAAGGAAACTCAAGTCTGACCATTCTGTCCTGGGAGAGAAGAGGAGGATCTCATCTCTCATCTGTCCCAGCAAGGCAAGGAGACTTTCTCTCATCTTTCCAAGCAAGGCAGGGTGACTTATTATAATTAGGAATCAAAAAGAGTCTAGAAGGAATGAAAGCAGCCCGTAAGGTGAATTCCTAAGGACTGCCCATTGAAACTGACAAAATTGCCCTTGTTTGATGAGAGGAATGAGCAGAGCACTGAGGTGGTGAACAAGGATCTGGTGAGACTTTCCCAGCATGTTTCTACCAAAGCTTTATCTAAGCTTCTCAGAACACTCTCCTAAAAAGCAGATGTTTGGCCCTTCAGAAAGTCAGCAAGCAAAATGCCTTGAGTGTCCCAAAACACTGATGCCATGATGTTGGCTCCTGACTGGCCTCCTTTTCCTTTGACTAGACCACTGCCACCTCTTGGTAGCCACCGCTTTGATGATGCCTTGCCCTCGAGATCATATTGGTAAAGCCATGTTCCAACTTCCGGTTATCATCTGTCAGAGGGATGCGTCAGGATCGTGATCCCTCCTGTTTAAAATTTCCACTGATAGCTCTCGTCGTAACTGCAGCTGATCTGGGCACAGTGGTTTTCACAGCCACTGCAGGATTCATCTTCCACATCTTCTCACCTCTTCTTGAAACAAGCTATACATTCGTAGAGAGTTCATTTCTTTGGAGTAGTGTCCTTATCAGCTTTTCTGAAAACATCAATGATTTCTTCATTCTTCCACCCAAGCTTCACCAGAAATTTGATGTTTGCTCTTGCTGCAGTTTTCGTGGAATTCATGTTGCTCTGATAGCAGTCCTTTTCAGTGGATGTCTCATCCTTCTCAGTGCCTCAAACTAGATCTAGTTCAGAAAGGTGATAAGAAGTTAGGACAAGTTTATTTGAGTGCAAACCAGTGGAAATCCATGCATAGTTTCTTCAGCATGTGCATTTTCTATGAACCTTTGGAAGACCCCCTGTGTTGAACATTGCCCGAGTCCTGGGAGAGAAGTGGGTGCGGTCCACTTCCTGTCCTCAATTTGCCCACAGCGGAGGAGTGCACAGAGCAGGGAAAGGCAACCCCAGAGAGATCCTGCCCTCCAGCATGCAGCAGACTGCTGGATCAGTCCTGGCTCCATGGGGTGCTGTGTGGGCCCAAGCAAGTTGACCAACCTCCCTGAACCTTCATTTAATCCTAGGTAGCCCAATTCCAGTAGCCATTATAGGACTGCCCTGCACGGACAGTTAATTAACTCAGGAAAAGCAACCTAGCTCCAAGGTTAGCAACCAGGAGTTCCAGTTGATTCCGCTAGCGCACCCCCTGGGGCATTCCCAAGCTGGAGTCTGGTGGAAGATGAGGCTCAGTGTGATTGGATTGAAGCAGCAACCTATCAAGGAGAAGTCCCACCCACTCTGCCCTGTGCGTCTATAAAGGTGACGCGTGGCGGCCGCGGCACTCATTGAAGCCGCCAGTTGGGAGAGGAGCAGAGCCAGGCCGGTGCTCCCGAAGGCAGCAAGATGTTGCGAGCCACAGCTCCCTGCTGGTTCCCACCTGGATACCCAGAAGCTAAGAAGGTGGCCGAGGAGGCGGCCCTGGAGGCAAGCCGCCAGCTGGGAGCGGAGCAGAGCCAGGCCGGTGCTCCCGAAGGCAGCAAGATGTTGCGAGCCACAGCTCCCTGCTGGTTCCCACCTGGGTACCCAGAAGCTAAGAAGGTGGCCGAGGAG
Source organism: Gorilla gorilla gorilla (assembly GCF_029281585.2). Lineage (NCBI taxonomy): Eukaryota > Metazoa > Chordata > Mammalia > Primates > Hominidae > Gorilla > Gorilla gorilla. The sequence goes on from NC_073241.2 coordinate 25,680,653, forward strand.
GCGGCCCTGGAGGCAAGCCGCCAGCTGGGAGCGGAGCAGAGCCAGGCCGGTGCTCCCGAAGGCAGCAAGATGTTGCGAGCCACAGCTCCCTGCTGGTTCCCACCTGGGTACCCAGAAGCTAAGAAGGTGGCCGAGGAGGCGGCCCTGGAGGCTCCAGAATTCCCACTGCCCTCTCATCAGCCTGCCCAGAGCTTCGGGCTCCGGGTGCCCCAGATGCACAGCCAGGCCTCAGCATTTGTGGACATCCAGGCGGAGCCCCAGAATAGGGGTCCGGCGGTGCCCCCAGCGTGGCCCAAGATGGTGACGGAGGCGTGCTACTTCCCTGCGCAGAGGGGATCGGCCTGCTGCTTGCCAGGCACCCCAAGGCAGTCAGAGAGGCCCTCGGGAGTCCGCATCGCAGCCCCCATGAAGAGGAAGACGATCGCCCACTCTTCCAGCCCTTGCTTGGTCACAGGTTACACAGATGCCAAGAGAACCCGGGTGGCCAGCAGCAGCCAACGCTCCAGTGGCTCCAAGGTCGGCAGACAGCCAGGGAAGACGCGCAACAGGTCAGGGATGGCATGCAAGACCACCACCACCATCAGCTCTAAGCGAATCGTCCGTCGTCCATCCTTACCGAGTTTGAAGAAACCCATTATCCTCCGAAGGTCTGGGTGCCAAGTCCCCACCGTCATCCGCCGAGGCTATCTCCAACTGTTCACCGAAGAGTGTCTCAAGTTCTGCGCCTCCAAGCAGGAGGCCGAGGAGAAGGCGCTGAACGAGGAGAAGGTGGCCTACGACAGCAGCCCCAACAAGAACAGGTACCTGAACGTGGTCCTGAACACCCTCAAGAGACTCAAGGGCCTGACCCCCAGCTCCATGCCCGGCCTCAGCAGGGCCGCCCTGTACGGCCGCCTCCAGGAGTTCCTGCTCACCCAGGACCAGCTCAAGGAGAACGGCTACCCCTTCCCGCACCCCGAGCGGCCCGGAGGCGCCGTCCTCTTCACTGGCCAGGGGAAGGGGCCCGGCGACTCCTGCTGCAGGGTCTGCTGCCGTTGTGGCACCGAGTACCTGGTGTCCTCCTCGGGCCGCTGTGTACGCGACCAGTTGTGTTATTATCACTGGGGGCGGGTCCGCTCGAGCCAGGTGGCTGGAGGCCGGGTTAGCCAGTACACCTGCTGTGCAGCTGCTCCTGGCTCTGTGGGCTGCCAGGTGGCAAAGCAGCACGTGCGGGACGGCCGCAAGGAGAGCCTCGATGGCTTCGTGGAGACCTTCAAGAAAGAGTTGTCCAGAGACGCTTATCCAGGAATCTACGCCTTGGACTGTGAGATGTGCTACACCACGCATGGCCTAGAGCTGACCCGCGTCACCGTGGTGGACGCCGACATGCGAGTGGTGTACGACACCTTCGTCAAGCCCGACAACGAGATCGTGGACTACAACACCAGGTTTTCCGGAGTCACCGAGGCCGACGTCGCCAAGACGAGCATCACCTTGCCCCAAGTCCAAGCCATCCTGCTGAGCTTTTTCAGCGCCCAAACCATCCTCATCGGGCACAGCCTGGAGAGCGATCTGCTGGCCCTGAAGCTCATCCACAGCACCGTGGTGGACACGGCCGTGCTCTTCCCGCACTACCTGGGTTTCCCCTACAAGCGCTCCCTCAGGAATCTCGCGGCCGACTACCTGGGACAGATCATCCAGGACAGCCAGGACGGCCACAACTCCAGCGAGGACGCAAACGCCTGCCTGCAGCTGGTGATGTGGAAGGTCCGACAGCGCGCCCAGATCCAGCCACGCCAGCGGTCCGCCTCTCCCTCCGCCCTGGCCTGTCCTTAGCCCCAGGCCTCTTCCAAAACCGCCATCAGTCCCGAGAGCTCACCCTGTCCACCGCGCCGCAAAGCGAAAGAAACTGGAGCAGCCGGCGGCAGGAGAGGGCAAAAAGCCAAGAGTAACCCCAACCCCCCACTCCCAGTCCCCCGGAATCCCCGCCGCTGCCCCTCGGGCCTGTCCCCATCAATAATAATGGATTCTATACGTGGGATGGTTTTAAAGTACGTGGAAAAATTCTTTGATGGATTTTCCTTGGAAAAGTGAAACCTAAATCCACTCCGTTTGGAGGTGGGACTATTTACAGTTGTTGCTTACTAAACATAAACTACGTTTAGGCTGATATTTCAGACAATGAAACCTTTGAGTGCCCGTAGGGGGAAGATCTCGGTTGCTGAGTGCAGGGAAGGAGGATGTAATTCCATCATATATACTCTCTGTGCCTACCGCATTTTGAAAAATGCCAGTGATACCTATTTATAAAATAAAATCAACCAAGGAAAAGGACGAACTTAGCAACACTATATTTGGTTAATACAACGGTATCTTGTATTTCTTACGTCCAGGTATACTTATAAATGCCTAGAGGGATTTCACCACCTCAGGATGGAGAGACTGAATGCTTCTGAGGGAATTAGGATGGTGGAATATTGGTGGTACCAGGGAAGGGGGAGAGATGTTTGAAAATACTATGTTTGCTCGTTCTTGGGTTCCAATAAAGAAGGAACAGGGCACAGGAGTCGGAAGGACTAGTGGCAATAGTGATGAAGGGACCTTCTTATCATGCTGGCAGTGTTAATTACCCAGGTGTAGGATGCCATACACTGAGGCGGAAGATCGCAAGTCAGAGTGGCCGGCAGGCACAACTTCCTGGCACACCAGAGGCAGGTCTTCAATACCCACTGGTTTCCCCACCAGGCTGCATAAGCGAACCTGAGCCACAGGGAGTTGGTCAAATCCTCCTGACACTGTGGAGAAACCAACAGGCAAAACGTGGGGGCAAAAGTGATGAGACCCCACACTTTTCACTGGTGGTCACAATGAGCTATGAAGTAACAGCTTCTCAACCTGTGCTGTTTCCTGTTGGATGCACATAATCCATTTGCATTGCAGACAATTTTAGGATGTGCTTTACAGTAAGGTGGAAAGTACCTTATGGCAAAAAACACTCAGAAATTTATGTGTGGATTTCAAGTCATTCCAGTCCTAGAACGTTGTGCTTTTCAGAGGCGCCATAGCTGTTTTTCCCTTTGTAATATCAGAGCAGTAATATCTTCTCTGGAGGCCTGTTGGGTGAATTTCATGGAATCAAGTTAAGTAGGTGCCAGAAGCATTGCCGTTTTCCCGCCATAGCCCTGCCACCCACTGAAAAATGTTTGATGAGATTACTTAATGATTTCCAATTAAGTCGTATTTCCAAATATCATGATTTCCATTTTAATGTAGTTGGTACGGAGCTTTGTGAGTGTGTGCTTCTTTTATTATGGATCACGTTCAGCTCCTTTTTATTTGCCTCCCAGTTATAATAGTAAAACTCTACTCCTCTACTCCGAGGAGTCCCTACCACCCATATCATCACTTTCCAGCCCAGCACTCTTCACGCTCATTCATTTAAAGCATTCAACATTGTGTAAATGAATCTTGGAAGGCAAAAGCTACTGAATTTAGCGAATTTGTGGAGGCATTCCCACAAATCAGCCAGGTGAAGTTTCACACACCCGAAGACTGCACAACTCCTCTGAGGCAGCACTATGCTGCAAACCCAGACGGCCACTTTTCTCACCCCTCGTCCGTTTGCTGTTCTGGGTAATGAGGTTCAAAAGTCACCTAGGCAACTGCAAAAATAGCTGAAATGGAGAAAGGGCTTCAGGCTGGTGACCAGCAGAGGTCCACCTGACCGCCGTAAGCTGCTGAACAAGAAGGGCTGCCAGAAATGGCCCCCTAGGGAATTTGGTGGAGACGAAGACCTGCTCACTGGACAAGGGTTCCTCCCAGGATACGCCCGAGCGGAAGAAGCGGGCTCTGAGCCACGCCCTTTCACCCACCGCTACCCCGCCCTGGGCTGGTGAAGGTGCGCGTAAGGATGTGGACTACTGAGCCCTGAAGAAATAAGTCCTTCCCCTTTGACCCCATGGAGGATTGCCTGTGAGGATCTTAAATGAGTCTACCCGTGTCTAGACACGGGAGTAGGTCTGTCCGGTACAGCACCTCCCTCAAGGAGGAGAAGAGTGAGGAGAAAGGAAACTCAAGTCTGACCATTCTGTCCTGGGAGAGAAGAGGAGGATCTCATCTCTCATCTGTCCCAGCAAGGCAAGGAGACTTTCTCTCATCTTTCCAAGCAAGGCAGGGTGACTTATTATAATTAGGAATCAAAAAGAGTCTAGAAGGAATGAAAGCAGCCCGTAAGGTGAATTCCTAAGGACTGCCCATTGAAACTGACAAAATTGCCCTTGTTTGATGAGAGGAATGAGCAGAGCACTGAGGTGGTGAACAAGGATCTGGTGAGACTTTCCCAGCATGTTTCTACCAAAGCTTTATCTAAGCTTCTCAGAACACTCTCCTAAAAAGCAGATGTTTGGCCCTTCAGAAAGTCAGCAAGCAAAATGCCTTGAGTGTCCCAAAACACTGATGCCATGATGTTGGCTCCTGACTGGCCTCCTTTTCCTTTGACTGGACCACTGCCACCTCTTGGTAGCCACCGCTTTGATGATGCCTTGCCCTCGAGATCATATTGGTAAAGCCATGTTCCAACTTCCGGTTATCATCTGTCAGAGGGATGCGTCAGGATCGTGATCCCTCCTGTTTAAAATTTCCACTGATAGCTCTCGTCGTAACTGCAGCTGATCTGGGCACAGTGGTTTTCACAGCCACTGCAGGATTCATCTTCCACATCTTCTCACCTCTTCTTGAAACAAGCTATACATTCGTAGAGAGTTCATTTCTTTGGAGTAGTGTCCTTATCAGCTTTTCCGAAAACATCAATGATTTCTTCATTCTTCCACCCAAGCTTCACCAGAAATTTGATGTTTGCTCTTGCTGCAGTTTTCGTGGAATTCATGTTGCTCTGATAGGAGTCCTTTTCAGTGGATGTCTCATCCTTCTCAGTGCCTCAAACTAGATCTAGTTCAGAAAGGTGATAAGAAGTTAGGACAAGTTTATTTGAGTGCAAACCAGTGGAAATCCATGCATAGTTTCTTCAGCATGTGCATTTTCTATGAACCTTTGGAAGACCCCCTGTGTTGAACATTGCCCGAGTCCTGGGAGAGAAGTGGGTGCGGTCCACTTCCTGTCCTCAATTTGCCCACAGCGGAGGAGTGCACAGAGCAGGGAAAGGCAACCCCAGAGAGATCGTGCCCTCCAGCATGCAGCAGACTGCTGGATCAGTCCTGGCTCCATGGGGTGCTGTGTGGGCCCAAGCAAGTTGCCCAACCTCCCTGAACCTTCATTTAATCCTAGGTAGCCCAATTCCAGTAGCCATTATAGGACTGCCCTGCACGGACAGTTAATTAACTCAGGAAAAGCAACCTAGCTCCAAGGTTAGCAACCAGGAGTTCCAGTTGATTCCGCTAGCGCACCCCCTGGGGCATTCCCAAGCTGGAGTCTGGTGGAAGATGAGGCTCAGTGTGATTGGATTGAAGCAGCAACCTATCAAGGAGAAGTCCCACCCACTCTGCCCTGTGCGTCTATAAAGGCGACGCGTGGCGGCCGCGGCACTCATTGAAGCCGCCAGTTGGGAGAGGAGCAGAGCCAGGCCGGTGCTCCCGAAGGCAGCAAGATGTTGCGAGCCACAGCTCCCTGCTGGTTCCCACCTGGATACCCAGAAGCTAAGAAGGTGGCCGAGGAGGCGGCCCTGGAGGCAAGCCGCCAGCTGGGAGCGGAGCAGAGCCAGGCCGGTGCTCCCGAAGGCAGCAAGATGTTGCGAGCCACAGCTCCCTGCTGGTTCCCACCTGGGTACCCAGAAGCTAAGAAGGTGGCCGAGGAGGCGGCCCTGGAGGCAAGCCGCCAGCTGGGAGCGGAGCAGAGCCAGGCCGGTGCTCCCGAAGGCAGCAAGATGTTGCCAGCCACAGCTCCCTGCTGGTTCCCACCTGGGTACCCAGAAGCTAAGAAGGTGGCCGAGGAGGCGGCCCTGGAGGCTCCAGAATTCCCACTGCCCTCTCATCAGCCTGCCCAGAGCTTCGGGCTCCGGGTGCCCCAGATGCACAGCCAGGCCTCAGCATTTGTGGACATCCAGGCGGAGCCCCAGAATAGGGGTCCGGCGGTGCCCCCAGCGTGGCCCAAGATGGTGACGGAGGCGTGCTACTTCCCTGCGCAGAGGGGATCGGCCTGCTGCTTGCCAGGCACCCCAAGGCTGTCAGAGAGGCCCTCGGGAGTCCGCATCGCAGCCCCCAGGAAGAGGAAGACGATCGCCCACTCTTCCAGCCCTTGCTTGGTCACAGGTTACACAGATGCCAAGAGAACCCGGGTGGCCAGCAGCAGCCAACGCTCCAGTGGCTCCAAGGTCGGCAGACAGCCAGGGAAGACGCGCAACAGGTCAGGGATGGAATGCAAGACCACCACCACCATCAGCTCTAAGCGAATCGTCCGTCGTCCATCCTTACCGAGTTTGAAGAAACCCATTATCCTCCGAAGGTCTGGGTGCCAAGTCCCCACCGTCATCCGCCGAGGCTATCTCCAACTGTTCTCCGAAGAGTGTCTCAAGTTCTGCGCCTCCAAGCAGGAGGCCGAGGAGAAGGCGCTGAACGAGGAGAAGGTGGCCTACGACTGCAGCCCCAACAAGAACAGGTACCTGAACGTGGTCCTGAACACCCTCAAGAGACTCAAGGGCCTGACCCCCAGCTCCATGCCCGGCCTCAGCAGGGCCGCCCTGTACGGCCGCCTCCAGGAGTTCCTGCTCACCCAGGACCAGCTCAAGGAGAACGGCTACCCCTTCCCGCACCCCGAGCGGCCCGGAGGCGCCGTCCTCTTCACTGGCCAGGGGAAGGGGCCCGGCGACTCCTGCTGCAGGGTCTGCTGCCGTTGTGGCACCGAGTACCTGGTGTCCTCCTCGGGCCGCTGTGTACGCGACCAGTTGTGTTATTATCACTGGGGGCGGGTCCGCTCGAGCCAGGTGGCTGGAGGCCGGGTTAGCCAGTACACCTGCTGTGCAGCTGCTCCTGGCTCTGTGGGCTGCCAGGTGGCAAAGCAGCACGTGCGGGACGGCCGCAAGGAGAGCCTCGATGGCTTCGTGGAGACCTTCAAGAAAGAGTTGTCCAGAGACGCTTATCCAGGAATCTACGCCTTGGACTGTGAGATGTGCTACACCACGCATGGCCTAGAGCTGACCCGCGCCACCGTGGTGGATGCCGACATGCGAGTGGTGTACGACACCTTCGTCAAGCCCGACAACGAGATCGTGGACTACAACACCAGGTTTTCCGGAGTCACCGAGGCCGACGTCGCCAAGACGAGCATCACCTTGCCCCAAGTCCAAGCCATCCTGCTGAGCTTTTTCAGCGCCCAAACCATCCTCATCGGGCACAGCCTGGAGAGCGATCTGCTGGCCCTGAAGCTCATCCACAGCACCGTGGTGGACACGGCCGTGCTCTTCCCGCACTACCTGGGTTTCCCCTACAAGCGCTCCCTCAGGAATCTCGCGGCCGACTACCTGGGACAGATCATCCAGGACAGCCAGGACGGCCACAACTCCAGCGAGGACGCAAACGCCTGCCTGCAGCTGGTGATGTGGAAGGTCCGACAGCGCGCCCAGATCCAGCCACGCCCCCCGTCCGCCTCTCCCTCCGCCCTGGCCTGTCCTTAGCCCCAGGCCTCTTCCAAAACCGCCATCAGTCTCGAGAGCTCACCCTGTCCACCGCGCCACAAAGCGAAAGAAACTGGAGCAGCCGGCGGCAGGAGAGGGCAAAAAGCCAAGAGTAACCCCAACCCCCCACTCCCAGTCCCCCGGAATCCCCGCCGCTGCCCCTCGGGCCTGTCCCCATCAATAATAATGGATTCTATACGTGGGATGGTTTTAAAGTACGTGGAAAAATTCTTTGATGGATTTTCCTTGGAAAAGTGAAACCTAAATCCACTCCGTTTGGAGGTGGGACTATTTACAGTTGTTGCTTACTAAACATAAACTACGTTTAGGCTGATATTTCAGACAATGAAACCTTTGAGTGCCCGTAGGGGGAAGATCTCGGTTGCTGAGTGCAGGGAAGGAGGATGTAATTCCATCATATATACTCTCTGTGCCTACCGCATTTTGAAAAATGCCAGTGATACCTATTTATAAAATAAAATCAACCAAGGAAAAGGACGAACTTAGCAACACTATATTTGGTTAATACAACGGTATCTTGTATTTCTTACGTCCAGGTATACTTATAAATGCCTAGAGGGATTTCACCACCTCAGGATGGAGAGACTGAATGCTTCTGAGGGAATTAGGATGGTGGAATATTGGTGGTACCAGGGAAGGGGGAGAGATGTTTGAAAATACTATGTTTGCTCGTTCTTGGGTTCCAATAAAGAAGGAACAGGGCACAGGAGTCGGAAGGACTAGTGGCAATAGTGATGAAGGGACCTTCTTATCATGCTGGCAGTGTTAATTACCCAGGTGTAGGATGCCATACACTGAGGCGGAAGATCGCAAGTCAGAGTGGCCGGCAGGCACAACTTCCTGGCACACCAGAGGCAGGTCTTCAATACCCACTGGTTTCCCCACCAGGCTGCATAAGCGAACCTGAGCCACAGGGAGTTGGTCAAATCCTCCTGACACTGTGGAGAAACCAACAGGCAAAACGTGGGGGCAAAAGTGATGAGACCCCACACTTTTCACTAGTGGTCACAATGAGCTATGAAGTAACAGCTCCTCAACCTGTGCTGTTTCCTGTTGGATGCACATAATCCATTTGCATTGCAGACAATTTTAGGATGTGCTTTACAGTAAGGTGGAAAGTACCTTATGGCAAAAAACACTCAGAAATTTATGTGTGGATTTCAAGTCATTCCAGTCCTAGAACGTTGTGCTTTTCAGAGGCGCCATAGCTGTTTTTCCCTTTGTAATATCAGAGCAGTAATATCTTCTCTGGAGGCCTGTTGGGTGAATTTCATGGAATCAAGTTAAGTAGGTGCCAGAAGCATTGCCGTTTTCCCGCCATAGCCCTGCCACCCACTGAAAAATGTTTGATGAGATTACTTAATGATTTCCAATTAAGTCGTATTTCCAAATATCATGATTTCCATTTTAATGTAGTTGGTACGGAGCTTTGTGAGTGTGTGCTTCTTTTATTATGGATCACGTTCAGCTCCTTTTTATTTGCCTCCCAGTTATAATAGTAAAACTCTACTCCTCTACTCCGAGGAGTCCCTACCACCCATATCATCACTTTCCAGCCCAGCACTCTTCACGCTCATTCATTTAAAGCATTCAACATTGTGTAAATGAATCTTGGAAGGCAAAAGCTACTGAATTTAGCGAATTTGTGGAGGCATTCCCACAAATCAGCCAGGTGAAGTTTCACACACCCGAAGACTGCACAACTCCTCTGAGGCAGCACTATGCTGCAAACCCAGACGGCCACTTTTCTCACCCCTCGTCCGTTTGTTGTTCTGGGTAATGAGGTTCAAAAGTCACCTAGGCAACTGCAAAAATAGCTGAAATGGAGAAAGGGCTTCAGGCTGGTGACCAGCAGAGGTCCACCTGACCCCCGTAAGCTGCTGAACAAGAAGGGCTGCCAGAAATGTCCCCCTAGGGAATTTGGTGGAGACGAAGACCTGCTCACTGGACAAGGGTTCCTCCCAGGATACGCCCGAGCGGAAGAAGCGGGCTCTGAGCCACGCCCTTTCACCCACCGCTACCCCGCCCTGGGCTGGTGAAGGTGCGCGTAAGGATGTGGACTACTGAGCCCTGAAGAAATAAGTCCTTCCCCTTTGACCCCATGGAGGATTGCCTGTGAGGATCTTAAATGAGTCTACCCGTGTCTAGACACGGGAGTAGGTCTGTCCGGTACAGCACCTCCCTCAAGGAGGAGAAGAGTGAGGAGAAAGGAAACTCAAGTCTGACCATTCTGTCCTGGGAGAGAAGAGGAGGATCTCATCTCTCATCTGTCCCAGCAAGGCAAGGAGACTTTCTCTCATCTTTCCAAGCAAGGCAGGGTGACTTATTATAATTAGGAATCAAAAAGAGTCTAGAAGGAATGAAAGCAGCCCGTAAGGTGAATTCCTAAGGACTGCCCATTGAAACTGACAAAATTGCCCTTGTTTGATGAGAGGAATGAGCAGAGCACTGAGGTGGTGAACAAGGATCTGGTGAGACTTTCCCAGCATGTTTCTACCAAAGCTTTATCTAAGCTTCTCAGAACACTCTCCTAAAAAGCAGATGTTTGGCCCTTCAGAAAGTCAGCAAGCAAAATGCCTTGAGTGTCCCAAAACACTGATGCCATGATGTTGGCTCCTGACTGGCCTCCTTTTCCTTTGACTGGACCACTGCCACCTCTTGGTAGCCACCGCTTTGATGATGCCTTGCCCTCGAGATCATATTGGTAAAGCCATGTTCCAACTTCCGGTTATCATCTGTCAGAGGGATGCGTCAGGATCGTGATCCCTCCTGTTTAAAATTTCCACTGATAGCTCTCGTCGTAACTGCAGCTGATCTGGGCACAGTGGTTTTCACAGCCACTGCAGGATTCATCTTCCACATCTTCTCACCTCTTCTTGAAACAAGCTATACATTCGTAGAGAGTTCATTTCTTTGGAGTAGTGTCCTTATCAGCTTTTCCGAAAACATCAATGATTTCTTCATTCTTCCACCCAAGCTTCACCAGAAATTTGATGTTTGCTCTTGCTGCAGTTTTCGTGGAATTCATGTTGCTCTGATAGGAGTCCTTTTCAGTGGATGTCTCATCCTTCTCAGTGCCTCAAACTAGATCTAGTTCAGAAAGGTGATAAGAAGTTAGGACAAGTTTATTTGAGTGCAAACCAGTGGAAATCCATGCATAGTTTCTTCAGCATGTGCATTTTCTATGAACCTTTGGAAGACCCCCTGTGTTGAACATTGCCCGAGTCCTGGGAGAGAAGTGGGTGCGGTCCACTTGCTGTCCTCAATTTGCCCACAGCGGAGGAGTGCACAGAGCAGGGAAAGGCAACCCCAGAGAGATCCTGCCCTCCAGCATGCAGCAGACTGCTGGATCAGTCCTGGCTCCATGGGGTGCTGTGTGGGCCCAAGCAAGTTGACCAACCTCCCTGAACCTTCATTTAATCCTAGGTAGCCCAATTCCAGTAGCCATTATAGGACTGCCCTGCACGGACAGTTAATTAACTCAGGAAAAGCAACCTAGCTCCAAGGTTAGCAACCAGGAGTTCCAGTTGATTCCGCTAGCGCACCCCCTGGGGCATTCCCAAGCTGCAGTCTGGTGGAAGATGAGGCTCAGTGTGATTGGATTGAAGCAGCAACCTATCAAGGAGAAGTCCCACCCACTCTGCCCTGTGCGTCTATAAAGGTGACGCGTGGCGGCCGCGGCACTCATTGAAGCCGCCAGTTGGGAGAGGAGCAGAGCCAGGCCGGTGCTCCCGAAGGCAGCAAGATGTTGCGAGCCACAGCTCCCTGCTGGTTCCCACCTGGATACCCAGAAGCTAAGAAGGTGGCCGAGGAGGCGGCCCTGGAGGCAAGCCGCCAGCTGGGAGCGGAGCAGAGCCAGGCCGGTGCTCCCGAAGGCAGCAAGATGTTGCGAGCCACAGCTCCCTGCTGGTTCCCACCTGGGTACCCAGAAGCTAAGAAGGTGGCCGAGGAGGCGGCCCTGGAGGCAAGCCGCCAGCTGGGAGCGGAGCAGAGCCAGGCCGGTGCTCCCGAAGGCAGCAAGATGTTGCGAGCCACAGCTCCCTGCTGGTTCCCACCTGGGTACCCAGAAGCTAAGAAGGTGGCCGAGGAGGCGGCCCTGGAGGCTCCAGAATTCCCACTGCCCTCTCATCAGCCTGCCCAGAGCTTCGGGCTCCGGGTGCCCCAGATGCACAGCCAGGCCTCAGCATTTGTGGACATCCAGGCGGAGCCCCAGAATAGGGGTCCGGCGGTGCCCCCAGCGTGGCCCAAGATGGTGACGGAGGCGTGCTACTTCCCTGCGCAGAGGGGATCGGCCTGCTGCTTGCCAGGCACCCCAAGGCAGTCAGAGAGGCCCTCGGGAGTCCGCATCGCAGCCCCCATGAAGAGGAAGACGATCGCCCACTCTTCCAGCCCTTGCTTGGTCACAGGTTACACAGATGCCAAGAGAACCCGGGTGGCCAGCAGCAGCCAACGCTCCAGTGGCTCCAAGGTCGGCAGACAGCCAGGGAAGACGCGCAACAGGTCAGGGATGGCATGCAAGACCACCACCACCATCAGCTCTAAGCGAATCGTCCGTCGTCCATCCTTACCGAGTTTGAAGAAACCCATTATCCTCCGAAGGTCTGGGTGCCAAGTCCCCACCGTCATCCGCCGAGGCTATCTCCAACTGTTCACCGAAGAGTGTCTCAAGTTCTGCGCCTCCAAGCAGGAGGCCGAGGAGAAGGCGCTGAACGAGGAGAAGGTGGCCTACGACAGCAGCCCCAACAAGAACAGGTACCTGAACGTGGTCCTGAACACCCTCAAGAGACTCAAGGGCCTGACCCCCAGCTCCATGCCCGGCCTCAGCAGGGCCGCCCTGTACGGCCGCCTCCAGGAGTTCCTGCTCACCCAGGACCAGCTCAAGGAGAACGGCTACCCCTTCCCGCACCCCGAGCGGCCCGGAGGCGCCGTCCTCTTCACTGGCCAGGGGAAGGGGCCCGGCGACTCCTGCTGCAGGGTCTGCTGCCGTTGTGGCACCGAGTACCTGGTGTCCTCCTCGGGCCGCTGTGTACGCGACCAGTTGTGTTATTATCACTGGGGGCGGGTCCGCTCGAGCCAGGTGGCTGGAGGCCGGGTTAGCCAGTACACCTGCTGTGCAGCTGCTCCTGGCTCTGTGGGCTGCCAGGTGGCAAAGCAGCACGTGCGGGACGGCCGCAAGGAGAGCCTCGATGGCTTCGTGGAGACCTTCAAGAAAGAGTTGTCCAGAGACGCTTATCCAGGAATCTACGCCTTGGACTGTGAGATGTGCTACACCACGCATGGCCTAGAGCTGACCCGCGTCACCGTGGTGGACGCCGACATGCGAGTGGTGTACGACACCTTCGTCAAGCCCGACAACGAGATCGTGGACTACAACACCAGGTTTTCCGGAGTCACCGAGGCCGACGTCGCCAAGACGAGCATCACCTTGCCCCAAGTCCAAGCCATCCTGCTGAGCTTTTTCAGCGCCCAAACCATCCTCATCGGGCACAGCCTGGAGAGCGATCTGCTGGCCCTGAAGCTCATCCACAGCACCGTGGTGGACACGGCCGTGCTCTTCCCGCACTACCTGGGTTTCCCCTACAAGCGCTCCCTCAGGAATCTCGCGGCCGACTACCTGGGACAGATCATCCAGGACAGCCAGGACGGCCACAACTCCAGCGAGGACGCAAACGCCTGCCTGCAGCTGGTGATGTGGAAGGTCCGACAGCGCGCCCAGATCCAGCCACGCCAGCGGTCCGCCTCTCCCTCCGCCCTGGCCTGTCCTTAGCCCCAGGCCTCTTCCAAAACCGCCATCAGTCCCGAGAGCTCACCCTGTCCACCGCGCCGCAAAGCGAAAGAAACTGGAGCAGCCGGCGGCAGGAGAGGGCAAAAAGCCAAGAGTAACCCCAACCCCCCACTCCCAGTCCCCCGGAATCCCCGCCGCTGCCCCTCGGGCCTGTCCCCATCAATAATAATGGATTCTATACGTGGGATGGTTTTAAAGTACGTGGAAAAATTCTTTGATGGATTTTCCTTGGAAAAGTGAAACCTAAATCCACTCCGTTTGGAGGTGGGACTATTTACAGTTGTTGCTTACTAAACATAAACTACGTTTAGGCTGATATTTCAGACAATGAAACCTTTGAGTGCCCGTAGGGGGAAGATCTCGGTTGCTGAGTGCAGGGAAGGAGGATGTAATTCCATCATATATACTCTCTGTGCCTACCGCATTTTGAAAAATGCCAGTGATACCTATTTATAAAATAAAATCAACCAAGGAAAAGGACGAACTTAGCAACACTATATTTGGTTATTACAACGGTATCTTGTATTTCTTACGTCCAGGTATACTTATAAATGCCTAGAGGGATTTCACCACCTCAGGATGGAGAGACTGAATGCTTCTGAGGGAATTAGGATGGTGGAATATTGGTGGTACCAGGGAAGGGGGAGAGATGTTTGAAAATACTATGTTTGCTCGTTCTTGGGTTCCAATAAAGAAGGAACAGGGCACAGGAGTTGGAAGGACTAGTGGCAATAGTGATGAAGGGACCTTCTTATCATGCTGGCAGTGTTAATTACCCAGGTGTAGGATGCCATACACTGAGGCGGAAGATCGCAAGTCAGAGTGGCCGGCAGGCACAACTTCCTGGCACACCAGAGGCAGGTCTTCAATACCCACTGGTTTCCCCACCAGGCTGCATAAGCGAACCTGAGCCACAGGGAGTTGGTCAAATCCTCCTGACACTGTGGAGAAACCAACAGGCAAAACGTGGGGGCAAAAGTGATGAGACCCCACACTTTTCACTAGTGGTCACAATGAGCTATGAAGTAACAGCTTCTCAACCTGTGCTGTTTCCTGTTGGATGCACATAATCCATTTGCATTGCAGGCAATTTTAGGATGTGCTTTACAGTAAGGTGGAAAGTACCTTATGGCAAAAAACACTCAGAAATTTATGTGTGGATTTCAAGTCATTCCAGTCCTAGAACGTTGTGCTTTTTAGAGACGCCATAGCTGTTTTTCCCTTTGTAATATCAGAGCAGTAATATCTTCTCTGGAGGCCTGTTGGGTGAATTTCATGGAATCAAGTTAAGTAGGCGCCAGAAGCATTGCCGTTTTCCCGCCATAGCCCTGCCACCCACTGAAAAATGTTTGATGAGATTACTTAATGATTTCCAATTAAGTCGTATTTCCAGATATCATGATTTCCATTTTAATGTAGTTGGTACGGAGCTTTGTGAGTGTGTGCTTCTTTTATTATGGATCACGTTCAGCTCCTTTTTATTTGCCTCCCAGTTATAATAGTAAAACTCTACTCCTCTACTCCGAGGAGTCCCTACCACCCATATCATCACTTTCCAGCCCAGCACTCTTCACGCTCATTCATTTAAAGCATTCAACATTGTGTAAATGAATCTTGGAAGGCAAAAGCTACTGAATTTAGCGAATTTGTGGAGGCATTCCCACAAATCAGCCAGGTGAAGTTTCACACACCCGAAGACTGCACAACTCCTCTGAGGCAGCACTATGCTGCAAACCCAGACGGCCACTTTTCTCACCCCTCGTCCGTTTGCTGTTCTGGGTAATGAGGTTCAAAAGTCACCTAGGCAACTGCAAAAATAGCTGAAATGGAGAAAGGGCTTCAGGCTGGTGACCAGCAGAGGTCCACCTGACCCCCGTAAGCTGCTGAACAAGAAGGGCTGCCAGAAATGTCCCCCTAGGGAATTTGGTGGAGACGAAGACCTGCTCACTGGACAAGGGTTCCTCCCAGGATACGCCCGAGCGGAAGAAGCGGGCTCTGAGCCACGCCCTTTCACCCACCGCTACCCCGCCCTGGGCTGGTGAAGGTGCGCGTAAGGATGTGGACTACTGAGCCCTGAAGAAATAAGTCCTTCCCCTTTGACCCCATGGAGGATTGCCTGTGAGGATCTTAAATGAGTCTACCCGTGTCTAGACACGGGAGTAGGTCTGTCCGGTACAGCACCTCCCTCAAGGAGGAGAAGAGTGAGGAGAAAGGAAACTCAAGTCTGACCATTCTGTCCTGGGAGAGAAGAGGAGGATCTCATCTCTCATCTGTCCCAGCAAGGCAAGGAGACTTTCTCTCATCTTTCCAAGCAAGGCAGGGTGACTTATTATAATTAGGAATCAAAAAGAGTCTAGAAGGAATGAAAGCAGCCCGTAAGGTGAATTCCTAAGGACTGCCCATTGAAACTGACAAAATTGCCCTTGTTTGATGAGAGGAATGAGCAGAGCACTGAGGTGGTGAACAAGGATCTGGTGAGACTTTCCCAGCATGTTTCTACCAAAGCTTTATCTAAGCTTCTCAGAACACTCTCCTAAAAAGCAGATGTTTGGCCCTTCAGAAAGTCAGCAAGCAAAATGCCTTGAGTGTCCCAAAACACTGATGCCATGATGTTGGCTCCTGACTGGCCTCCTTTTCCTTTGACTAGACCACTGCCACCTCTTGGTAGCCACCGCTTTGATGATGCCTTGCCCTCGAGATCATATTGGTAAAGCCATGTTCCAACTTCCGGTTATCATCTGTCAGAGGGATGCGTCAGGATCGTGATCCCTCCTGTTTAAAATTTCCACTGATAGCTCTCGTCGTAACTGCAGCTGATCTGGGCACAGTGGTTTTCACAGCCACTGCAGGATTCATCTTCCACATCTTCTCACCTCTTCTTGAAACAAGCTATACATTCGTAGAGAGTTCATTTCTTTGGAGTAGTGTCCTTATCAGCTTTTCTGAAAACATCAATGATTTCTTCATTCTTCCACCCAAGCTTCACCAGAAATTTGATGTTTGCTCTTGCTGCAGTTTTCGTGGAATTCATGTTGCTCTGATAGCAGTCCTTTTCAGTGGATGTCTCATCCTTCTCAGTGCCTCAAACTAGATCTAGTTCAGAAAGGTGATAAGAAGTTAGGACAAGTTTATTTGAGTGCAAACCAGTGGAAATCCATGCATAGTTTCTTCAGCATGTGCATTTTCTATGAACCTTTGGAAGACCCCCTGTGTTGAACATTGCCCGAGTCCTGGGAGAGAAGTGGGTGCGGTCCACTTCCTGTCCTCTATTTGCCCACAGCGGAGGAGTGCACAGAGCAGGGAAAGGCAACCCCAGAGAGATCCTGCCCTCCAGCATGCAGCAGACTGCTGGATCAGTCCTGGCTCCATGGGGTGCTGTGTGGGCCCAAGCAAGTTGCCCAACCTCCCTGAACCTTCATTTAATCCTAGGTAGCCCAATTCCAGTAGCCATTATAGGACTGCCCTGCACGGACAGTTAATTAACTCAGGAAAAGCAACCTAGCTCCAAGGTTAGCAACCAGGAGTTCCAGTTGATTCCGCTAGCGCACCCCCTGGGGCATTCCCAAGCTGGAGTCTGGTGGAAGATGAGGCTCAGTGTGATTGGATTGAAGCAGCAACCTATCAAGGAGAAGTCCCACCCACTCTGCCCTGTGCGTCTATAAAGGTGACGCGTGGCGGCCGCGGCACTCATTGAAGCCGCCAGTTGGGAGAGGAGCAGAGCCAGGCCGGTGCTCCCGAAGGCAGCAAGATGTTGCGAGCCACAGCTCCCTGCTGGTTCCCACCTGGATACCCAGAAGCTAAGAAGGTGGCCGAGGAGGCGGCCCTGGAGGCAAGCCGCCAGCTGGGAGCGGAGCAGAGCCAGGCCGGTGCTCCCGAAGGCAGCAAGATGTTGCGAGCCACAGCTCCCTGCTGGTTCCCACCTGGGTACCCAGAAGCTAAGAAGGTGGCCGAGGAGGCGGCCCTGGAGGCAAGCCGCCAGCTGGGAGCGGAGCAGAGCCAGGCCGGTGCTCCCGAAGGCAGCAAGATGTTGCGAGCCACAGCTCCCTGCTGGTTCCCACCTGGGTACCCAGAAGCTAAGAAGGTGGCCGAGGAGGCGGCCCTGGAGGCTCCAGAATTCCCACTGCCCTCTCATCAGCCTGCCCAGAGCTTCGGGCTCCGGGTGCCCCAGATGCACAGCCAGGCCTCAGCATTTGTGGACATCCAGGCGGAGCCCCAGAATAGGGGTCCGGCGGTGCCCCCAGCGTGGCCCAAGATGGTGACGGAGGCGTGCTACTTCCCTGCGCAGAGGGGATCGGCCTGCTGCTTGCCAGGCACCCCAAGGCAGTCAGAGAGGCCCTCGGGAGTCCGCATCGCAGCCCCCATGAAGAGGAAGACGATCGCCCACTCTTCCAGCCCTTGCTTGGTCACAGGTTACACAGATGCCAAGAGAACCCGGGTGGCCAGCAGCAGCCAACGCTCCAGTGGCTCCAAGGTCGGCAGACAGCCAGGGAAGACGCGCAACAGGTCAGGGATGGCATGCAAGACCACCACCACCATCAGCTCTAAGCGAATCGTCCGTCGTCCATCCTTACCGAGTTTGAAGAAACCCATTATCCTCCGAAGGTCTGGGTGCCAAGTCCCCACCGTCATCCGCCGAGGCTATCTCCAACTGTTCACCGAAGAGTGTCTCAAGTTCTGCGCCTCCAAGCAGGAGGCCGAGGAGAAGGCGCTGAACGAGGAGAAGGTGGCCTACGACAGCAGCCCCAACAAGAACAGGTACCTGAACGTGGTCCTGAACACCCTCAAGAGACTCAAGGGCCTGACCCCCAGCTCCATGCCCGGCCTCAGCAGGGCCGCCCTGTACGGCCGCCTCCAGGAGTTCCTGCTCACCCAGGACCAGCTCAAGGAGAACGGCTACCCCTTCCCGCACCCTGAGCGGCCCGGAGGCGCCGTCCTCTTCACTGGCCAGGGGAAGGGGCCCGGCGACTCCTGCTGCAGGGTCTGCTGCCGTTGTGGCACCGAGTACCTGGTGTCCTCCTCGGGCCGCTGTGTACGCGACCAGTTGTGTTATTATCACTGGGGGCGGGTCCGCTCGAGCCAGGTGGCTGGAGGCCGGGTTAGCCAGTACACCTGCTGTGCAGCTGCTCCTGGCTCTGTGGGCTGCCAGGTGGCAAAGCAGCACGTGCGGGACGGCCGCAAGGAGAGCCTCGATGGCTTCGTGGAGACCTTCAAGAAAGAGTTGTCCAGAGACGCTTATCCAGGAATCTACGCCTTGGACTGTGAGATGTGCTACACCACGCATGGCCTAGAGCTGACCCACGTCACCGTGGTGGACGCCGACATGCGAGTGGTGTACGACACCTTCGTCAAGCCCGACAACGAGATCGTGGACTACAACACCAGGTTTTCCGGAGTCACCGAGGCCGACGTCGCCAAGACGAGCATCACCTTGCCCCAAGTCCAAGCCATCCTGCTGAGCTTTTTCAGCGCCCAAACCATCCTCATCGGGCACAGCCTGGAGAGCGATCTGCTGGCCCTGAAGCTCATCCACAGCACCGTGGTGGACACGGCCGTGCTCTTCCCGCACTACCTGGGTTTCCCCTACAAGCGCTCCCTCAGGAATCTCGCGGCCGACTACCTGGGACAGATCATCCAGGACAGCCAGGACGGCCACAACTCCAGCGAGGACGCAAACGCCTGCCTGCAGCTGGTGATGTGGAAGGTCCGACAGCGCGCCCAGATCCAGCCACGCCAGCGGTCCGCCTCTCCCTCCGCCCTGGCCTGTCCTTAGCCCCAGGCCTCTTCCAAAACCGCCATCAGTCCCGAGAGCTCACCCTGTCCACCGCGCCGCAAAGCGAAAGAAACTGGAGCAGCCGGCGGCAGGAGAGGGCAAAAAGCCAAGAGTAACCCCAACCCCCACTCCCAGTCCCCCGGAATCCCCGCCGCTGCCCCTCGGGCCTGTCCCCATCAATAATAATGGATTCTATACGTGGGATGGTTTTAAAGTACGTGGAAAAATTCTTTGATGGATTTTCCTTGGAAAAGTGAAACCTAAATCCACTCCGTTTGGAGGTGGGACTATTTACAGTTGTTGCTTACTAAACATAAACTACGTTTAGGCTGATATTTCAGACAATGAAACCTTTGAGTGCCCGTAGGGGGAAGATCTCGGTTGCTGAGTGCAGGGAAGGAGGATGTAATTCCATCATATATACTCTCTGTGCCTACCGCATTTTGAAAAATGCCAGTGATACCTATTTATAAAATAAAATCAACCAAGGAAAAGGACGAACTTAGCAACACTATATTTGGTTAATACAACGGTATCTTGTATTTCTTACGTCCAGGTATACTTATAAATGCCTAGAGGGATTTCACCACCTCAGGATGGAGAGACTGAATGCTTCTGAGGGAATTAGGATGGTGGAATATTGGTGGTACCAGGGAAGGGGGAGAGATGTTTGAAAATACTATGTTTGCTCGTTCTTGGGTTCCAATAAAGAAGGAACAGGGCACAGGAGTCGGAAGGACTAGTGGCAATAGTGATGAAGGGACCTTCTTATCATGCTGGCAGTGTTAATTACCCAGGTGTAGGATGCCATACACTGAGGCGGAAGATCGCAAGTCAGAGTGGCCGGCAGGCACAACTTCCTGGCACACCAGAGGCAGGTCTTCAATACCCACTGGTTTCCCCACCAGGCTGCATAAGCGAACCTGAGCCACAGGGAGTTGGTCAAATCCTCCTGACACTGTGGAGAAACCAACAGGCAAAACGTGGGGGCAAAAGTGATGAGACCCCACACTTTTCACTGGTGGTCACAATGAGCTATGAAGTAACAGCTTCTCAACCTGTGCTGTTTCCTGTTGGATGCACATAATCCATTTGCATTGCAGACAATTTTAGGATGTGCTTTACAGTAAGGTGGAAAGTACCTTATGGCAAAAAACACTCAGAAATTTATGTGTGGATTTCAAGTCATTCCAGTCCTAGAACGTTGTGCTTTTCAGAGGCGCCATAGCTGTTTTTCCCTTTGTAATATCAGAGCAGTAATATCTTCTCTGGAGGCCTGTTGGGTGAATTTCATGGAATCAAGTTAAGTAGGTGCCAGAAGCATTGCCGTTTTCCCGCCATAGCCCTGCCACCCACTGAAAAATGTTTGATGAGATTACTTAATGATTTCCAATTAAGTCGTATTTCCAAATATCATGATTTCCATTTTAATGTAGTTGGTACGGAGCTTTGTGAGTGTGTGCTTCTTTTATTATGGATCACGTTCAGCTCCTTTTTATTTGCCTCCCAGTTATAATAGTAAAACTCTACTCCTCTACTCCGAGGAGTCCCTACCACCCATATCATCACTTTCCAGCCCAGCACTCTTCACGCTCATTCATTTAAAGCATTCAACATTGTGTAAATGAATCTTGGAAGGCAAAAGCTACTGAATTTAGCGAATTTGTGGAGGCATTCCCACAAATCAGCCAGGTGAAGTTTCACACACCCGAAGACTGCACAACTCCTCTGAGGCAGCACTATGCTGCAAACCCAGACGGCCACTTTTCTCACCCCTCGTCCGTTTGCTGTTCTGGGTAATGAGGTTCAAAAGTCACCTAGGCAACTGCAAAAATAGCTGAAATGGAGAAAGGGCTTCAGGCTGGTGACCAGCAGAGGTCCACCTGACCCCCGTAAGCTGCTGAACAAGAAGGGCTGCCAGAAATGTCCCCCTAGGGAATTTGGTGGAGACGAAGACCTGCTCACTGGACAAGGGTTCCTCCCAGGATACGCCCGAGCGGAAGAAGCGGGCTCTGAGCCACGCCCTTTCACCCACCGCTACCCCGCCCTGGGCTGGTGAAGGTGCGCGTAAGGATGTGGACTACTGAGCCCTGAAGAAATAAGTCCTTCCCCTTTGACCCCATGGAGGATTGCCTGTGAGGATCTTAAATGAGTCTACCCGTGTCTAGACACGGGAGTAGGTCTGTCCGGTACAGCACCTCCCTCAAGGAGGAGAAGAGTGAGGAGAAAGGAAACTCAAGTCTGACCATTCTGTCCTGGGAGAGAAGAGGAGGATCTCATCTCTCATCTGTCCCAGCAAGGCAAGGAGACTTTCTCTCATCTTTCCAAGCAAGGCAGGGTGACTTATTATAATTAGGAATCAAAAAGAGTCTAGAAGGAATGAAAGCAGCCCGTAAGGTGAATTCCTAAGGACTGCCCATTGAAACTGACAAAATTGCCCTTGTTTGATGAGAGGAATGAGCAGAGCACTGAGGTGGTGAACAAGGATCTGGTGAGACTTTCCCAGCATGTTTCTACCAAAGCTTTATCTAAGCTTCTCAGAACACTCTCCTAAAAAGCAGATGTTTGGCCCTTCAGAAAGTCAGCAAGCAAAATGCCTTGAGTGTCCCAAAACACTGATGCCATGATGTTGGCTCCTGACTGGCCTCCTTTTCCTTTGACTGGACCACTGCCACCTCTTGGTAGCCACCGCTTTGATGATGCCTTGCCCTCGAGATCATATTGGTAAAGCCATGTTCCAACTTCCGGTTATCATCTGTCAGAGGGATGCGTCAGGATCGTGATCCCTCCTGTTTAAAATTTCCACTGATAGCTCTCGTCGTAACTGCAGCTGATCTGGGCACAGTGGTTTTCACAGCCACTGCAGGATTCATCTTCCACATCTTCTCACCTCTTCTTGAAACAAGCTATACATTCGTAGAGAGTTCATTTCTTTGGAGTAGTGTCCTTATCAGCTTTTCCGAAAACATCAATGATTTCTTCATTCTTCCACCCAAGCTTCACCAGAAATTTGATGTTTGCTCTTGCTGCAGTTTTCGTGGAATTCATGTTGCTCTGATAGGAGTCCTTTTCAGTGGAAGTCTCATCCTTCTCAGTGCCTCAAACTAGATCTAGTTCAGAAAGGTGATAAGAAGTTAGGACAAGTTTATTTGAGTGCAAACCAGTGGAAATCCATGCATAGTTTCTTCAGCATGTGCATTTTCTATGAACCTTTGGAAGACCCCCTGTGTTGAACATTGCCCGAGTCCTGGGAGAGAAGTGGGTGCGGTCCACTTCCTGTCCTCTATTTGCCCACAGCGGAGGAGTGCACAGAGCAGGGAAAGGCAACCCCAGAGAGATCCTGCCCTCCAGCATGCAGCAGACTGCTGGATCAGTCCTGGCTCCATGGGGTGCTGTGTGGGCCCAAGCAAGTTGACCAACCTCCCTGAACCTTCATTTAATCCTAGGTAGCCCAATTCCAGTAGCCATTATAGGACTGCCCTGCACGGACAGTTAATTAACTCAGGAAAAGCAACCTAGCTCCAAGGTTAGCAACCAGGAGTTCCAGTTGATTCCGCTAGCGCACCCCCTGGGGCATTCCCAAGCTGGAGTCTGGTGGAAGATGAGGCTCAGTGTGATTGGATTGAAGCAGCAACCTATCAAGGAGAAGTCCCACCCACTCTGCCCTGTGCGTCTATAAAGGTGACGCGTGGCGGCCGCGGCACTCATTGAAGCCGCCAGTTGGGAGAGGAGCAGAGCCAGGCCGGTGCTCCCGAAGGCAGCAAGATGTTGCGAGCCACAGCTCCCTGCTGGTTCCCACCTGGATACCCAGAAGCTAAGAAGGTGGCCGAGGAGGCGGCCCTGGAGGCAAGCCGCCAGCTGGGAGCGGAGCAGAGCCAGGCCGGTGCTCCCGAAGGCAGCAAGATGTTGCGAGCCACAGCTCCCTGCTGGTTCCCACCTGGGTACCCAGAAGCTAAGAAGGTGGCCGAGGAGGCGGCCCTGGAGGCAAGCCACCAGCTGGGAGCGGAGCAGAGCCAGGCCGGTGCTCCCGAAGGCAGCAAGATGTTGCGAGCCACAGCTCCCTGCTGGTTCCCACCTGGGTACCCAGAAGCTAAGAAGGTGGCCGAGGAGGCGGCCCTGGAGGCTCCAGAATTCCCACTGCCCTCTCATCAGCCTGCCCAGAGCTTCGGGCTCCGGGTGCCCCAGATGCACAGCCAGGCCTCAGCATTTGTGGACTTCCAGGCGGAGCCCCAGAATAGGGGTCCGGCGGTGCCCCCAGCGTGGCCCAAGATGGTGACGGAGGCGTGCTACTTCCCTGCGCAGAGGGGATCGGCCTGCTGCTTGCCAGGCACCCCAAGGCAGTCAGAGAGGCCCTCGGGAGTCCGCATCGCAGCCCCCATGAAGAGGAAGACGATCGCCCACTCTTCCAGCCCTTGCTTGGTCACAGGTTACACAGATGCCAAGAGAACCCGGGTGGCCAGCAGCAGCCAACGCTCCAGTGGCTCCAAGGTCGGCAGACAGCCAGGGAAGACGCGCAACAGGTCAGGGATGGCATGCAAGACCACCACCACCATCAGCTCTAAGCGAATCGTCCGTCGTCCATCCTTACCGAGTTTGAAGAAACCCATTATCCTCCGAAGGTCTGGGTGCCAAGTCCCCACCGTCATCCGCCGAGGCTATCTCCAACTGTTCACCGAAGAGTGTCTCAAGTTCTGCGCCTCCAAGCAGGAGGCCGAGGAGAAGGCGCTGAACGAGGAGAAGGTGGCCTACGACAGCAGCCCCAACAAGAACAGGTACCTGAACGTGGTCCTGAACACCCTCAAGAGACTCAAGGGCCTGACCCCCAGCTCCATGCCCGGCCTCAGCAGGGCCGCCCTGTACGGCCGCCTCCAGGAGTTCCTGCTCACCCAGGACCAGCTCAAGGAGAACGGCTACCCCTTCCCGCACCCCGAGCGGCCCGGAGGCGCCGTCCTCTTCACTGGCCAGGGGAAGGGGCCCGGCGACTCCTGCTGCAGGGTCTGCTGCCGTTGTGGCACCGAGTACCTGGTGTCCTCCTCGGGCCGCTGTGTACGCGACCAGTTGTGTTATTATCACTGGGGGCGGGTCCGCTCGAGCCAGGTGGCTGGAGGCCGGGTTAGCCAGTACACCTGCTGTGCAGCTGCTCCTGGCTCTGTGGGCTGCCAGGTGGCAAAGCAGCACGTGCGGGACGGCCGCAAGGAGAGCCTCGATGGCTTCGTGGAGACCTTCAAGAAAGAGTTGTCCAGAGACGCTTATCCAGGAATCTACGCCTTGGACTGTGAGATGTGCTACACCACGCATGGCCTAGAGCTGACCCGCGTCACCGTGGTGGACGCCGACATGCGAGTGGTGTACGACACCTTCGTCAAGCCCGACAACGAGATCGTGGACTACAACACCAGGTTTTCCGGAGTCACCGAGGCCGACGTCGCCAAGACGAGCATCACCTTGCCCCAAGTCCAAGCCATCCTGCTGAGCTTTTTCAGCGCCCAAACCATCCTCATCGGGCACAGCCTGGAGAGCGATCTGCTGGCCCTGAAGCTCATCCACAGCACCGTGGTGGACACGGCCGTGCTCTTCCCGCACTACCTGGGTTTCCCCTACAAGCGCTCCCTCAGGAATCTCGCGGCCGACTACCTGGGACAGATCATCCAGGACAGCCAGGACGGCCACAACTCCAGCGAGGACGCAAACGCCTGCCTGCAGCTGGTGATGTGGAAGGTCCGACAGCGCGCCCAGATCCAGCCACGCCACCGGTCCGCCTCTCCCTCCGCCCTGGCCTGTCCTTAGCCCCAGGCCTCTTCCAAAACCGCCATCAGTCCCGAGAGCTCACCCTGTCCACCGCGCCGCAAAGCGAAAGAAACTGGAGCAGCCGGCGGCAGGAGAGGGCAAAAAGCCAAGAGTAACCCCAACCCCCCACTCCCAGTCCCCCGGAATCCCCGCCGCTGCCCCTCGGGCCTGTTCCCATCAATAATAATGGATTCTATACGTGGGATGGTTTTAAAGTACGTGGAAAAATTCTTTGATGGATTTTCCTTGGAAAAGTGAAACCTAAATCCACTCCGTTTGGAGGTGGGACTATTTACAGTTGTTGCTTACTAAACATAAACTACGTTTAGGCTGATATTTCAGACAATGAAACCTTTGAGTGCCCGTAGGGGGAAGATCTCGGTTGCTGAGTGCAGGGAAGGAGGATGTAATTCCATCATATATACTCTCTGTGCCTACCGCATTTTGAAAAATGCCAGTGATACCTATTTATAAAATAAAATCAACCAAGGAAAAGGACGAACTTAGCAACACTATATTTGGTTAATACAACGGTATCTTGTATTTCTTACGTCCAGGTATACTTATAAATGCCTAGAGGGATTTCACCACCTCAGGATGGAGAGACTGAATGCTTCTGAGGGAATTAGGATGGTGGAATATTGGTGGTACCAGGGAAGGGGGAGAGATGTTTGAAAATACTATGTTTGCTCGTTCTTGGGTTCCAATAAAGAAGGAACAGGGCACAGGAGTCGGAAGGACTAGTGGCAATAGTGATGAAGGGACCTTCTTATCATGCTGGCAGTGTTAATTACCCAGGTGTAGGATGCCATACACTGAGGCGGAAGATCGCAAGTCAGAGTGGCCGGCAGGCACAACTTCCTGGCACACCAGAGGCAGGTCTTCAATACCCACTGGTTTCCCCACCAGGCTGCATAAGCGAACCTGAGCCACAGGGAGTTGGTCAAATCCTCCTGACACTGTGGAGAAACCAACAGGCAAAACGTGGGGGCAAAAGTGATGAGACCCCACACTTTTCACTGGTGGTCACAATGAGCTATGAAGTAACAGCTTCTCAACCTGTGCTGTTTCCTGTTGGATGCACATAATCCATTTGCATTGCAGACAATTTTAGGATGTGCTTTACAGTAAGGTGGAAAGTACCTTATGGCAAAAAACACTCAGAAATTTATGTGTGGATTTCAAGTCATTCCAGTCCTAGAACGTTGTGCTTTTCAGAGGCGCCATAGCTGTTTTTCCCTTTGTAATATCAGAGCAGTAATATCTTCTCTGGAGGCCTGTTGGGTGAATTTCATGGAATCAAGTTAAGTAGGTGCCAGAAGCATTGCCGTTTTCCCGCCATAGCCCTGCCACCCACTGAAAAATGTTTGATGAGATTACTTAATGATTTCCAATTAAGTCGTATTTCCAAATATCATGATTTCCATTTTAATGTAGTTGGTACGGAGCTTTGTGAGTGTGTGCTTCTTTTATTATGGATCACGTTCAGCTCCTTTTTATTTGCCTCCCAGTTATAATAGTAAAACTCTACTCCTCTACTCCGAGGAGTCCCTACCACCCATATCATCACTTTCCAGCCCAGCACTCTTCACGCTCATTCATTTAAAGCATTCAACATTGTGTAAATGAATCTTGGAAGGCAAAAGCTACTGAATTTAGCGAATTTGTGGAGGCATTCCCACAAATCAGCCAGGTGAAGTTTCACACACCCGAAGACTGCACAACTCCTCTGAGGCAGCACTATGCTGCAAACCCAGACGGCCACTTTTCTCACCCCTCGTCCGTTTGCTGTTCTGGGTAATGAGGTTCAAAAGTCACCTAGGCAACTGCAAAAATAGCTGAAATGGAGAAAGGGCTTCAGGCTGGTGACCAGCAGAGGTCCACCTGACCCCCGTAAGCTGCTGAACAAGAAGGGCTGCCAGAAATGTCCCCCTAGGGAATTTGGTGGAGACGAAGACCTGCTCACTGGACAAGGGTTCCTCCCAGGATACGCCCGAGCGGAAGAAGCGGGCTCTGAGCCACGCCCTTTCACCCACCGCTACCCCGCCCTGGGCTGGTGAAGGTGCGCGTAAGGATGTGGACTACTGAGCCCTGAAGAAATAAGTCCTTCCCCTTTGACCCCATGGAGGATTGCCTGTGAGGATCTTAAATGAGTCTACCCGTGTCTAGACACGGGAGTAGGTCTGTCCGGTACAGCACCTCCCTCAAGGAGGAGAAGAGTGAGGAGAAAGGAAACTCAAGTCTGACCATTCTGTCCTGGGAGAGAAGAGGAGGATCTCATCTCTCATCTGTCCCAGCAAGGCAAGGAGACTTTCTCTCATCTTTCCAAGCAAGGCAGGGTGACTTATTATAATTAGGAATCAAAAAGAGTCTAGAAGGAATGAAAGCAGCCCGTAAGGTGAATTCCTAAGGACTGCCCATTGAAACTGACAAAATTGCCCTTGTTTGATGAGAGGAATGAGCAGAGCACTGAGGTGGTGAACAAGGATCTGGTGAGACTTTCCCAGCATGTTTCTACCAAAGCTTTATCTAAGCTTCTCAGAACACTCTCCTAAAAAGCAGATGTTTGGCCCTTCAGAAAGTCAGCAAGCAAAATGCCTTGAGTGTCCCAAAACACTGATGCCATGATGTTGGCTCCTGACTGGCCTCCTTTTCCTTTGACTGGACCACTGCCACCTCTTGGTAGCCACCGCTTTGATGATGCCTTGCCCTCGAGATCATATTGGTAAAGCCATGTTCCAACTTCCGGTTATCATCTATCAGAGGGATGCGTCAGGATCGTGATCCCTCCTGTTTAAAATTTCCACTGATAGCTCTCGTCGTAACTGCAGCTGATCTGGGCACAGTGGTTTTCACAGCCACTGCAGGATTCATCTTCCACATCTTCTCACCTCTTCTTGAAACAAGCTATACATTCGTAGAGAGTTCATTTCTTTGGAGTAGTGTCCTTATCAGCTTTTCCGAAAACATCAATGATTTCTTCATTCTTCCACCCAAGCTTCACCAGAAATTTGATGTTTGCTCTTGCTGCAGTTTTCGTGGAATTCATGTTGCTCTGATAGGAGTCCTTTTCAGTGGATGTCTCATCCTTCTCAGTGCCTCAAACTAGATCTAGTTCAGAAAGGTGATAAGAAGTTAGGACAAGTTTATTTGAGTGCAAACCAGTGGAAATCCATGCATAGTTTCTTCAGCATGTGCATTTTCTATGAACCTTTGGAAGACCCCCTGTGTTGAACATTGCCCGAGTCCTGGGAGAGAAGTGGGTGCGGTCCACTTCCTGTCCTCAATTTGCCCACAGCGGAGGAGTGCACAGAGCAGGGAAAGGCAACCCCAGAGAGATCCAGCCCTCCAGCATGCAGCAGACTGCTGGATCAGTCCTGGCTCCATGGGGTGCTGTGTGGGCCCAAGCAAGTTGCCCAACCTCCCTGAACCTTCATTTAATCCTAGGTAGCCCAATTCCAGTAGCCATTATAGGACTGCCCTGCACGGACAGTTAATTAACTCAGGAAAAGCAACCTAGCTCCAAGGTTAGCAACCAGGAGTTCCAGTTGATTCCGCTAGCGCACCCCCTGGGGCATTCCCAAGCTGGAGTCTGGTGGAAGATGAGGCTCAGTGTGATTGGATTGAAGCAGCAACCTATCAAGGAGAAGTCCCACCCACTCTGCCCTGTGCGTCTATAAAGGTGACGCGTGGCGGCCGCGGCACTCATTGAAGCCGCCAGTTGGGAGAGGAGCAGAGCCAGGCCGGTGCTCCCGAAGGCAGCAAGATGTTGCGAGCCACAGCTCCCTGCTGGTTCCCACCTGGATACCCAGAAGCTAAGAAGGTGGCCGAGGAGGCGGCCCTGGAGGCAAGCCGCCAGCTGGGAGCGGAGCAGAGCCAGGCCGGTGCTCCCGAAGGCAGCAAGATGTTGCGAGCCACAGCTCCCTGCTGGTTCCCACCTGGGTACCCAGAAGCTAAGAAGGTGGCCGAGGAGGCGGCCCTGGAGGCAAGCCGCCAGCTGGGAGCGGAGCAGAGCCAGGCCGGTGCTCCCGAAGGCAGCAAGATGTTGCGAGCCACAGCTCCCTGCTGGTTCCCACCTGGGTACCCAGAAGCTAAGAAGGTGGCCGAGGAGGCGGCCCTGGAGGCTCCAGAATTCCCACTGCCCTCTCATCAGCCTGCCCAGAGCTTCGGGCTCCGGGTGCCCCAGATGAACAGCCAGGCCTCAGCATTTGTGGACATCCAGGCGGAGCCCCAGAATAGGGGTCCGGCGGTGCCCCCAGCGTGGCCCAAGATGGTGACGGAGGCGTGCTACTTCCCTGCGCAGAGGGGATCGGCCTGCTGCTTGCCAGGCGCCCCAAGGCTGTCAGAGAGGCCCTCGGGAGTCCGCATCGCAGCCCCCAGGAAGAGGAAGACGATCGCCCACTCTTCCAGCCCTTGCTTGGTCACAGGTTACACAGATGCCAAGAGAACCCGGGTGGCCAGCAGCAGCCAACGCTCCAGTGGCTCCAAGGTCGGCAGACAGCCAGGGAAGACGCGCAACAGGTCAGGGATGGCATGCAAGACCACCACCACCATCAGCTCTAAGCGAATCGTCCGTCGTCCATCCTTACCGAGTTTGAAGAAACCCATTATCCTCCGAAGGTCTGGGTGCCAAGTCCCCACCGTCATCCGCCGAGGCTATCTCCAACTGTTCACCGAAGAGTGTCTCAAGTTCTGCGCCTCCAAGCAGGAGGCCGAGGAGAAGGCGCTGAACGAGGAGAAGGTGGCCTACGACTGCAGCCCCAACAAGAACAGGTACCTGAACGTGGTCCTGAACACCCTCAAGAGACTCAAGGGCCTGACCCCCAGCTCCATGCCCGGCCTCAGCAGGGCCACCCTGTACGGCCGCCTCCAGGAGTTCCTGCTCACCCAGGACCAGCTCAAGGAGAACGGCTACCCCTTCCCGCACCCCGAGCGGCCCGGAGGCGCCGTCCTCTTCACTGGCCAGGGGAAGGGGCCCGGCGACTCCTGCTGCAGGGTCTGCTGGCGCTGTGGCACCGAGTACCTGGTGTCCTCCTCGGGCCGCTGTGTACGCGACCAGTTGTGTTATTATCACTGGGGGCGGGTCCGCTCGAGCCAGGTGGCTGGAGGCCGGGTTAGCCAGTACACCTGCTGTGCAGCTGCTCCTGGCTCTGTGGGCTGCCAGGTGGCAAAGCAGCACGTGCGGGACGGCCGCAAGGAGAGCCTCGATGGCTTCGTGGAGACCTTCAAGAAAGAGTTGTCCAGAGACGCTTATCCAGGAATCTACGCCTTGGACTGTGAGATGTGCTACACCACGCACGGCCTAGAGGTGACCCGCGTCACCGTGGTGGACGCGGACATGCGAGTGGTGTACGACACCTTCGTCAAGCCCGACAACGAGATCGTGGACTACAACACCACGTTTTCCGGAGTCACCGAGGCCGACGTCGCCAAGACGAGCATCACCTTGCCCCAAGTCCAAGCCATCCTGCTGAGCTTTTTCAGCGCCCAAACCATCCTCATCGGGCACAGCCTGGAGAGCGATCTGCTGGCCCTGAAGCTCATCCACAGCACCGTGGTGGACACGGCCGTGCTCTTCCCGCACTACCTGGGTTTCCCCTACAAGCGCTCCCTCAGGAATCTCGCGGCCGACTACCTGGGACAGATCATCCAGGACAGCCAGGACGGCCACAACTCCAGTGAGGACGCAAACGCCTGCCTGCAGCTGGTGATGTGGAAGGTCCGACAGCGCGCCCAGATCCAGCCACGCCAGCGGTCCGCCTCTCCCTCCGCCCTGGCCTGTCCTTAGCCCCAGGCCTCTTCCAAAACCGCCATCAGTCCCGAGAGCTCACCCTGTCCACCGCGCCGCAAAGCGAAAGAAACTGGAGCAGCCGGCGGCAGGAGAGGGCAAAAAGCCAAGAGTAACCCCAACCCCCCACTCCCAGTCCCCCGGAATCCCCGCCGCTGCCCCTCGGGCCTGTCCCCATCAATAATAATGGATTCTATACGTGGGATGGTTTTAAAGTACGTGGAAAAATTCTTTGATGGATTTTCCTTGGAAAAGTGAAACCTAAATCCACTCCGTTTGGAGGTGGGACTATTTACAGTTGTTGCTTACTAAACATAAACTACGTTTAGGCTGATATTTCAGACAATGAAACCTTTGAGTGCCCGTAGGGGGAAGATCTCGGTTGCTGAGTGCAGGGAAGGAGGATGTAATTCCATCATATATACTCTCTGTGCCTACCGCATTTTGAAAAATGCCAGTGATACCTATTTATAAAATAAAATCAACCAAGGAAAAGGACGAACTTAGCAACACTATATTTGGTTAATACAACGGTATCTTGTATTTCTTACGTCCAGGTATACTTATAAATGCCTAGAGGGATTTCACCACCTCAGGATGGAGAGACTGAATGCTTCTGAGGGAATTAGGATGGTGGAATATTGGTGGTACCAGGGAAGGGGGAGAGATGTTTGAAAATACTATGTTTGCTCGTTCTTGGGTTCCAATAAAGAAGGAACAGGGCACAGGAGTCGGAAGGACTAGTGGCAATAGTGATGAAGGGACCTTCTTATCATGCTGGCAGTGTTAATTACCCAGGTGTAGGATGCCATACACTGAGGCGGAAGATCGCAAGTCAGAGTGGCCGGCAGGCACAACTTCCTGGCACACCAGAGGCAGGTCTTCAATACCCACTGGTTTCCCCACCAGGCTGCATAAGCGAACCTGAGCCACAGGGAGTTGGTCAAATCCTCCTGACACTGTGGAGAAACCAACAGGCAAAACGTGGGGGCAAAAGTGATGAGACCCCACACTTTTCACTAGTGGTCACAATGAGCTATGAAGTAACAGCTTCTCAACCTGTGCTGTTTCCTGTTGGATGCACATAATCCATTTGCATTGCAGACAATTTTAGGATGTGCTTTACAGTAAGGTGGAAAGTACCTTATGGCAAAAAACACTCAGAAATTTATGTGTGGATTTCAAGTCATTCCAGTCCTAGAACGTTGTGCTTTTCAGAGGCGCCATAGCTGTTTTTCCCTTTGTAATATCAGAGCAGTAATATCTTCTCTGGAGGCCTGTTGGGTGAATTTCATGGAATCAAGTTAAGTAGGTGCCAGAAGCATTGCCGTTTTCCCGCCATAGCCCTGCCACCCACTGAAAAATGTTTGATGAGATTACTTAATGATTTCCAATTAAGTCGTATTTCCAAATATCATGATTTCCATTTTAATGTAGTTGGTACGGAGCTTTGTGAGTGTGTGCTTCTTTTATTATGGATCACGTTCAGCTCCTTTTTATTTGCCTCCCAGTTATAATAGTAAAACTCTACTCCTCTACTCCGAGGAGTCCCTACCACCCATATCATCACTTTCCAGCCCAGCACTCTTCACGCTCATTCATTTAAAGCATTCAACATTGTGTAAATGAATCTTGGAAGGCAAAAGCTACTGAATTTAGCGAATTTGTGGAGGCATTCCCACAAATCAGCCAGGTGAAGTTTCACACACCCGAAGACTGCACAACTCCTCTGAGGCAGCACTATGCTGCAAACCCAGACGGCCACTTTTCTCACCCCTCGTCCGTTTGCTGTTCTGGGTAATGAGGTTCAAAAGTCACCTAGGCAACTGCAAAAATAGCTGAAATGGAGAAAGGGCTTCAGGCTGGTGACCAGCAGAGGTCCACCTGACCCCCGTAAGCTGCTGAACAAGAAGGGCTGCCAGAAATGTCCCCCTAGGGAATTTGGTGGAGACGAAGACCTGCTCACTGGACAAGGGTTCCTCCCAGGATACGCCCGAGCGGAAGAAGCGGGCTCTGAGCCACGCCCTTTCACCCACCGCTACCCCGCCCTGGGCTGGTGAAGGTGCGCGTAAGGATGTGGACTACTGAGCCCTGAAGAAATAAGTCCTTCCCCTTTGACCCCATGGAGGATTGCCTGTGAGGATCTTAAATGAGTCTACCCGTGTCTAGACATGGGAGTAGGTCTGTCCGGTACAGCACCTCCCTCAAGGAGGAGAAGAGTGAGGAGAAAGGAAACTCAAGTCTGACCATTCTGTCCTGGGAGAGAAGAGGAGGATCTCATCTCTCATCTGTCCCAGCAAGGCAAGGAGACTTTCTCTCATCTTTCCAAGCAAGGCAGGGTGACTTATTATAATTAGGAATCAAAAAGAGTCTAGAAGGAATGAAAGCAGCCCGTAAGGTGAATTCCTAAGGACTGCCCATTGAAACTGACAAAATTGCCCTTGTTTGATGAGAGGAATGAGCAGAGCACTGAGGTGGTGAACAAGGATCTGGTGAGACTTTCCCAGCATGTTTCTACCAAAGCTTTATCTAAGCTTCTCAGAACACTCTCCTAAAAAGCAGATGTTTGGCCCTTCAGAAAGTCAGCAAGCAAAATGCCTTGAGTGTCCCAAAACACTGATGCCATGATGTTGGCTCCTGACTGGCCTCCTTTTCCTTTGACTGGACCACTGCCACCTCTTGGTAGCCACCGCTTTGATGATGCCTTGCCCTCGAGATCATATTGGTAAAGCCATGTTCCAACTTCCGGTTATCATCTGTCAGAGGGATGCGTCAGGATCGTGATCCCTCCTGTTTAAAATTTCCACTGATAGCTCTCGTCGTAACTGCAGCTGATCTGGGCACAGTGGTTTTCACAGCCACTGCAGGATTCATCTTCCACATCTTCTCACCTCTTCTTGAAACAAGCTATACATTCGTAGAGAGTTCATTTCTTTGGAGTAGTGTCCTTATCAGCTTTTCCGAAAACATCAATGATTTCTTCATTCTTCCACCCAAGCTTCACCAGAAATTTGATGTTTGCTCTTGCTGCAGTTTTCGTGGAATTCATGTTGCTCTGATAGGAGTCCTTTTCAGTGGAAGTCTCATCCTTCTCAGTGCCTCAAACTAGATCTAGTTCAGAAAGGTGATAAGAAGTTAGGACAAGTTTATTCGAGTGCAAACCAGTGGAAATCCATGCATAGTTTCTTCAGCATGTGCATTTTCTATGAACCTTTGGAAGACCCCCTGTGTTGAACATTGCCCGAGTCCTGGGAGAGAAGTGGGTGCGGTCCACTTCCTGTCCTCAATTTGCCCACAGCGGAGGAGTGCACAGAGCAGGGAAAGGCAACCCCAGAGAGATCCTGCCCTCCAGCATGCAGCAGACTGCTGGATCAGTCCTGGCTCCATGGGGTGCTGTGTGGGCCCAAGCAAGTTGCCCAACCTCCCTGAACCTTCATTTAATCCTAGGTAGCCCAATTCCAGTAGCCATTATAGGACTGCCCTGCACGGACAGTTAATTAACTCAGGAAAAGCAACCTAGCTCCAAGGTTAGCAACCAGGAGTTCCAGTTGATTCCGCTAGCGCACCCCCTGGGGCATTCCCAAGCTGGAGTCTGGTGGAAGATGAGGCTCAGTGTGATTGGATTGAAGCAGCAACCTATCAAGGAGAAGTCCCACCCACTCTGCCCTGTGCGTCTATAAAGGCGACGCGTGGCGGCCGCGGCACTCATTGAAGCCGCCAGTTGGGAGAGGAGCAGAGCCAGGCCGGTGCTCCCGAAGGCAGCAAGATGTTGCGAGCCACAGCTCCCTGCTGGTTCCCACCTGGATACCCAGAAGCTAAGAAGGTGGCCGAGGAGGCGGCCCTGGAGGCAAGCCGCCAGCTGGGAGCGGAGCAGAGCCAGGCCGGTGCTCCCGAAGGCAGCAAGATGTTGCGAGCCACAGCTCCCTGCTGGTTCCCACCTGGATACCCAGAAGCTAAGAAGGTGGCCGAGGAGGCGGCCCTGGAGGCAAGCCGCCAGCTGGGAGCGGAGCAGAGCCAGGCCGGTGCTCCCGAAGGCAGCAAGATGTTGTGAGCCACAGCTCCCTGCTGGTTCCCACCTGGGTACCCAGAAGCTAAGAAGGTGGCCGAGGAGGCGGCCCTGGAGGCAAGCCACCAGCTGGGAGCGGAGCAGAGCCAGGCCGGTGCTCCCGAAGGCAGCAAGGTGTTGCGAGCCACAGCTCCCTGCTGGTTCCCACCTGGGTACCCAGAAGCTAAGAAGGTGGCCGAGGAGGCGGCCCTGGAGGCTCCAGAATTCCCACTGCCCTCTCATCAGCCTGCCCAGAGCTTCGGGCTCCGGGTGCCCCAGATGCACAGCCAGGCCTCAGCATTTGTGGACATCCAGGCGGAGCCCCAGAACAGGGGTCCGGCGGTGCCCCCAGCGTGGCCCAAGATGGTGACGGAGGCGTGCTACTTCCCTGCGCAGAGGGGATCGGCCTGCTGCTTGCCAGGCGCCCCAAGGCTGTCAGAGAGGCCCTCGGGAGTCCGCATCGCAGCCCCCAGGAAGAGGAAGACGATCGCCCACTCTTCCAGCCCTTGCTTGGTCACAGGTTACACAGATGCCAAGAGAACCCGGGTGGCCAGCAGCAGCCAACGCTCCAGTGGCTCCAAGGTCGGCAGACAGCCAGGGAAGACGCGCAACAGGTCAGGGATGGCATGCAAGACCACCACCACTATCAGCTCTAAGCGAATCGTCCGTCGTCCATCCTTACCGAGTTTGAAGAAACCCATTATCCTCCGAAGGTCTGGGTGCCAAGTCCCCACCGTCATCCGCCGAGGCTATCTCCAACTGTTCACCGAAGAGTGTCTCAAGTTCTGTGCCTCCAAGCAGGAGGCCGAGGAGAAGGCGCTGAACGAGGAGAAGGTGGCCTACGACTGCAGCCCCAACAAGAACAGGTACCTGAACGTGGTCCTGAACACCCTCAAGAGACTCAAGGGCCTGACCCCCAGCTCCATGCCCGGCCTCAGCAGGGCCGCCCTGTACGGCCGCCTCCAGGAGTTCCTGCTCACCCAGGACCAGCTCAAGGAGAACGGCTACCCCTTCCCGCACCCCGAGCGGCCCGGAGGCGCCGTCCTCTTCACTGGCCAGGGGAAGGGGCCCGGCGACTCCTGCTGCAGGGTCTGCTGCCGTTGTGGCACCGAGTACCTGGTGTCCTCCTCGGGCCGCTGTGTACGCGACCAGTTGTGTTATTATCACTGGGGGCGGGTCCGCTCGAGCCAGGTGGCTGGAGGCCGGGTTAGCCAGTACACCTGCTGTGCAGCTGCTCCTGGCTCTGTGGGCTGCCAGGTGGCAAAGCAGCACGTGCGGGACGGCCGCAAGGAGAGCCTCGATGGCTTCGTGGAGACCTTCAAGAAAGAGTTGTCCAGAGACGCTTATCCAGGAATCTACGCCTTGGACTGTGAGATGTGCTACACCACGCACGGCCTAGAGCTGACCCGCGTCACCGTGGTGGACGCCGACATGCGAGTGGTGTACGACACCTTCGTCAAGCCCGACAACAAGATCGTGGACTACAACACCAGGTTTTCCGGAGTCACCGAGGCCGACGTCGCCAAGACGAGCATCACCTTGCCCCAAGTCCAAGCCATCCTGCTGAGCTTTTTCAGCGCCCAAACCATCCTCATCGGGCACAGCCTGGAGAGCGATCTGCTGGCCCTGAAGCTCATCCACAGCACCGTGGTGGACACGGCCGTGCTCTTCCCGCACTACCTGGGTTTCCCCTACAAGCGCTCCCTCAGGAATCTCGCGGCCGACTACCTGGGACAGATCATCCAGGACAGCCAGGACGGCCACAACTCCAGCGAGGACGCAAACGCCTGCCTGCAGCTGGTGATGTGGAAGGTCCGACAGCGCGCCCAGATCCAGCCATGCCACCGGTCCGCCTCTCCCTCCGCCCTGGCCTGTCCTTAGCCCCAGGCCTCTTCCAAAACCGCCATCAGTCCCGAGAGCTCACCCTGTCCACCGCGCCGCAAAGCGAAAGAAACTGGAGCAGCCGGCGGCAGGAGAGGGCAAAAAGCCAAGAGTAACCCCAACCCCCCACTCCCAGTCCCCCGGAATCCCCGCCGCTGCCCCTCGGGCCTGTCCCCATCAATAATAATGGATTCTATACGTGGGATGGTTTTAAAGTACGTGGAAAAATTCTTTGATGGATTTTCCTTGGAAAAGTGAAACCTAAATCCACTCCGTTTGGAGGTGGGACTATTTACAGTTGTTGCTTACTAAACATAAACTACGTTTAGGCTGATATTTCAGACAATGAAACCTTTGAGTGCCCGTAGGGGGAAGATCTCGGTTGCTGAGTGCAGGGAAGGAGGATGTAATTCCATCATATATACTCTCTGTGCCTACCGCATTTTGAAAAATGCCAGTGATACCTATTTATAAAATAAAATCAACCAAGGAAAAGGACGAACTTAGCAACACTATATTTGGTTAATACAACGGTATCTTGTATTTCTTACGTCCAGGTATACTTATAAATGCCTAGAGGGATTTCACCACCTCAGGATGGAGAGACTGAATGCTTCTGAGGGAATTAGGATGGTGGAATATTGGTGGTACCAGGGAAGGGGGAGAGATGTTTGAAAATACTATGTTTGCTCGTTCTTGGGTTCCAATAAAGAAGGAACAGGGCACAGGAGTCGGAAGGACTAGTGGCAATAGTGATGAAGGGACCTTCTTATCATGCTGGCAGTGTTAATTACCCAGGTGTAGGATGCCATACACTGAGGCGGAAGATCGCAAGTCAGAGTGGCCGGCAGGCACAACTTCCTGGCACACCAGAGGCAGGTCTTCAATACCCACTGGTTTCCCCACCAGGCTGCATAAGCGAACCTGAGCCACAGGGAGTTGGTCAAATCCTCCTGACACTGTGGAGAAACCAACAGGCAAAACGTGGGGGCAAAAGTGATGAGACCCCACACTTTTCACTAGTGGTCACAATGAGCTATGAAGTAACAGCTTCTCAACCTGTGCTGTTTCCTGTTGGATGCACATAATCCATTTGCATTGCAGACAATTTTAGGATGTGCTTTACAGTAAGGTGGAAAGTACCTTATGGCAAAAAACACTCAGAAATTTATGTGTGGATTTCAAGTCATTCCAGTCCTAGAACGTTGTGCTTTTTAGAGGCGCCATAGCTGTTTTTCCCTTTGTAATATCAGAGCAGTAATATCTTCTCTGGAGGCCTGTTGGGTGAATTTCATGGAATCAAGTTAAGTAGGTGCCAGAAGCATTGCCGTTTTCCCGCCATAGCCCTGCCACCCACTGAAAAATGTTTGATGAGATTACTTAATGATTTCCAATTAAGTCGTATTTCCAAATATCATGATTTCCATTTTAATGTAGTTGGTACGGAGCTTTGTGAGTGTGTGCTTCTTTTATTATGGATCACGTTCAGCTCCTTTTTATTTGCCTCCCAGTTATAATAGTAAAACTCTACTCCTCTACTCCGAGGAGTCCCTACCACCCATATCATCACTTTCCAGCCCAGCACTCTTCACGCTCATTCATTTAAAGCATTCAACATTGTGTAAATGAATCTTGGAAGGCAAAAGCTACTGAATTTAGCGAATTTGTGGAGGCATTCCCACAAATCAGCCAGGTGAAGTTTCACACACCCGAAGACTGCACAACTCCTCTGAGGCAGCACTATGCTGCAAACCCAGACGGCCACTTTTCTCACCCCTCGTCCGTTTGCTGTTCTGGGTAATGAGGTTCAAAAGTCACCTAGGCAACTGCAAAAATAGCTGAAATGGAGAAAGGGCTTCAGGCTGGTGACCAGCAGAGGTCCACCTGACCCCCGTAAGCTGCTGAACAAGAAGGGCTGCCAGAAATGTCCCCCTAGGGAATTTGGTGGAGACGAAGACCTGCTCACTGGACAAGGGTTCCTCCCAGGATACGCCCGAGCGGAAGAAGCGGGCTCTGAGCCACGCCCTTTCACCCACCGCTACCCCGCCCTGGGCTGGTGAAGGTGCGCGTAAGGATGTGGACTACTGAGCCCTGAAGAAATAAGTCCTTCCCCTTTGACCCCATGGAGGATTGCCTGTGAGGATCTTAAATGAGTCTACCCGTGTCTAGACACGGGAGTAGGTCTGTCCGGTACAGCACCTCCCTCAAGGAGGAGAAGAGTGAGGAGAAAGGAAACTCAAGTCTGACCATTCTGTCCTGGGAGAGAAGAGGAGGATCTCATCTCTCATCTGTCCCAGCAAGGCAAGGAGACTTTCTCTCATCTTTCCAAGCAAGGCAGGGTGACTTATTATAATTAGGAATCAAAAAGAGTCTAGAAGGAATGAAAGCAGCCCGTAAGGTGAATTCCTAAGGACTGCCCATTGAAACTGACAAAATTGCCCTTGTTTGATGAGAGGAATGAGCAGAGCACTGAGGTGGTGAACAAGGATCTGGTGAGACTTTCCCAGCATGTTTCTACCAAAGCTTTATCTAAGCTTCTCAGAACACTCTCCTAAAAAGCAGATGTTTGGCCCTTCAGAAAGTCAGCAAGCAAAATGCCTTGAGTGTCCCAAAACACTGATGCCATGATGTTGGCTCCTGACTGGCCTCCTTTTCCTTTGACTGGACCACTGCCACCTCTTGGTAGCCACCGCTTTGATGATGCCTTGCCCTCGAGATCATATTGGTAAAGCCATGTTCCAACTTCCGGTTATCATCTGTCAGAGGGATGCGTCAGGATCGTGATCCCTCCTGTTTAAAATTTCCACTGATAGCTCTCGTCGTAACTGCAGCTGATCTGGGCACAGTGGTTTTCACAGCCACTGCAGGATTCATCTTCCACATCTTCTCACCTCTTCTTGAAACAAGCTATACATTCGTAGAGTTCATTTCTTTGGAGTAGTGTCCTTATCAGCTTTTCTGAAAACATCAATGATTTCTTCATTCTTCCACCCAAGCTTCACCAGAAATTTGATGTTTGCTCTTGCTGCAGTTTTCGTGGAATTCATGTTGCTCTGATAGGAGTCCTTTTCAGTGGATGTCTCATCCTTCTCAGTGCCTCAAACTAGATCTAGTTCAGAAAGGTGATAAGAAGTTAGGACAAGTTTATTTGAGTGCAAACCAGTGGAAATCCATGCATAGTTTCTTCAGCATGTGCATTTTCTATGAACCTTTGGAAGACCCCCTGTGTTGAACATTGCCCGAGTCCTGGGAGAGAAGTGGGTGCGGTCCACTTCCTGTCCTCAATTTGCCCACAGCGGAGGAGTGCACAGAGCAGGGAAAGGCAACCCCAGAGAGATCCTGCCCTCCAGCATGCAGCAGACTG
This sequence comes from Gorilla gorilla gorilla, assembly GCF_029281585.2. Lineage (NCBI taxonomy): Eukaryota > Metazoa > Chordata > Mammalia > Primates > Hominidae > Gorilla > Gorilla gorilla. The sequence goes on from NC_073241.2 coordinate 25,720,697, forward strand.
CTGGATCAGTCCTGGCTCCATGGGGTGCTGTGTGGGCCCAGGCAAGTTGCCCAACCTCCCTGAACCTTCATTTAATCCTAGGTAGCCCAATTCCAGTAGCCATTATAGGACTGCCCTGCACGGACAGTTAATTAACTCAGGAAAAGCAACCTAGCTCCAAGGTTAGCAACCAGGAGTTCCAGTTGATTCCGCTAGTGCACCCCCTGGGGCATTCCCAAGCTGGAGTCTGGTGGAAGATGAGGCTCAGTGTGATTGGATTGAAGCAGCAACCTATCAAGGAGAAGTCCCACCCACTCTGCCCTGTGCGTCTATAAAGGCGACGCGTGGCGGCCGCGGCACTCATTGAAGCCGCCAGTTGGGAGAGGAGCAGAGCCAGGCCGGTGCTCCCGAAGGCAGCAAGATGTTGCGAGCCACAGCTCCCTGCTGGTTCCCACCTGGATACCCAGAAGCTAAGAAGGTGGCCGAGGAGGCGGCCCTGGAGGGAAGCCGCCAGCTGGGAGCGGAGCAGAGCCAGGCCGGTGCTCCCGAAGGCAGCAAGATGTTGCGAGCCACAGCTCCCTGCTGGTTCCCACCTGGGTACCCAGAAGCTAAGAAGGTGGCCGAGGAGGCGGCCCTGGAGGCAAGCCGCCAGCTGGGAGCAGAGCAGAGCCAGGCCGGTGCTCCCGAAGGCAGCAAGATGTTGTGAGCCACAGCTCCCTGCTGGTTCCCACCTGGGTACCCAGAAGCTAAGAAGGTGGCCGAGGAGGCGGCCCTGGAGGCTCCAGAATTCCCACTGCCCTCTCATCAGCCTGCCCAGAGCTTCGGGCTCCGGGTGCCCCAGATGCACAGCCAGGCCTCAGCATTTGTGGACATCCAGGCGGAGCCCCAGTATAGGGGTCCGGCGGTGCCCCCAGCGTGGCCCAAGATGGTGATGGAGGCGTGCTACTTCCCTGCGCAGAGGGGATCGGCCTGCTGCTTGCCAGGCGCCCCAAGGCTGTCAGAGAGGACCTCGGGAGTCCGCATCGCAGCCCCCAGGAAGAGGAAGACGATCGCCCACTCTTCCAGCCCTTGCTTGGTCACAGGTTACACAGATGCCAAGAGAACCCGGGTGGCCAGCAGCAGCCAACGCTCCAGTGGCTCCAAGGTCGGCAGACAGCCAGGGAAGACACGCAACAGGTCAGGGATGGCATGCAAGACCACCACCACCATCAGCTCTAAGCGAATCGTCCGTCGTCCATCCTTACCGAGTTTGAAGAAACCCATTATCCTCCGAAGGTCTGGGTGCCAAGTCCCCACCGTCATCCGACGAGGCTATCTCCAACTGTTCACCGAAGAGTGTCTCAAGTTCTGCGCCTCCAAGCAGGAGGCCGAGGAGAAGGCGCTGAATGAGGAGAAGGTGGCCTACGACTGCAGCCCCAACAAGAACAGGTACCTGAACGTGGTCCTGAACACCCTCAAGAGACTCAAGGGCCTGACCCCCAGCTCCATGCCTGGCCTCAGCAGGGCCGCCCTGTACGGCCGCCTCCAGGAGTTCCTGCTCACCCAGGACCAGCTCAAGGAGAACGGCTACCCCTTCCCGCACCCCGAGCGGCCCGGAGGCGCCGTCCTCTTCACTGGCCAGGGGAAGGGGCCCGGCGACTCCTGCTGCAGGGTCTGCTGCCGTTGTGGCACCGAGTACCTGGTGTCCTCCTCGGGCCGCTGTGTACGCGACCAGTTGTGTTATTATCACTGGGGGCGGGTCCGCTCGAGCCAGGTGGCTGGAGGCCGGGTTAGCCAGTACACCTGCTGTGCAGCTGCTCCTGGCTCTGTGGGCTGCCAGGTGGCAAAGCAGCACGTGCGGGACGGCCGCAAGGAGAGCCTCGATGGCTTCGTGGAGACCTTCAAGAAAGAGTTGTCCAGAGACGCTTATCCAGGAATCTACGCCTTGGACTGTGAGATGTGCTACACCACGCACGGCCTAGAGCTGACCCGCGTCACCGTGGTGGACGCCGACATGCGAGTGGTGTGCGACACCTTCGTCAAGCCCGACAACGAGATCGTGGACTACAACACCAGGTTTTCCGGAGTCACCGAGGCCGACGTCGCCAAGACGAGCATCACCTTGCCCCAAGTCCAAGCCATCCTGCTGAGCTTTTTCAGCGCCCAAACCATCCTCATCGGGCACAGCCTGGAGAGCGATCTGCTGGCCCTGAAGCTCATCCACAGCACCGTGGTGGACACGGCCGTGCTCTTCCCGCACTACCTGGGTTTCCCCTACAAGCGCTCCCTCAGGAATCTCGCGGCCGACTACCTGGGACAGATCATCCAGGACAGCCAGGACGGCCACAACTCCAGTGAGGACGCAAACGCCTGCCTGGAGCTGGTGATGTGGAAGGTCCGACAGCGCGCCCAGATCCAGCCACGCCACCGGTCCGCCTCTCCCTCCGCCCTGGCCTGTCCTTAGCCCCAGGCCTCTTCCAAAAACCGCCATCAGTCCCGAGAGCTCACCCTGTCCACCGCGCCGCAAAGCGAAAGAAACTGGAGCAGCCGGCGGCAGGAGAGGGCAAAAAGCCAAGAGTAACCCCAACCCCCCACTCCCAGGCCCCCGGAATCCCCGCCGCTGCCCCTCGGGCCTGTCCCCATCAATAATAATGGATTCTATACGTGGGATGGTTTTAAAGTACGTGGAAAAATTCTTTGATGGATTTTCCTTGGAAAAGTGAAACCTAAATCCACTCCGTTTGGAGGTGGGACTATTTACAGTTGTTGCTTACTAAACATAAACTACGTTTAGGCTGATATTTCAGACAATGAAACCTTTGAGTGCCCGTAGGGGGAAGATCTCGGTTGCTGAGTGCAGGGAAGGAGGATGTAATTCCATCATATATACTCTCTGTGCCTACCGCATTTTGAAAAATGCCAGTGATACCTATTTATAAAATAAAATCAACCAAGGAAAAGGACGAACTTAGCAACACTATATTTGGTTAATACAACGGTATCTTGTATTTCTTACGTCCAGGTATACTTATAAATGCCTAGAGGGATTTCACCACCTCAGGATGGAGAGACTGAATGCTTCTGAGGGAATTAGGATGGTGGAATATTGGTGGTACCAGGGAAGGGGGAGAGATGTTTGAAAATACTATGTTTGCTCGTTCTTGGGTTCCAATAAAGAAGGAACAGGGCACAGGAGTCGGAAGGACTAGTGGCAATAGTGATGAAGGGACCTTCTTATCATGCTGGCAGTGTTAATTACCCAGGTGTAGGATGCCATACACTGAGGCGGAAGATCGCAAGTCAGAGTGGCCGGCAGGCACAACTTCCTGGCACACCAGAGGCAGGTCTTCAATACCCACTGGTTTCCCCACCAGGCTGCATAAGCGAACCTGAGCCACAGGGAGTTGGTCAAATCCTCCTGACACTGTGGAGAAACCAACAGGCAAAACGTGGGGGCAAAAGTGATGAGACCCCACACTTTTCACTAGTGGTCACAATGAGCTATGAAGTAACAGCTCCTCAACCTGTGCTGTTTCCTGTTGGATGCACATAATCCATTTGCATTGCAGACAATTTTAGGATGTGCTTTACAGTAAGGTGGAAAGTACCTTATGGCAAAAAACACTCAGAAATTTATGTGTGGATTTCAAGTCATTCCAGTCCTAGAACGTTGTGCTTTTTAGAGACGCCATAGCTGTTTTTCCCTTTGTAATATCAGAGCACTAATATCTTCTCTGGAGGCCTGTTGGGTGAATTTCATGGAATCAAGTTAAGTAGGTGCCAGAAGCATTGCCGTTTTCCCGCCATAGCCCTGCCACCCACTGAAAAATGTTTGATGAGATTACTTAATGATTTCCAATTAAGTCGTATTTCCAAATATCATGATTTCCATTTTAATGTAGTTGGTACGGAGCTTTGTGAGTGTGTGCTTCTTTTATTATGGATCACGTTCAGCTCCTTTTTATTTGCCTCCCAGTTATAATAGTAAAACTCTACTCCTCTACTCCGAGGAGTCCCTACCACCCATATCATCACTTTCCAGCCCAGCACTCTTCACGCTCATTCATTTAAAGCATTCAACATTGTGTAAATGAATCTTGGAAGGCAAAAGCTACTGAATTTAGCGAATTTGTGGAGGCATTCCCACAAATCAGCCAGGTGAAGTTTCACACACCCGAAGACTGCACAACTCCTCTGAGGCAGCACTATGCTGCAAACCCAGACGGCCACTTTTCTCACCCCTCGTCCGTTTGCTGTTCTGGGTAATGAGGTTCAAAAGTCACCTAGGCAACTGCAAAAATAGCTGAAATGGAGAAAGGGCTTCAGGCTGGTGACCAGCAGAGGTCCACCTGACCCCCGTAAGCTGCTGAACAAGAAGGGCTGCCAGAAATGTCCCCCTAGGGAATTTGGTGGAGACGAAGACCTGCTCACTGGACAAGGGTTCCTCCCAGGATACGCCCGAGCGGAAGAAGCGGGCTCTGAGCCACGCCCTTTCACCCACCGCTACCCCGCCCTGGGCTGGTGAAGGTGCACGTAAGGATGTGGACTACTGAGCCCTGAAGAAATAAGTCCTTCCCCTTTGACCCCATGGAGGATTGCCTGTGAGGATCTTAAATGAGTCTACCCTTGTCTAGACACGGGAGTAGGTCTGTCCGGTACAGCACCTCCCTCAAGGAGGAGAAGAGTGAGGAGAAAGGAAACTCAAGTCTGACCATTCTGTCCTGGGAGAGAAGAGGAGGATCTCATCTCTCATCTGTCCCAGCAAGGCAAGGAGACTTTCTCTCATCTTTCCAAGCAAGGCAGGGTGACTTATTATAATTAGGAATCAAAAAGAGTCTAGAAGGAATGAAAGCAGCCCGTAAGGTGAATTCCTAAGGACTGCCCATTGAAACTGACAAAATTGCCCTTGTTTGATGAGAGGAATGAGCAGAGCACTGAGGTGGTGAACAAGGATCTGGTGAGACTTTCCCAGCATGTTTCTACCAAAGCTTTATCTAAGCTTCTCAGAACACTCTCCTAAAAAGCAGATGTTTGGCCCTTCAGAAAGTCAGCAAGCAAAATGCCTTGAGTGTCCCAAAACACTGATGCCATGATGTTGGCTCCTGACTGGCCTCCTTTTCCTTTGACTGGACCACTGCCACCTCTTGGTAGCCACCGCTTTGATGATGCCTTGCCCTCGAGATCATATTGGTAAAGCCATGTTCCAACTTCCGGTTATCATCTGTCAGACGGATGCGTCAGGATCGTGATCCCTCCTGTTTAAAATTTCCACTGATAGCTCTCGTCGCAACTGCAGCTGATCTGGGCACAGTGCTTTTTACAGCCACTGCAGGATTCATCTTCCACATCTTCTCACCTCTTCTTGAAACAAGCTATACATTCGTAGAGAGTTCATTTCTTTGGAGTAGTGTCCTTATCAGCTTTTCTGAAAACATCAATGATTTCTTCATTCTTCCACCCAAGCTTCACCAGAAATTTGATGTTTGCTCTTGCTGCAGTTTTCGTGGAATTCATGTTGCTCTGATAGGAGTCCTTTTCAGTGGATGTCTCATCCTTCTCAGTGCCTCAAACTAGATCTAGTTCAGAAAGGTGATAAGAAGTTAGGACAAGTTTATTCGAGTGCAAACCAGTGGAAATCCATGCATAGTTTCTTCAGCATGTGCATTTTCTATGAACCTTTGGAAGACCCCCTGTGTTGAACATTGCCCGAGTCCTGGGAGAGAAGTGGGTGCGGTCCACTTCCTGTCCTCAATTTGCCCACAGCGGAGGAGTGCACAGAGCAGGGAAAGGCAACCCCAGAGAGATCCTGCCCTCCAGCATGCAGCAGACTGCTGGATCAGTCCTGGCTCCATGGGGTGCTGTGTGGGCCCAAGCAAGTTGCCCAACCTCCCTGAACCTTCATTTAATCCTAGGTAGCCCAATTCCAGTAGCCATTATAGGACTGCCCTGCACGGACAGTTAATTAACTCAGGAAAAGCAACCTAGCTCCAACGTTAGCAACCAGGAGTTCCAGTTGATTCCGCTAGCGCACCCCCTGGGGCATTCCCAAGCTGGAGTCTGGTGGAAGATGAGGCTCAGTGTGATTGGATTGAAGCAGCAACCTATCAAGGAGAAGTCCCACCCACTCTGCCCTGAGCGTCTATAAAGGCGACGCGTGGCGGCCGCGGCACTCATTGAAGCCGCCAGTTGGGAGAGGAGCAGAGCCAGGCCGGTGCTCCCGAAGGCAGCAAGATGTTGCGAGCCACAGCTCCCTGCTGGTTCCCACCTGGGTACCCAGAAGCTAAGAAGGTGGCCGAGGAGGCGGCCCTGGAGGCAAGCCGCCAGCTGGGAGCGGAGCAGAGCCAGGCCGGTGCTCCCGAAGGCAGCAAGATGTTGTGAGCCACAGCTCCCTGCTGGTTCCCACCTGGGTACCCAGAAGCTAAGAAGGTGGCCGAGGAGGCGGCCCTGGAGGCAAGCCGCCAGCTGGGAGTGGAGCAGAGCCAGGCCGGTGCTCCCGAAGGCAGCAAGGTGTTGCGAGCCACAGCTCCCTGCTGGTTCCCACCTGGGTACCCAGAAGCTAAGAAGGTGGCCGAGGAGGCGGCCCTGGAGGCTCCAGAATTCCCACTGCCCTCTCATCAGCCTGCCCAGGGCTTCGGGCTCCGGGTGCCCCAGATGCACAGCCAGGCCTCAGCATTTGTGGACATCCAGGCGGAGCCCCAGAACAGGGGTCCGGCGGTGCCCCCAGCGTGGCCCAAGATGGTGACGGAGGCGTGCTACTTCCCTGCGCAGAGGGGATCGGCCTGCTGCTTGCCAGGCGCCCCAAGGCTGTCAGAGAGGCCCTCGGGAGTCCGCATCGCAGCCCCCAGGAAGAGGAAGACGATCGCCCACTCTTCCAGCCCTTGCTTGGTCACAGGTTACACAGATGCCAAGAGAACCCGGGTGGCCAGCAGCAGCCAACGCTCCAGTGGCTCCAAGGTCGGCAGACAGCCAGGGAAGACGCGCAACAGGTCAGGGATGGCATGCAAGACCACCACCACCATCAGCTCTAAGCGAATCGTCCATCGTCCATCCTTACCGAGTTTGAAGAAACCCATTATCCTCCGAAGGTCTGGGTGCCAAGTCCCCACCGTCATCCGCCGAGGCTATCTCCAACTGTTCACCGAAGAGTGTCTCAAGTTCTGCGCCTCCAAGCAGGAGGCCGAGGAGAAGGCGCTGAACGAGGAGAAGGTGGCCTACGACTGCAGCCCCAACAAGAACAGGTACCTGAACGTGGTCCTGAACACCCTCAAGAGACTCAAGGGCCTGACCCCCAGCTCCATGCCCGGCCTCAGCAGGGCCGCCCTGTACGGCCGCCTCCAGGAGTTCCTGCTCACCCAGGACCAGCTCAAGGAGAACGGCTACCCCTTCCCGCACCCCGAGCGGCCCGGAGGCGCCGTCCTCTTCACTGGCCAGGGGAAGGGGCCCGGCGACTCCTGCTGCAGGGTCTGCTGCCGTTGTGGCACCGAGTACCTGGTGTCCTCCTCGGGCCGCTGTGTACGCGACCAGTTGTGTTATTATCACTGGGGGCGGGTCCGCTCGAGCCAGGTGGCTGGAGGCCGGGTTAGCCAGTACACCTGCTGTGCAGCTGCTCCTGGCTCTGTGGGCTGCCAGGTGGCAAAGCAGCACGTGCGGGACGGCCGCAAGGAGAGCCTCGATGGCTTCGTGGAGACCTTCAAGAAAGAGTTGTCCAGAGACGCTTATCCAGGAATCTACGCCTTGGACTGTGAGATGTGCTACACCACGCACGGCCTAGAGCTGACCCGCGTCACCGTGGTGGACGCCGACATGCGAGTGGTGTACGACACCTTCGTCAAGCCCGACAACGAGATCGTGGACTACAACACCAGGTTTTCCGGAGTCACCGAGGCCGACGTCGCCAAGACGAGCATCACCTTGCCCCAAGTCCAAGCCATCCTGCTGAGCTTTTTCAGCGCCCAAACCATCCTCATCGGGCACAGCCTGGAGAGCGATCTGCTGGCCCTGAAGCTCATCCACAGCACCGTGGTGGACACGGCCGTGCTCTTCCCGCACTACCTGGGTTTCCCCTACAAGCGCTCCCTCAGGAATCTCGCGGCCGACTACCTGGGACAGATCATCCAGGACAGCCAGGACGGCCACAACTCCAGCGAGGACGCAAACGCCTGCCTGCAGCTGGTGATGTGGAAGGTCCGACAGCGCGCCCAGATCCAGCCACGCCACCGGTCCGCCTCTCCCTCCGCCCTGGCCTGTCCTTAGCCCCAAGCCTCTTCCAAAACAGCCATCAGTCCCGAGAGCTCACCCTGTCCACCGCGCCGCAAAGCGAAAGAAACTGGAGCAGCCGGCGGCAGGAGAGGGCAAAAAGCCAAGAGTAACCCCAACCCCCCACTCCCAGTCCCCCGGAATCCCCGCCGCTGCCCCTCGGGCCTGTCCCCATCAATAATAATGGATTCTATACGTGGGATGGTTTTAAAGTACGTGGAAAAATTCTTTGATGGGTTTTCCTTGGAAAAGTGAAACCTAAATCCACTCCGTTTGGAGGTGGGACTATTTACAGTTGTTGCTTACTAAACATAAACTACGTTTAGGCTGATATTTCAGACAATGAAACCTTTGAGTGCCCGTAGGGGGAAGATCTCGGTTGCTGAGTGCAGGGAAGGAGGATGTAATTCCATCATATATACTCTCTGTGCCTACCGCATTTTGAAAAATGCCAGTGATACCTATTTATAAAATAAAATCAACCAAGGAAAAGGACGAACTTAGCAACACTATATTTGGTTAATACAACGGTATCTTGTATTTCTTACGTCCAGGTATACTTATAAATGCCTAGAGGGATTTCACCACCTCAGGATGGAGAGACTGAATGCTTCTGAGGGAATTAGGATGGTGGAATATTGGTGGTACCAGGGAAGGGGGAGAGATGTTTGAAAATACTATGTTTGCTCGTTCTTGGGTTCCAATAAAGAAGGAACAGGGCACAGGAGTCGGAAGGACTAGTGGCAATAGTGATGAAGGGACCTTCTTATCATGCTGGCAGTGTTAATTACCCAGGTGTAGGATGCCATACACTGAGGCGGAAGATCGCAAGTCAGAGTGGCCGGCAGGCACAACTTCCTGGCACACCAGAGGCAGGTCTTCAATACCCACTGGTTTCCCCACCAGGCTGCATAAGCGAACCTGAGCCACAGGGAGTTGGTCAAATCCTCCTGACACTGTGGAGAAACCAACAGGCAAAACGTGGGGGCAAAAGTGATGAGACCCCACACTTTTCACTAGTGGTCACAATGAGCTATGAAGTAACAGCTCCTCAACCTGTGCTGTTTCCTGTTGGATGCACATAATCCATTTGCATTGCAGACAATTTTAGGATGTGCTTTACAGTAAGGTGGAAAGTACCTTATGGCAAAAAACACTCAGAAATTTATGTGTGGATTTCAAGTCATTCCAGTCCTAGAACGTTGTGCTTTTTAGAGACGCCATAGCTGTTTTTCCCTTTGTAATATCAGAGCACTAATATCTTCTCTGGAGGCCTGTTGGGTGAATTTCATGGAATCAAGTTAAGTAGGTGCCAGAAGCATTGCCGTTTTCCCGCCATAGCCCTGCCACCCACTGAAAAATGTTTGATGAGATTACTTAATGATTTCCAATTAAGTCGTATTTCCAAATATCATGATTTCCATTTTAATGTAGTTGGTACGGAGCTTTGTGAGTGTGTGCTTCTTTTATTATGGATCACGTTCAGCTCCTTTTTATTTGCCTCCCAGTTATAATAGTAAAACTCTACTCCTCTACTCCGAGGAGTCCCTACCACCCATATCATCACTTTCCAGCCCAGCACTCTTCACGCTCATTCATTTAAAGCATTCAACATTGTGTAAATGAATCTTGGAAGGCAAAAGCTACTGAATTTAGCGAATTTGTGGAGGCATTCCCACAAATCAGCCAGGTGAAGTTTCACACACCCGAAGACTGCACAACTCCTCTGAGGCAGCACTATGCTGCAAACCCAGACGGCCACTTTTCTCACCCCTCGTCCGTTTGCTGTTCTGGGTAATGAGGTTCAAAAGTCACCTAGGCAACTGCAAAAATAGCTGAAATGGAGAAAGGGCTTCAGGCTGGTGACCAGCAGAGGTCCACCTGACCCCCGTAAGCTGCTGAACAAGAAGGGCTGCCAGAAATGTCCCCCTAGGGAATTTGGTGGAGACGAAGACCTGCTCACTGGACAAGGGTTCCTCCCAGGATACGCCCGAGCGGAAGAAGCGGGCTCTGAGCCACGCCCTTTCACCCACCGCTACCCCGCCCTGGGCTGGTGAAGGTGCGCGTAAGGATGTGGACTACTGAGCCCTGAAGAAATAAGTCCTTCCCCTTTGACCCCATGGAGGATTGCCTGTGAGGATCTTAAATGAGTCTACCCGTGTCTAGACACGGGAGTAGGTCTGTCCGGTACAGCACCTCCCTCAAGGAGGAGAAGAGTGAGGAGAAAGGAAACTCAAGTCTGACCATTCTGTCCTGGGAGAGAAGAGGAGGATCTCATCTCTCATCTGTCCCAGCAAGGCAAGGAGACTTTCTCTCATCTTTCCAAGCAAGGCAGGGTGACTTATTATAATTAGGAATCAAAAAGAGTCTAGAAGGAATGAAAGCAGCCCGTAAGGTGAATTCCTAAGGACTGCCCATTGAAACTGACAAAATTGCCCTTGTTTGATGAGAGGAATGAGCAGAGCACTGAGGTGGTGAACAAGGATCTGGTGAGACTTTCCCGGCATGTTTCTACCAAAGCTCTATCTAAGCTTCTCAGAACACTCTCCTAAAAAGCAGATGTTTGGCCCTTCAGAAAGTCAGCAAGCAAAATGCCTTGAGTGTCCCAAAACACTGATGCCATGATGTTGGCTCCTGACTGGCCTCCTTTTCCTTTGACTGGACCACTGCCACCTCTTGGTAGCCACCGCTTTGATGATGCCTTGCCCTCGAGATCATATTGGTAAAGCCATGTTCCAACTTCCGGTTATCATCTGTCAGACGGATGCGTCAGGATCGTGATCCCTCCTGTTTAAAATTTCCACTGATAGCTCTCGTCGTAACTGCAGCTGATCTGGGCACAGTGGTTTTCACAGCCACTGCAGGATTCATCTTCCACATCTTCTCACCTCTTCTTGAAACAAGCTATACATTCGTAGAGAGTTCATTTCTTTGGAGTAGTGTCCTTATCAGCTTTTCTGAAAACATCAATGATTTCTTCATTCTTCCACCCAAGCTTCACCAGAAATTTGATGTTTGCTCTTGCTGCAGTTTTCGTGGAATTCATGTTGCTCTGATAGGAGTCCTTTTCAGTGGATGTCTCATCCTTCTCAGTGCCTCAAACCAGATCTAGTTCAGAAAGGTGATAAGAAGTTAGGACAAGTTTATTTGAGTGCAAACCAGTGGAAATCCATGCATAGTTTCTTCAGCATGTGCATTTTCTATGAACCTTTGGAAGACCCCCTGTGTTGAACATTGCCCGAGTCCTGGGAGAGAAGTGGGTGCGGTCCACTTCCTGTCCTCAATTTGCCCACAGCGGAGGAGTGCACAGAGCAGGGAAAGGCAACCCCAGAGAGATCCTGCCCTCCAGCCTGCAGCAGACTGCTGGATCAGTCCTGGCTCCATGGGGTGCTGTGCGGGCCCAGGCAAGTTGACCAACCTCCCTGAACCTTCATTTAATCCTAGGTAGCCCAATTCCAGTAGCCATTATAGGACTGCCCTGCACGGACAGTTAATTAACTCAGGAAAAGCAACCTAGCTCCAAGGTTAGCAACCAGGAGTTCCAGTTGATTCCGCTAGCGCACCCCCTGGGGCATTCCCAAGCTGGAGTCTGGTGGAAGATGAGGCTCAGTGTGATTGGATTGAAGCAGCAACCTATCAAGGAGAAGTCCCACCCACTCTGCCCTGTGCGTCTATAAAGGCGACGCGTGGCGGCCGCGGCACTCATTGAAGCCGCCAGTTGGGAGAGGAGCAGAGCCAGGCCGGTGCTCCCGAAGGCAGCAAGATGTTGCGAGCCACAGCTCCCTGCTGGTTCCCACCTGGATACCCAGAAGCTAAGAAGGTGGCCGAGGAGGCGGCCCTGGAGGCAAGCCGCCAGCTGGGAGCGGAGCAGAGCCAGGCCGGTGCTCCCGAAGGCAGCAAGATGTTGCGAGCCACAGCTCCCTGCTGGTTCCCACCTGGGTACCCAGAAGCTAAGAAGGTGGCCGAGGAGGCGGCCCTGGAGGCTCCAGAATTCCCACTGCCCTCTCATCAGCCTGCCCAGAGCTTCGGGCTCCGGGTGCCCCAGATGCACAGCCAGGCCTCAGCATTTGTGGACATCCAGGCGGAGCCCCAGTATAGGGGTCCGGCGGTGCCCCCAGCGTGGCCCAAGATGGTGACGGAGGCGTGCTACTTCCCTGCGCAGAGGGGATCGGCCTGCTGCTTGCCAGGCGCCCCAAGGCTGTCAGAGAGGACCTCGGGAGTCCGCATCGCAGCCCCCAGGAAGAGGAAGACGATCGCCCACTCTTCCAGCCCTTGCTTGGTCACAGGTTACACAGATGCCAAGAGAACCCGGGTGGCCAGCAGCAGCCAACGCTCCAGTGGCTCCAAGGTCGGCAGACAGCCAGGGAAGACACGCAACAGGTCAGGGATGGCATGCAAGACCACCACCACCGTCAGCTCTAAGCGAATCGTCCGTCGTCCATCCTTACCGAGTTTGAAGAAACCCATTATCCTCCGAAGGTCTGGGTGCCAAGTCCCCACCGTCATCCGCCGAGGCTATCTCCAACTGTTCTCCGAAGAGTGTCTCAAGTTCTGCGCCTCCAAGCAGGAGGCCGAGGAGAAGGCGCTGAACGAGGAGAAGGTGGCCTACGACTGCAGCCCCAACAAGAACAGGTACCTGAACGTGGTCCTGAACACCCTCAAGAGACTCAAGGGCCTGACCCCCAGCTCCATGCCCGGCCTCAGCAGGGCCGCCCTGTACGGCCGCCTCCAGGAGTTCCTGCTCACCCAGGACCAGCTCAAGGAGAACGGCTACCCCTTCCCGCACCCCGAGCGGCCCGGAGGCGCCGTCCTCTTCACTGGCCAGGGGAAGGGGCCCGGCGACTCCTGCTGCAGGGTCTGCTGCCGTTGTGGCACCGAGTACCTGGTGTCCTCCTCGGGCCGCTGTGTACGCGACCAGTTGTGTTATTATCACTGGGGGCGGGTCCGCTCGAGCCAGGTGGCTGGAGGCCGGGTTAGCCAGTACACCTGCTGTGCAGCTGCTCCTGGCTCTGTGGGCTGCCAGGTGGCAAAGCAGCACGTGCGGGACGGCCGCAAGGAGAGCCTCGATGGCTTCGTGGAGACCTTCAAGAAAGAGTTGTCCAGAGACGCTTATCCAGGAATCTACGCCTTGGACTGTGAGATGTGCTACACCACGCATGGCCTAGAGCTGACCCGCGCCACCGTGGTGGATGCCGACATGCGAGTGGTGTACGACACCTTCGTCAAGCCCGACAACGAGATCGTGGACTACAACACCAGGTTTTCCGGAGTCACCGAGGCCGACGTCGCCAAGACGAGCATCACCTTGCCCCAAGTCCAAGCCATCCTGCTGAGCTTTTTCAGCGCCCAAACCATCCTCATCGGGCACAGCCTGGAGAGCGATCTGCTGGCCCTGAAGCTCATCCACAGCACCGTGGTGGACACGGCCGTGCTCTTCCCGCACTACCTGGGTTTCCCCTACAAGCGCTCCCTCAGGAATCTCGCGGCCGACTACCTGGGACAGATCATCCAGGACAGCCAGGACGGCCACAACTCCAGCGAGGACGCAAACGCCTGCCTGCAGCTGGTGATGTGGAAGGTCCGACAGCGCGCCCAGATCCAGCCACGCCCCCCGTCCGCCTCTCCCTCCGCCCTGGCCTGTCCTTAGCCCCAGGCCTCTTCCAAAACCGCCATCAGTCTCGAGAGCTCACCCTGTCCACCGCGCCACAAAGCGAAAGAAACTGGAGCAGCCGGCGGCAGGAGAGGGCAAAAAGCCAAGAGTAACCCCAACCCCCCACTCCCAGTCCCCCGGAATCCCCGCCGCTGCCCCTCGGGCCTGTCCCCATCAATAATAATGGATTCTATACGTGGGATGGTTTTAAAGTACGTGGAAAAATTCTTTGATGGATTTTCCTTGGAAAAGTGAAACCTAAATCCACTCCGTTTGGAGGTGGGACTATTTACAGTTGTTGCTTACTAAACATAAACTACGTTTAGGCTGATATTTCAGACAATGAAACCTTTGAGTGCCCGTAGGGGGAAGATCTCGGTTGCTGAGTGCAGGGAAGGAGGATGTAATTCCATCATATATACTCTCTGTGCCTACCGCATTTTGAAAAATGCCAGTGATACCTATTTATAAAATAAAATCAACCAAGGAAAAGGACGAACTTAGCAACACTATATTTGGTTAATACAACGGTATCTTGTATTTCTTACGTCCAGGTATACTTATAAATGCCTAGAGGGATTTCACCACCTCAGGATGGAGAGACTGAATGCTTCTGAGGGAATTAGGATGGTGGAATATTGGTGGTACCAGGGAAGGGGGAGAGATGTTTGAAAATACTATGTTTGCTCGTTCTTGGGTTCCAATAAAGAAGGAACAGGGCACAGGAGTCGGAAGGACTAGTGGCAATAGTGATGAAGGGACCTTCTTATCATGCTGGCAGTGTTAATTACCCAGGTGTAGGATGCCATACACTGAGGCGGAAGATCGCAAGTCAGAGTGGCCGGCAGGCACAACTTCCTGGCACACCAGAGGCAGGTCTTCAATACCCACTGGTTTCCCCACCAGGCTGCATAAGCGAACCTGAGCCACAGGGAGTTGGTCAAATCCTCCTGACACTGTGGAGAAACCAACAGGCAAAACGTGGGGGCAAAAGTGATGAGACCCCACACTTTTCACTAGTGGTCACAATGAGCTATGAAGTAACAGCTCCTCAACCTGTGCTGTTTCCTGTTGGATGCACATAATCCATTTGCATTGCAGACAATTTTAGGATGTGCTTTACAGTAAGGTGGAAAGTACCTTATGGCAAAAAACACTCAGAAATTTATGTGTGGATTTCAAGTCATTCCAGTCCTAGAACGTTGTGCTTTTTAGAGACGCCATAGCTGTTTTTCCCTTTGTAATATCAGAGCAGTAATATCTTCTCTGGAGGCCTGTTGGGTGAATTTCATGGAATCAAGTTAAGTAGGTGCCAGAAGCATTGCCGTTTTCCCGCCATAGCCCTGCCACCCACTGAAAAATGTTTGATGAGATTACTTAATGATTTCCAATTAAGTCGTATTTCCAAATATCATGATTTCCATTTTAATGTAGTTGGTACGGAGCTTTGTGAGTGTGTGCTTCTTTTATTATGGATCACGTTCAGCTCCTTTTTATTTGCCTCCCAGTTATAATAGTAAAACTCTACTCCTCTACTCCGAGGAGTCCCTACCACCCATATCATCACTTTCCAGCCCAGCACTCTTCACGCTCATTCATTTAAAGCATTCAACATTGTGTAAATGAATCTTGGAAGGCAAAAGCTACTGAATTTAGCGAATTTGTGGAGGCATTCCCACAAATCAGCCAGGTGAAGTTTCACACACCCGAAGACTGCACAACTCCTCTGAGGCAGCACTATGCTGCAAACCCAGACGGCCACTTTTCTCACCCCTCGTCCGTTTGCTGTTCTGGGTAATGAGGTTCAAAAGTCACCTAGGCAACTGCAAAAATAGCTGAAATGGAGAAAGGGCTTCAGGCTGGTGACCAGCAGAGGTCCACCTGACCCCCGTAAGCTGCTGAACAAGAAGGGCTGCCAGAAATGTCCCCCTAGGGAATTTGGTGGAGACGAAGACCTGCTCACTGGACAAGGGTTCCTCCCAGGATACGCCCGAGCGGAAGAAGCGGGCTCTGAGCCACGCCCTTTCACCCACCGCTACCCCGCCCTGGGCTGGTGAAGGTGCGCGTAAGGATGTGGACTACTGAGCCCTGAAGAAATAAGTCCTTCCCCTTTGACCCCATGGAGGATTGCCTGTGAGGATCTTAAATGAGTCTACCCTTGTCTAGACACGGGAGTAGGTCTGTCCGGTACAGCACCTCCCTCAAGGAGGAGAAGAGTGAGGAGAAAGGAAACTCAAGTCTGACCATTCTGTCCTGGGAGAGAAGAGGAGGATCTCATCTCTCATCTGTCCCAGCAAGGCAAGGAGACTTTCTCTCATCTTTCCAAGCAAGGCAGGGTGACTTATTATAATTAGGAATCAAAAAGAGTCTAGAAGGAATGAAAGCAGCCCGTAAGGTGAATTCCTAAGGACTGCCCATTGAAACTGACAAAATTGCCCTTGTTTGATGAGAGGAATGAGCAGAGCACTGAGGTGGTGAACAAGGATCTGGTGAGACTTTCCCAGCATGTTTCTACCAAAGCTTTATCTAAGCTTCTCAGAACACTCTCCTAAAAAGCAGATGTTTGGCCCTTCAGAAAGTCAGCAAGCAAAATGCCTTGAGTGTCCCAAAACACTGATGCCATGATGTTGGCTCCTGACTGGCCTCCTTTTCCTTTGACTGGACCACTGCCACCTCTTGGTAGCCACCGCTTTGATGATGCCTTGCCCTCGAGATCATATTGGTAAAGCCATGTTCCAACTTCCGGTTATCATCTGTCAGACGGATGCGTCAGGATCGTGATCCCTCCTGTTTAAAATGTCCACTGATAGCTCTCGTCGCAACTGCAGCTGATCTGGGCACAGTGCTTTTTACAGCCACTGCAGGATTCATCTTCCACATCTTCTCACCTCTTCTTGAAACAAGCTATACATTCGTAGAGAGTTCATTTCTTTGGAGTAGTGTCCTTATCAGCTTTTCTGAAAACATCAATGATTTCTTCATTCTTCCACCCAAGCTTCACCAGAAATTTGATGTTTGCTCTTGCTGCAGTTTTCGTGGAATTCATGTTGCTCTGATAGGAGTCCTTTTCAGTGGATGTCTCATCCTTCTCAGTGCCTCAAACTAGATCTAGTTCAGAAAGGTGATAAGAAGTTAGGACAAGTTTATTCGAGTGCAAACCAGTGGAAATCCATGCATAGTTTCTTCAGCATGTGCATTTTCTATGAACCTTTGGAAGACCCCCTGTGTTGAACATTGCCCGAGTCCTGGGAGAGAAGTGGGTGCGGTCCACTTCCTGTCCTCAATTTGCCCACAGCGGAGGAGTGCACAGAGCAGGGAAAGGCAACCCCAGAGAGATCCTGCCCTCCAGCATGCAGCAGACTGCTGGATCAGTCCTGGCTCCATGGGGTGCTGTGTGGGCCCAAGCAAGTTGCCCAACCTCCCTGAACCTTCATTTAATCCTAGGTAGCCCAATTCCAGTAGCCATTATAGGACTGCCCTGCACGGACAGTTAATTAACTCAGGAAAAGCAACCTAGCTCCAAGGTTAGCAACCAGGAGTTCCAGTTGATTCCGCTAGCGCACCCCCTGGGGCATTCCCAAGCTGGAGTCTGGTGGAAGATGAGGCTCAGTGTGATTGGATTGAAGCAGCAACCTATCAAGGAGAAGTCCCACCCACTCTGCCCTGTGCGTCTATAAAGGCGACGCGTGGCGGCCGCGGCACTCATTGAAGCCGCCAGTTGGGAGAGGAGCAGAGCCAGGCCGGTGCTCCCGAAGGCAGCAAGATGTTGCGAGCCACAGCTCCCTGCTGGTTCCCACCTGGATACCCAGAAGCTAAGAAGGTGGCCGAGGAGGCGGCCCTGGAGGCAAGCCGCCAGCTGGGAGCGGAGCAGAGCCAGGCCGGTGCTCCCGAAGGCAGCAAGATGTTGCGAGCCACAGCTCCCTGCTGGTTCCCACCTGGGTACCCAGAAGCTAAGAAGGTGGCCGAGGAGGCGGCCCTGGAGGCTCCAGAATTCCCACTGCCCTCTCATCAGCCTGCCCAGGGCTTCGGGCTCCGGGTGCCCCAGATGCACAGCCAGGCCTCAGCATTTGTGGACATCCAGGCGGAGCCCCAGAACAGGGGTCCGGTGGTGCCCCCAGCGTGGCCCAAGATGGTGACGGAGGCGTGCTACTTCCCTGCGCAGAGGGGATCGGCCTGCTGCTTGCCAGGCGCCCCAAGGCTGTCAGAGAGGCCCTCGGGAGTCCGCATCGCAGCCCCCAGGAAGAGGAAGACGATCGCCCACTCTTCCAGCCCTTGCTTGGTCACAGGTTACACAGATGCCAAGAGAACCCGGGTGGCCAGCAGCAGCCAACGCTCCAGTGGCTCCAAGGTCGGCAGACAGCCAGGGAAGATGCGCAACAGGTCAGGGATGGCATGCAAGACCACCACCACCATCAGCTCTAAGCGAATCGTCCGTCGTCCATCCTTACCGAGTTTGAAGAAACCCATTATCCTCCGAAGGTCTGGGTGCCTAGTCCCCACCGTCATCCGCCGAGGCTATCTCCAACTGTTCACCGAAGAGTGTCTCAAGTTCTGCGCCTCCAAGCAGGAGGCTGAGGAGAAGGCGCTGAACGAGGAGAAGGTGGCCTACGACTGCAGCCCCAACAAGAACAGGTACCTGAACGTGGTCCTGAACACCCTCAAGAGACTCAAGGGCCTGACCCCCAGCTCCATGCCCGGCCTCAGCAGGGCCGCCCTGTACGGCCGCCTCCAGGAGTTCCTGCTCACCCAGGACCAGCTCAAGGAGAACGGCTACCCCTTCCCGCACCCCTAGCGGCCCGGAGGCGCCGTCCTCTTCACTGGCCAGGGGAAGGGGCCCGGCGACTCCTGCTGCAGGGTCTGCTGCCGTTGTGGCACCGAGTACCTGGTGTCCTCCTCGGGCCGCTGTGTACGCGACCAGTTGTGTTATTATCACTGGGGGCGGGTCCGCTCGAGCCAGGTGGCTGGAGGCCGGGTTAGCCAGTACACCTGCTGTGCAGCTGCTCCTGGCTCTGTGGGCTGCCAGGTGGCAAAGCAGCACGTGCGGGACGGCCGCAAGGAGAGCCTCGATGGCTTCGTGGAGACCTTCAAGAAAGAGTTGTCCAGAGACGCTTATCCAGGAATCTACGCCTTGGACTGTGAGATGTGCTACACCACGCATGGCCTAGAGCTGACCCGCGTCACCGTGGTGGACGCCGACATGCGAGTGGTGTACGACACCTTCGTCAAGCCCGACAACGAGATCGTGGACTACAACACCAGGTTTTCCGGAGTCACCGAGGCCGACGTCGCCAAGACGAGCATCACCTTGCCCCAAGTCCAAGCCATCCTGCTGAGCTTTTTCAGCGCCCAAACCATCCTCATCGGGCACAGCCTGGAGAGCGATCTGCTGGCCCTGAAGCTCATCCACAGCACCGTGGTGGACACGGCCGTGCTCTTCCCGCACTACCTGGGTTTCCCCTACAAGCGCTCCCTCAGGAATCTCGCGGCCGACTACCTGGGACAGATCATCCAGGACAGCCAGGACGGCCACAACTCCAGCGAGGACGCAAACGCCTGCCTGCAGCTGGTGATGTGGAAGGTCCGACAGCGCGCCCAGATCCAGCCACGCCAGCGGTCCGCCTCTCCCTCCGCCCTGGCCTGTCCTTAGCCCCAGGCCTCTTCCAAAACCGCCATCAGTCCCGAGAGCTCACCCTGTCCACCGCGCCGCAAAGCGAAAGAAACTGGAGCAGCCGGCGGCAGGAGAGGGCAAAAAGCCAAGAGTAACCCCAACCCCCCACTCCCAGTCCCCCGGAATCCCCGCCGCTGCCCCTCGGGCCTGTCCCCATCAATAATAATGGATTCTATACGTGGGATGGTTTTAAAGTACGTGGAAAAATTCTTTGATGGGTTTTCCTTGGAAAAGTGAAACCTAAATCCACTCCGTTTGGAGGTGGGACTATTTACAGTTGTTGCTTACTAAACATAAACTACGTTTAGGCTGATATTTCAGACAATGAAACCTTTGAGTGCCCGTAGGGGGAAGATCTCGGTTGCTGAGTGCAGGGAAGGAGGATGTAATTCCATCATATATACTCTCTGTGCCTACCGCATTTTGAAAAATGCCAGTGATACCTATTTATAAAATAAAATCAACCAAGGAAAAGGACGAACTTAGCAACACTATATTTGGTTAATACAACGGTATCTTGTATTTCTTACGTCCAGGTATACTTATAAATGCCTAGAGGGATTTCACCACCTCAGGATGGAGAGACTGAATGCTTCTGAGGGAATTAGGATGGTGGAATATTGGTGGTACCAGGGAAGGGGGAGAGATGTTTGAAAATACTATGTTTGCTCGTTCTTGGGTTCCAATAAAGAAGGAACAGGGCACAGGAGTCGGAAGGACTAGTGGCAATAGTGATGAAGGGACCTTCTTATCATGCTGGCAGTGTTAATTACCCAGGTGTAGGATGCCATACACTGAGGCGGAAGATCGCAAGTCAGAGTGGCCGGCAGGCACAACTTCCTGGCACACCAGAGGCAGGTCTTCAATACCCACTGGTTTCCCCACCAGGCTGCATAAGCGAACCTGAGCCACAGGGAGTTGGTCAAATCCTCCTGACACTGTGGAGAAACCAACAGGCAAAACGTGGGGGCAAAAGTGATGAGACCCCACACTTTTCACTAGTGGTCACAATGAGCTATGAAGTAACAGCTTCTCAACCTGTGCTGTTTCCTGTTGGATGCACATAATCCATTTGCATTGCAGACAATTTTAGGATGTGCTTTACAGTAAGGTGGAAAGTACCTTATGGCAAAAAACACTCAGAAATTTATGTGTGGATTTCAAGTCATTCCAGTCCTAGAACGTTGTGCTTTTTAGAGACGCCATAGCTGTTTTTCCCTTTGTAATATCAGAGCAGTAATATCTTCTCTGGAGGCCTGTTGGGTGAATTTCATGGAATCAAGTTAAGTAGGTGCCAGAAGCATTGCCGTTTTCCCGCCATAGCCCTGCCACCCACTGAAAAATGTTTGATGAGATTACTTAATGATTTCCAATTAAGTCGTATTTCCAAATATCATGATTTCCATTTTAATGTAGTTGGTACGGAGCTTTGTGAGTGTGTGCTTCTTTTATTATGGATCACGTTCAGCTCCTTTTTATTTGCCTCCCAGTTATAATAGTAAAACTCTACTCCTCTACTCCGAGGAGTCCCTACCACCCATATCATCACTTTCCAGCCCAGCACTCTTCACGCTCATTCATTTAAAGCATTCAACATTGTGTAAATGAATCTTGGAAGGCAAAAGCTACTGAATTTAGCGAATTTGTGGAGGCATTCCCACAAATCAGCCAGGTGAAGTTTCACACACCCGAAGACTGCACAACTCCTCTGAGGCAGCACTATGCTGCAAACCCAGACGGCCACTTTTCTCACCCCTCGTCCGTTTGCTGTTCTGGGTAATGAGGTTCAAAAGTCACCTAGGCAACTGCAAAAATAGCTGAAATGGAGAAAGGGCTTCAGGCTGGTGACCAGCAGAGGTCCACCTGACCCCCGTAAGCTGCTGAACAAGAAGGGCTGCCAGAAATGTCCCCCTAGGGAATTTGGTGGAGACGAAGACCTGCTCACTGGACAAGGGTTCCTCCCAGGATACGCCCGAGCGGAAGAAGCGGGCTCTGAGCCACGCCCTTTCACCCACCGCTACCCCGCCCTGGGCTGGTGAAGGTGCGCGTAAGGATGTGGACTACTGAGCCCTGAAGAAATAAGTCCTTCCCCTTTGACCCCATGGAGGATTGCCTGTGAGGATCTTAAATGAATCTACCCGTGTCTAGACACGGGAGTAGGTCTGTCCGGTACAGCACCTCCCTCAAGGAGGAGAAGAGTGAGGAGAAAGGAAACTCAAGTCTGACCATTCTGTCCTGGGAGAGAAGAGGAGGATCTCATCTCTCATCTGTCCCAGCAAGGCAAGGAGACTTTCTCTCATCTTTCCAAGCAAGGCAGGGTGACTTATTATAATTAGGAATCAAAAAGAGTCTAGAAGGAATGAAAGCAGCCCGTAAGGTGAATTCCTAAGGACTGCCCATTGAAACTGACAAAATTGCCCTTGTTTGATGAGAGGAATGAGCAGAGCACTGAGGTGGTGAACAAGGATCTGGTGAGACTTTCCCAGCATGTTTCTACCAAAGCTTTATCTAAGCTTCTCAGAACACTCTCCTAAAAAGCAGATGTTTGGCCCTTCAGAAAGTCAGCAAGCAAAATGCCTTGAGTGTCCCAAAACACTGATGCCATGATGTTGGCTCCTGACTGGCCTCCTTTTCCTTTGACTGGACCACTGCCACCTCTTGGTAGCCACCGCTTTGATGATGCCTTGCCCTCGAGATCATATTGGTAAAGCCATGTTCCAACTTCCGGTTATCATCTGTCAGAGGGATGCGTCAGGATCGTGATCCCTCCTGTTTAAAATTTCCACTGATAGCTCTCGTCGTAACTGCAGCTGATCTGGGCACAGTGGTTTTCACAGCCACTGCAGGATTCATCTTCCACATCTTCTCACCTCTTCTTGAAACAAGCTATACATTCGTAGAGAGTTCATTTCTTTGGAGTAGTGTCCTTATCAGCTTTTCCGAAAACATCAATGATTTCTTCATTCTTCCACCCAAGCTTCACCAGAAATTTGATGTTTGCTCTTGCTGCAGTTTTCGTGGAATTCATGTTGCTCTGATAGGAGTCCTTTTCAGTGGATGTCTCATCCTTCTCAGTGCCTCAAACTAGATCTAGTTCAGAAAGGTGATAAGAAGTTAGGACAAGTTTATTTGAGTGCAAACCAGTGGAAATCCATGCATAGTTTCTTCAGCATGTGCATTTTCTATGAACCTTTGGAAGACCCCCTGTGTTGAACATTGCCCGAGTCCTGGGAGAGAAGTGGGTGCGGTCCACTTCCTGTCCTCAATTTGCCCACAGCGGAGGAGTGCACAGAGCAGGGAAAGGCAACCCCAGAGAGATCCTGCCCTCCAGCATGCAGCAGACTGCTGGATCAGTCCTGGCTCCATGGGGTGCTGTGTGGGCCCAAGCAAGTTGCCCAACCTCCCTGAACCTTCATTTAATCCTAGGTAGCCCAATTCCAGTAGCCATTATAGGACTGCCCTGCACGGACAGTTAATTAACTCAGGAAAAGCAACCTAGCTCCAAGGTTAGCAACCAGGAGTTCCAGTTGATTCCGCTAGCGCACCCCCTGGGGCATTCCCAAGCTGGAGTCTGGTGGAAGATGAGGCTCAGTGTGATTGGATTGAAGCAGCAACCTATCAAGGAGAAGTCCCACCCACTCTGCCCTGTGCGTCTATAAAGGCGACGCGTGGCGGCCGCGGCACTCATTGAAGCCGCCAGTTGGGAGAGGAGCAGAGCCAGGCTGGTGCTCCCGAAGGCAGCAAGATGTTGCGAGCCACAGCTCCCTGCTGGTTCCCACCTGGGTACCCAGAAGCTAAGAAGGTGGCCGAGGAGGCGGCCCTGGAGTCTCCAGAATTCCCACTGCCCTCTCATCAGCCTGCCCAGAGCTTCGGGCTCCGGGTGACCCAGATGCACAGCCAGGCCTCAGCATTTGTGGACATCCAGGCGGAGCCCCAGAACAGGGGTCCGGCGGTGCCCCCAGCATGGCCCAAGATGGTGACGGAGGCGTGCTACTTCCCTGCGCAGAGGGGATCGGCCTGCTGCTTGCCAGGCGCCCCAAGGCTGTCAGAGAGGCTCTCGGGGGTCCGCGTCGCAGCCCCCAGGAAGAGGAAGACGATCGCCCACTCTTCCAGCCCTTGCTTGGTCACATGTTACACAGATGCCAAGAGAACCCGGGTGGCCAGCAGCAGCCAACGCTCCAGTGGCTCCAAGGTCGGCAGACAGCCAGGGAAGACGCGCAACAGGTCAGGGATGGCATGCAAGACCACCACCACCATCAGCTCTAAGCGAATCGTCCCTCGTCCATCCTTACCGAGTTTGAAGAAACCCATTATCCTCCGAAGGTCTGGGTGCCAAGTCCCCACCGTCATCCGCCGAGGCTATCTCCAGCTGTTCACCGAAGAGTGTCTCAAGTTCTGCGCCTCCAAGCAGGAGGCCGAGGAGAAGGCGCTGAACGAGGAGAAGGTGGCCTACGACTGCAGCCCCAACAAGAACAGGTACCTGAACGTGGTCCTGAACACCCTCAAGAGACTCAAGGGCCTGACCCCCAGCTCCATGCCCGGCCTCAGCAGGGCCGCCCTGTACGGCCGCCTCCAGGAGTTCCTGCTCACCCAGGACCAGCTCAAGGAGAACGGCTACCCCTTCCCGCACCCCGAGCGGCCCGGAGGCGCCGTCCTCTTCACTGGCCAGGGGAAGGGGCCCGGCGACTCCTGCTGCAGGGTCTGCTGCCGTTGTGGCACCGAGTACCTGGTGTCCTCCTCGGGCCGCTGTGTACGCGACCAGTTGTGTTATTATCACTGGGGGCGGGTCCGCTCGAGCCAGGTGGCTGGAGGCCGGGTTAGCCAGTACACCTGCTGTGCAGCTGCTCCTGGCTCTGTGGGCTGCCAGGTGGCAAAGCAGCACGTGCGGGACGGCCGCAAGGAGAGCCTCGATGGCTTCGTGGAGACCTTCAAGAAAGAGTTGTCCAGAGACGCTTATCCAGGAATCTACTCCTTGGACTGTGAGATGTGCTACACCACGCACGGCCTAGAGCTGACCCGCGTCACCGTGGTGGACGCCGACATGCGAGTGGTGTACGACACCTTCGTCAAGCCCGACAACGAGATCGTGGACTACAACACCAGGTTTTCCGGAGTCACCGAGGCCGACGTCGCCAAGACGAGCATCACCTTGCCCCAAGTCCAAGCCATCCTGCTGAGCTTTTTCAGCGCCCAAACCATCCTCATCGGGCACAGCCTGGAGAGCGATCTGCTGGCCCTGAAGCTCATCCACAGCACCGTGGTGGACACGGCCGTGCTCTTCCCGCACTACCTGGGTTTCCCCTACAAGCGCTCCCTCAGGAATCTCGCGGCCGACTACCTGGGACAGATCATCCAGGACAGCCAGGACGGCCACAACTCCAGCGAGGACGCAAACGCCTGCCTGCAGCTGGTGATGTGGAAGGTCCGACAGCGCGCCCAGATCCAGCCACGCCACCGGTCCGCCTCTCCCTCCGCCCTGGCCTGTCCTTAGCCCCAGGCCTCTTCCAAAACCGCCATCAGTCCCGAGAGCTCACCCTGTCCACCGCGCCGCAAAGCGAAAGAAACTGGAGCAGCCGGCGGCAGGAGAGGGCAAAAAGCCAAGAGTAACCCCAACCCCCCACTCCCAGTCCCCCGGAATCCCCGCCGCTGCCCCTCGGGCCTGTCCCCATCAATAATAATGGATTCTATACGTGGGATGGTTTTAAAGTACGTGGAAAAATTCTTTGATGGATTTTCCTTGGAAAAGTGAAACCTAAATCCACTCCGTTTGGAGGTGGGACTATTTACAGTTGGTGCTTACTAAACATAAACTACGTTTAGGCTGATATTTCAGACAATGAAACCTTTGAGTGCCCGTAGGGGGAAGATCTCGGTTGCTGAGTGCAGGGAAGGAGGATGTAATTCCATCATATATACTCTCTGTGCCTACCGCATTTTGAAAAATGCCAGTGATACCTATTTATAAAATAAAATCAACCAAGGAAAAGGACGAACTTAGCAACACTATGTTTGGATAATACAACGGTATCTTGTATTTCTTACGTCCAGGTATACTTATAAATGCCTAGAGGGATTTCACCACCTCAGGATGGAGAGACTGAATGCTTCTGAGGGAATTAGGATGGTGGAATATTGGTGGTACCAGGGAAGGGGGAGAGATGTTTGAAAATACTATGTTTGCTCGTTCTTGGGTTCCAATAAAGAAGGAACAGGGCACAGGAGTCGGAAGGACTAGTGGCAATAGTGATGAAGGGACCTTCTTATCATGCTGGCAGTGTTAATTACCCAGGTGTAGGATGCCATACACTGAGGCGGAAGATCGCAAGTCAGAGTGGCCGGCAGGCACAACTTCCTGGCACACCAGAGGCAGGTCTTCAATACCCACTGGTTTCCCCACCAGGCTGCATAAGCGAACCTGAGCCACAGGGAGTTGGTCAAATCCTCCTGACACTGTGGAGAAACCAACAGGCAAAACGTGGGGGCAAAAGTGATGAGACCCCACACTTTTCACTAGTGGTCACAATGAGCTATGAAGTAACAGCTCCTCAACCTGTGCTGTTTCCTGTTGGATGCACATAATCCATTTGCATTGCAGACAATTTTAGGATGTGCTTTACAGTAAGGTGGAAAGTACCTTATGGCAAAAAACACTCAGAAATTTATGTGTGGATTTCAAGTCATTCCAGTCCTAGAACGTTGTGCTTTTTAGAGACGCCATAGCTGTTTTTCCCTTTGTAATATCAGAGCACTAATATCTTCTCTGGAGGCCTGTTGGGTGAATTTCATGGAATCAAGTTAAGTAGGTGCCAGAAGCATTGCCGTTTTCCCGCCATAGCCCTGCCACCCACTGAAAAATGTTTGATGAGATTACTTAATGATTTCCAATTAAGTCGTATTTCCAAATATCATGATTTCCATTTTAATGTAGTTGGTACGGAGCTTTGTGAGTGTGTGCTTCTTTTATTATGGATCACGTTCAGCTCCTTTTTATTTGCCTCCCAGTTATAATAGTAAAACTCTACTCCTCTACTCCGAGGAGTCCCTACCACCCATATCATCACTTTCCAGCCCAGCACTCTTCACGCTCATTCATTTAAAGCATTCAACATTGTGTAAATGAATCTTGGAAGGCAAAAGCTACTGAATTTAGCGAATTTGTGGAGGCATTCCCACAAATCAGCCAGGTGAAGTTTCACACACCCGAAGACTGCACAACTCCTCTGAGGCAGCACTATGCTGCAAACCCAGACGGCCACTTTTCTCACCCCTCGTCCGTTTGCTGTTCTGGGTAATGAGGTTCAAAAGTCACCTAGGCAACTGCAAAAATAGCTGAAATGGAGAAAGGGCTTCAGGCTGGTGACCAGCAGATGTCCACCTGACCCCCGTAAGCTGCTGAACAAGAAGGGCTGCCAGAAATGTCCCCCTAGGGAATTTGGTGGAGACGAAGACCTGCTCACTGGACAAGGGTTCCTCCCAGGATACGCCCGAGCGGAAGAAGCGGGCTCTGAGCCACGCCCTTTCACCCACCGCTACCCCGCCCTGGGCTGGTGAAGGTGCGCGTAAGGATGTGGACTACTGAGCCCTGAAGAAATAAGTCCTTCCCCTTTGACCCCATGGAGGATTGCCTGTGAGGATCTTAAATGAGTCTACCCGTGTCTAGACACGGGAGTAGGTCTGTCCGGTACAGCACCTCCCTCAAGGAGGAGAAGAGTGAGGAGAAAGGAAACTCAAGTCTGACCATTCTGTCCTGGGAGAGAAGAGGAGGATCTCATCTCTCATCTGTCCCAGCAAGGCAAGGAGACATTCTCTCATCTTTCCAAGCAAGGCAGGGTGACTTAGTATAATTAGGAATCAAAAAGAGTCTAGAAGGAATGAAAGCAGCCCGTAAGGTGAATTCCTAAGGACTGCCCATTGAAACTGACAAAATTGCCCTTGTTTGATGAGAGGAATGAGCAGAGCACTGAGGTGGTGAACAAGGATCTGGTGAGACTTTCCCGGCATGTTTCTACCAAAGCTTTATCTAAGCTTCTCAGAACACTCTCCTAAAAAGCAGATGTTTGGCCCTTCAGAAAGTCAGCAAGCAAAATGCCTTGAGTGTCCCAAAACACTGATGCCATGATGTTGGCTCCTGACTGGCCTCCTTTTCCTTTGACTGGACCACTGCCACCTCTTGGTAGCCACCGCTTTGATGATGCCTTGCCCTCGAGATCATATTGGTAAAGCCATGTTCCAACTTCCGGTTATCATCTGTCAGACGGATGCGTCAGGATCGTGATCCCTCCTGTTTAAAATTTCCACTGATAGCTCTCGTCGTAACTGCAGCTGATCTGGGCACAGTGGTTTTCACAGCCACTGCAGGATTCATCTTCCACATCTTCTCACCTCTTCTTGAAACAAGCTATACATTCGTAGAGAGTTCATTTCTTTGGAGTAGTGTCCTTATCAGCTTTTCCGAAAACATCAATGATTTCTTCATTCTTCCACCCAAGCTTCACCAGAAATTTGATGTTTGCTCTTGCTGCAGTTTTCGTGGAATTCATGTTGCTCTGATAGGAGTCCTTTTTCAGTGGATGTCTCATCCTTCTCAGTGCCTCAAACTAGATCTAGTTCAGAAAGGTGATAAGAAGTTAGGACAAGTTTATTTGAGTGCAAACCAGTGGAAATCCATGCATAGTTTCTTCAGCATGTGCATTTTCTATGAACCTTTGGAAGACCCCCTGTGTTGAACATTGCCCGAGTCCTGGGAGAGAAGTGGGTGCGGTCCACTTCCTGTCCTCAATTTGCCCACAGCGGAGGAGTGCACAGAGCAGGGAAAGGCAACCCCAGAGAGATCCTGCCCTCCAGCATGCAGCAGACTGCTGGATCAGTCCTGGCTCCATGGGGTGCTGTGTGGGCCCAAGCAAGTTGACCAACCTCCCTGAACCTTCATTTAATCCTAGGTAGCCCAATTCCAGTAGCCATTATAGGACTGCCCTGCACGGACAGTTAATTAACTCAGGAAAAGCAACCTAGCTCCAAGGTTAGCAACCAGGAGTTTCAGTTGATTCCGCTAGCGCACCCCCTGGGGCATTCCCAAGCTGGAGTCTGGTGGAAGATGAGGCTCAGTGTGATTGGATTGAAGCAGCAACCTATCAAGGAGAAGTCCCACCCACTCTGCCCTGTGCGTCTATAAAGGCGACGCGTGGCGGCCGCGGCACTCATTGAAGCCGCCAGTTGGGAGAGGAGCAGAGCCAGGCCGGTGCTCCCGAAGGCAGCAAGATGTTGCGAGCCACAGCTCCCTGCTGGTTCCCACCTGGATACCCAGAAGCTAAGAAGGTGGCCGAGGAGGCGGCCCTGGAGGCAAGCCGCCAGCTGGGAGCGGAGCAGAGCCAGGCCGGTGCTCCCGAAGGCAGCAAGATGTTGCGAGCCACAGCTCCCTGCTGGTTCCCACCTGGGTACCCAGAAGCTAAGAAGGTGGCCGAGGAGGCGGCCCTGGAGTCTCCAGAATTCCCACTGCCCTCTCATCAGCCTGCCCAGAGCTTCGGGCTCCGGGTGCCACAGATGCACAGCCAGGCCTCAGCATTTGTGGACATCCAGGCGCAGCCCCAGAACAGGGGTCCGGCGGTGCCCCCAGCGTGGCCCAAGATGGTGACGGAGGCGTGCTACTTCCCTGCGCAGAGGGGATCGGCCTGCTGCTTGCCAGGCGCCCCAAGGCTGTCAGAGAGGCCCTCGGGAGTCCGCATCGCAGCCCCCAGGAAGAGGAAGACGATCGCCCACTCTTCCAGCCCTTGCTTGGTCACAGGTTACACAGATGCCAAGAGAACCCGGGTGGCCAGCAGCAGCCAACGCTCCAGTGGCTCCAAGGTCGGCAGACAGCCAGGGAAGACGCGCAACAGGTCAGGGATGGCATGCAAGACCACCACCACCATCAGCTCTAAGCGAATCGTCCGTCGTCCATCCTTACCGAGTTTGAAGAAACCCATTATCCTCCGAAGGTCTGGGTGCCAAGTCCCCACCGTCATCCGCCGAGGCTATCTCCAGCTGTTCACCGAAGAGTGTCTCAAGTTCTGCGCCTCCAAGCAGGAGGCCGAGGAGAAGGCGCTGAACGAGGAGAAGGTGGCCTACGACTGCAGCCCCAACAAGAACAGGTACCTGAACGTGGTCCTGAACACCCTCAAGAGACTCAAGGGCCTGACCCCCAGCTCCATGCCCGGCCTCAGCAGGGCCGCCCTGTACGGCCGCCTCCAGGAGTTCCTGCTCACCCAGGACCAGCTCAAGGAGAACGGCTACCCCTTCCCGCACCCCGAGCGGCCCGGAGGCGCCGTCCTCTTCACTGGCCAGGGGAAGGGGCCCGGCGACTCCTGCTGCAGGGTCTGCTGCCGTTGTGGCACCGAGTACCTGGTGTCCTCCTCGGGCCGCTGTGTACGCGACCAGTTGTGTTATTATCACTGGGGGCGGGTCCGCTCGAGCCAGGTGGCTGGAGGCCGGGTTAGCCAGTACACCTGCTGTGCAGCTGCTCCTGGCTCTGTGGGCTGCCAGGTGGCAAAGCAGCACGTGCGGGACGGCCGCAAGGAGAGCCTCGATGGCTTCGTGGAGACCTTCAAGAAAGAGTTGTCCAGAGACGCTTATCCAGGAATCTACGCCTTGGACTGTGAGATGTGCTACACCACGCATGGCCTAGAGCTGACCCGCGTCACCGTGGTGGACGCCGACATGCGAGTGGTGTACGACACCTTCGTCAAGCCCGACAACGAGATCGTGGACTACAACACCAGGTTTTCCGGAGTCACCGAGGCCGACGTCGCCAAGACGAGCATCACCTTGCCCCAAGTCCAAGCCATCCTGCTGAGCTTTTTCAGCGCCCAAACCATCCTCATCGGGCACAGCCTGGAGAGCGATCTGCTGGCCCTGAAGCTCATCCACAGCACCGTGGTGGACACGGCCGTGCTCTTCCCGCACTACCTGGGTTTCCCCTACAAGCGCTCCCTCAGGAATCTCGCGGCCGACTACCTGGGACAGATCATCCAGGACAGCCAGGACGGCCACAACTCCAGCGAGGACGCAAACGCCTGCCTGCAGCTGGTGATGTGGAAGGTCCGACAGCGCGCCCAGATCCAGCCACGCCACCGGTCCGCCTCTCCCTCCGCCCTGGCCTGTCCTTAGCCCCAGGCCTCTTCCAAAACCGCCATCAGTCCCGAGAGCTCACCCTGTCCACCGCGCCGCAAAGCGAAAGAAACTGGAGCAGCCGGCGGCAGGAGAGGGCAAAAAGCCAAGAGTAACCCCAACCCCCCACTCCCAGTCCCCCGGAATCCCCGCCGCTGCCCCTCGGGCCTGTCCCCATCAATAATAATGGATTCTATACGTGGGATGGTTTTAAAGTATGTGGAAAAATTCTTTGATGGATTTTCCTTGGAAAAGTGAAACCTAAATCCACTCCGTTTGGAGGTGGGACTATTTACAGTTGTTGCTTACTAAACATAAACTACGTTTAGGCTGATATTTCAGACAATGAAACCTTTGAGTGCCCGTAGGGGGAAGATCTCGGTTGCTGAGTGCAGGGAAGGAGGATGTAATTCCATCATATATACTCTCTGTGCCTACCGCATTTTGAAAAATGCCAGTGATACCTATTTATAAAATAAAATCAACCAAGGAAAAGGACGAACTTAGCAACACTATGTTTGGATAATACAACGGTATCTTGTATTTCTTACGTCCAG
This sequence comes from Gorilla gorilla gorilla, assembly GCF_029281585.2. Taxonomy (NCBI): domain Eukaryota; kingdom Metazoa; phylum Chordata; class Mammalia; order Primates; family Hominidae; genus Gorilla; species Gorilla gorilla. The sequence goes on from NC_073241.2 coordinate 25,751,928, forward strand.
GTATACTTATAAATGCCTAGAGGGATTTCACCACCTCAGGATGGAGAGACTGAATGCTTCTGAGGGAATTAGGATGGTGGAATATTGGTGGTACCAGGGAAGGGGGAGAGATGTTTGAAAATACTATGTTTGCTCGTTCTTGGGTTCCAATAAAGAAGGAACAGGGCACAGGAGTCGGAAGGACTAGTGGCAATAGTGATGAAGGGACCTTCTTATCATGCTGGCAGTGTTAATTACCCAGGTGTAGGATGCCATACACTGAGGCGGAAGATCGCAAGTCAGAGTGGCCGGCAGGCACAACTTCCTGGCACACCAGAGGCAGGTCTTCAATACCCACTGGTTTCCCCACCAGGCTGCATAAGCGAACCTGAGCCACAGGGAGTTGGTCAAATCCTCCTGACACTGTGGAGAAACCAACAGGCAAAACGTGGGGGCAAAAGTGATGAGACCCCACACTTTTCACTAGTGGTCACAATGAGCTATGAAGTAACAGCTCCTCAACCTGTGCTGTTTCCTGTTGGATGCACATAATCCATTTGCATTGCAGACAATTTTAGGATGTGCTTTACAGTAAGGTGGAAAGTACCTTATGGCAAAAAACACTCAGAAATTTATGTGTGGATTTCAAGTCATTCCAGTCCTAGAACGTTGTGCTTTTTAGAGACGCCATAGCTGTTTTTCCCTTTGTAATATCAGAGCACTAATATCTTCTCTGGAGGCCTGTTGGGTGAATTTCATGGAATCAAGTTAAGTAGGTGCCAGAAGCATTGCCGTTTTCCCGCCATAGCCCTGCCACCCACTGAAAAATGTTTGATGAGATTACTTAATGATTTCCAATTAAGTCGTATTTCCAAATATCATGATTTCCATTTTAATGTAGTTGGTACGGAGCTTTGTGAGTGTGTGCTTCTTTTATTATGGATCACGTTCAGCTCCTTTTTATTTGCCTCCCAGTTATAATAGTAAAACTCTACTCCTCTACTCCGAGGAGTCCCTACCACCCATATCATCACTTTCCAGCCCAGCACTCTTCACGCTCATTCATTTAAAGCATTCAACATTGTGTAAATGAATCTTGGAAGGCAAAAGCTACTGAATTTAGCGAATTTGTGGAGGCATTCCCACAAATCAGCCAGGTGAAGTTTCACACACCCGAAGACTGCACAACTCCTCTGAGGCAGCACTATGCTGCAAACCCAGACGGCCACTTTTCTCACCCCTCGTCCGTTTGCTGTTCTGGGTAATGAGGTTCAAAAGTCACCTAGGCAACTGCAAAAATAGCTGAAATGGAGAAAGGGCTTCAGGCTGGTGACCAGCAGAGGTCCACCTGACCCCCGTAAGCTGCTGAACAAGAAGGGCTGCCAGAAATGTCCCCCTAGGGAATTTGGTGGAGACGAAGACCTGCTCACTGGACAAGGGTTCCTCCCAGGATACGCCCGAGCGGAAGAAGCGGGCTCTGAGCCACGCCCTTTCACCCACCGCTACCCCGCCCTGGGCTGGTGAAGGTGCGCGTAAGGATGTGGACTACTGAGCCCTGAAGAAATAAGTCCTTCCCCTTTGACCCCATGGAGGATTGCCTGTGAGGATCTTAAATGAGTCTACCCGTGTCTAGACACGGGAGTAGGTCTGTCCGGTACAGCACCTCCCTCAAGGAGGAGAAGAGTGAGGAGAAAGGAAACTCAAGTCTGACCATTCTGTCCTGGGAGAGAAGAGGAGGATCTCATCTCTCATCTGTCCCAGCAAGGCAAGGAGACTTTCTCTCACCTTTCCAAGCAAGGCAGGGTGACTTAGTATAATTAGGAATCAAAAAGAGTCTAGAAGGAATGAAAGCAGCCCGTAAGGTGAATTCCTAAGGACTGCCCATTGAAACTGACAAAATTGCCCTTGTTTGATGAGAGGAATGAGCAGAGCACTGAGGTGGTGAACAAGGATCTGGTGAGACTTTCCCGGCATGTTTCTACCAAAGCTTTATCTAAGCTTCTCAGAACACTCTCCTAAAAAGCAGATGTTTGGCCCTTCAGAAAGTCAGCAAGCAAAATGCCTTGAGTGTCCCAAAACACTGATGCCATGATGTTGGCTCCTGACTGGCCTCCTTTTCCTTTGACTGGACCACTGCCACCTCTTGGTAGCCACCGCTTTGATGATGCCTTGCCCTCGAGATCATATTGGTAAAGCCATGTTCCAACTTCCGGTTATCATCTGTCAGAGGGATGCGTCAGGATCGTGATCCCTCCTGTTTAAAATTTCCACTGATAGCTCTCGTCGTAACTGCAGCTGATCTGGGCACAGTGGTTTTCACAGCCACTGCAGGATTCATCTTCCACATCTTCTCACCTCTTCTTGAAACAAGCTATACATTCGTAGAGAGTTCATTTCTTTGGAGTAGTGTCCTTATCAGCTTTTCCGAAAACATCAATGATTTCTTCATTCTTCCACCCAAGCTTCACCAGAAATTTGATGTTTGCTCTTGCTGCAGTTTTCGTGGAATTCATGTTGCTCTGATAGGAGTCCTTTTCAGTGGATGTCTCATCCTTCTCAGTGCCTCAAACTAGATCTAGTTCAGAAAGGTGATAAGAAGTTAGGACAAGTTTATTTGAGTGCAAACCAGTGGAAATCCATGCATAGTTTCTTCAGCATGTGCATTTTCTATGAACCTTTGGAAGACCCCCTGTGTTGAACATTGCCCGAGTCCTGGGAGAGAAGTGGGTGCGGTCCACTTCCTGTCCTCAATTTGCCCACAGCGGAGGAGTGCACAGAGCAGGGAAAGGCAACCCCAGAGAGATCCTGCCCTCCAGCATGCAGCAGACTGCTGGATCAGTCCTGGCTCCATGGGGTGCTGTGTGGGCCCAAGCAAGTTGCCCAACCTCCCTGAACCTTCATTTAATCCTAGGTAGCCCAATTCCAGTAGCCATTATAGGACTGCCCTGCACGGACAGTTAATTAACTCAGGAAAAGCAACCTAGCTCCAAGGTTAGCAACCAGGAGTTCCAGTTGATTCCGCTAGCGCACCCCCTGGGGCATTCCCAAGCTGGAGTCTGGTGGAAGATGAGGCTCAGTGTGATTGGATTGAAGCAGCAACCTATCAAGGAGAAGTCCCACCCACTCTGCCCTGTGCGTCTATAAAGGCGACGCGTGGCGGCCGCGGCACTCATTGAAGCCGCCAGTTGGGAGAGGAGCAGAGCCAGGCCGGTGCTCCCGAAGGCAGCAAGATGTTGCGAGCCACAGCTCCCTGCTGGTTCCCACCTGGGTACCCAGAAGCTAAGAAGGTGGCCGAGGAGGCGGCCCTGGAGGCAAGTCGCCAGCTGGGAGCGGAGCAGAGCCAGGCCGGTGCTCCCGAAGGCAGCAAGATGTTGCGAGCCACAGCTCCCTGCTGGTTCCCACCTGGGTACCCAGAAGCTAAGAAGGTGGCCGAGGAGGCGGCCCTGGAGTCTCCAGAATTCCCACTGCCCTCTCATCAGCCTGCCCAGAGCTTCGGGCTCCGGGTGCCCCAGATGCACAGCCAGGCCTCAGCATTTGTGGACATCCAGGCGGAGCCCCAGAACAGGGGTCCGGCGGTGCCCCCAGCGTGGCCCAAGATGGTGACGGAGGCGTGCTACTTCCCTGCGCAGAGGGGATCGGCCTGCTGCTTGCCAGGCGCCCCAAGGCTGTCAGAGAGGCCCTCGGGAGTCCGCATCGCAGCCCCCAGGAAGAGGAAGACGATCGCCCACTCTTCCAGCCCTTGCTTGGTCACAGGTTACACAGATGCCAAGAGAACCCGGGTGGCCAGCAGCAGCCAACGCTCCAGTGGCTCCAAGGTCGGCAGACAGCCAGGGAAGACGCGCAACAGGTCAGGGATGGCATGCAAGACCACCACCACCATCAGCTCTAAGCGAATCGTCCGTCGTCCATCTTTACCGAGTTTGAAGAAACCCATTATCCTCCGAAGGTCTGGGTGCCAAGTCCCCACCGTCATCCGCCGAGGCTATCTCCAGCTGTTCACTGAAGAGTGTCTCAAGTTCTGCGCCTCCAAGCAGGAGGCCGAGGAGAAGGCGCTGAACGAGGAGAAGGTGGCCTACGACTGCAGCCCCAACAAGAACAGGTACCTGAACGTGGTCCTGAACACCCTCAAGAGACTCAAGGGCCTGACCCCCAGCTCCATGCCCGGCCTCAGCAGGGCCGCCCTGTACGGCCACCTCCAGGAGTTCCTGCTCACCCAGGACCAGCTCAAGGAGAACGGCTACCCCTTCCTGCACCCCGAGCGGCCCGGAGGCGCCGTCCTCTTCACTGGCCAGGGGAAGGGGCCCGGCGACTCCTGCTGCAGGGTCTGCTGCCGTTGTGGCACCGAGTACCTGGTGTCCTCCTCGGGCCGCTGTGTACGCGACCAGTTGTGTTATTATCACTGGGGGCGGGTCCGCTCGAGCCAGGTGGCTGGAGGCCGGGTTAGCCAGTACACCTGCTGTGCAGCTGCTCCTGGCTCTGTGGGCTGCCAGGTGGCAAAGCAGCACGTGCGGGACGGCCGCAAGGAGAGCCTCGATGGCTTCGTGGAGACCTTCAAGAAAGAGTTGTCCAGAGACGCTTATCCAGGAATCTACGCCTTGGACTGTGAGATGTGCTACACCACGCATGGCCTAGAGCTGACCCGCGTCACCGTGGTGGACGCCGACATGCGAGTGGTGTACGACACCTTCGTCAAGCCCGACAACGAGATCGTGGACTACAACACCAGGTTTTCCGGAGTCACCGAGGCCGACGTCGCCAAGACGAGCATCACCTTGCCCCAAGTCCAAGCCATCCTGCTGAGCTTTTTCAGCGCCCAAACCATCCTCATCGGGCACAGCCTGGAGAGCGATCTGCTGGCCCTGAAGCTCATCCACAGCACCGTGGTGGACACGGCCGTGCTCTTCCCGCACTACCTGGGTTTCCCCTACAAGCGCTCCCTCAGGAATCTCGCGGCCGACTACCTGGGACAGATCATCCAGGACAGCCAGGACGGCCACAACTCCAGCGAGGACGCAAACGCCTGCCTGCAGCTGGTGATGTGGAAGGTCCGACAGCGCGCCCAGATCCAGCCACGCCACCGGTCCGCCTCTCCCTCCGCCCTGGCCTGTCCTTAGCCCCAGGCCTCTTCCAAAACCGCCATCAGTCCCGAGAGCTCACCCTGTCCACCGCGCCGCAAAGCGAAAGAAACTGGAGCAGCCGGCGGCAGGAGAGGGCAAAAAGCCAAGAGTAACCCCAACCCCCCACTCCCAGTCCCCCGGAATCCCCGCCGCTGCCCCTCGGGCCTGTCCCCATCAATAATAATGGATTCTATACGTGGGATGGTTTTAAAGTACGTGGAAAAATTCTTTGATGGATTTTCCTTGGAAAAGTGAAACCTAAATCCACTCCGTTTGGAGGTGGGACTATTTACAGTTGTTGCTTACTAAACATAAACTACGTTTAGGCTGATATTTCAGACAATGAAACCTTTGAGTGCCCGTAGGGGGAAGATCTCGGTTGCTGAGTGCAGGGAAGGAGGATGTAATTCCATCATATATACTCTCTGTGCCTACCGCATTTTGAAAAATGCCAGTGATACCTATTTATAAAATAAAATCAACCAAGGAAAAGGACGAACTTAGCAACACTATGTTTGGTTAATACAACGGTATCTTGTATTTCTTACGTCCAGGTATACTTATAAATGCCTAGAGGGATTTCACCACCTCAGGATGGAGAGACTGAATGCTTCTGAGGGAATTAGGATGATGGAATATTGGTGGTACCAGGGAAGGGGGAGAGATGTTTGAAAATACTATGTTTGCTCGTTCTTGGGTTCCAATAAAGAAGGAACAGGGCACAGGAGTCGGAAGGACTAGTGGCAATAGTGATGAAGGGACCTTCTTATCATGCTGGCAGTGTTAATTACCCAGGTGTAGGATGCCATACACTGAGGCGGAAGATCGCAAGTCAGAGTGGCCGGCAGGCACAACTTCCTGGCACACCAGAGGCAGGTCTTCAATACCCACTGGTTTCCCCACCAGGCTGCATAAGCGAACCTGAGCCACAGGGAGTTGGTCAAATCCTCCTGACACTGTGGAGAAACCAACAGGCAAAACGTGGGGGCAAAAGTGATGAGACCCCACACTTTTCACTAGTGGTCACAATGAGCTATGAAGTAACAGCTCCTCAACCTGTGCTGTTTCCTGTTGGATGCACATAATCCATTTGCATTGCAGACAATTTTAGGATGTGCTTTACAGTAAGGTGGAAAGTACCTTATGGCAAAAAACACTCAGAAATTTATGTGTGGATTTCAAGTCATTCCAGTCCTAGAACGTTGTGCTTTTTAGAGACGCCATAGCTGTTTTTCCCTTTGTAATATCAGAGCACTAATATCTTCTCTGGAGGCCTGTTGGGTGAATTTCATGGAATCAAGTTAAGTAGGTGCCAGAAGCATTGCCGTTTTCCCGCCATAGCCCTGCCACCCACTGAAAAATGTTTGATGAGATTACTTAATGATTTCCAATTAAGTCGTATTTCCAAATATCATGATTTCCATTTTAATGTAGTTGGTACGGAGCTTTGTGAGTGTGTGCTTCTTTTATTATGGATCACGTTCAGCTCCTTTTTATTTGCCTCCCAGTTATAATAGTAAAACTCTACTCCTCTACTCCGAGGAGTCCCTACCACCCATATCATCACTTTCCAGCCCAGCACTCTTCACGCTCATTCATTTAAAGCATTCAACATTGTGTAAATGAATCTTGGAAGGCAAAAGCTACTGAATTTAGCGAATTTGTGGAGGCATTCCCACAAATCAGCCAGGTGAAGTTTCACACACCCGAAGACTGCACAACTCCTCTGAGGCAGCACTATGCTGCAAACCCAGACGGCCACTTTTCTCACCCCTCGTCCGTTTGCTGTTCTGGGTAATGAGGTTCAAAAGTCACCTAGGCAACTGCAAAAATAGCTGAAATGGAGAAAGGGCTTCAGGCTGGTGACCAGCAGAGGTCCACCTGACCCCCGTAAGCTGCTGAACAAGAAGGGCTGCCAGAAATGTCCCCCTAGGGAATTTGGTGGAGACGAAGACCTGCTCACTGGACAAGGGTTCCTCCCAGGATACGCCCGAGCGGAAGAAGCGGGCTCTGAGCCACGCCCTTTCACCCACCGCTACCCCGCCCTGGGCTGGTGAAGGTGCGCGTAAGGATGTGGACTACTGAGCCCTGAAGAAATAAGTCCTTCCCCTTTGACCCCATGGAGGATTGCCTGTGAGGATCTTAAATGAGTCTACCCGTGTCTAGACACGGGAGTAGGTCTGTCCGGTACAGCACCTCCCTCAAGGAGGAGAAGAGTGAGGAGAAAGGAAACTCAAGTCTGACCATTCTGTCCTGGGAGAGAAGAGGAGGATCTCATCTCTCATCTGTCCCAGCAAGGCAAGGAGACTTTCTCTCACCTTTCCAAGCAAGGCAGGGTGACTTAGTATAATTAGGAATCAAAAAGAGTCTAGAAGGAATGAAAGCAGCCCGTAAGGTGAATTCCTAAGGACTGCCCATTGAAACTGACAAAATTGCCCTTGTTTGATGAGAGGAATGAGCAGAGCACTGAGGTGGTGAACAAGGATCTGGTGAGACTTTCCCGGCATGTTTCTACCAAAGCTTTATCTAAGCTTCTCAGAACACTCTCCTAAAAAGCAGATGTTTGGCCCTTCAGAAAGTCAGCAAGCAAAATGCCTTGAGTGTCCCAAAACACTGATGCCATGATGTTGGCTCCTGACTGGCCTCCTTTTCCTTTGACTGGACCACTGCCACCTCTTGGTAGCCACCGCTTTGATGATGCCTTGCCCTCGAGATCATATTGGTAAAGCCATGTTCCAACTTCCGGTTATCATCTGTCAGAGGGATGCGTCAGGATCGTGATCCCTCCTGTTTAAAATTTCCACTGATAGCTCTCGTCGTAACTGCAGCTGATCTGGGCACAGTGGTTTTCACAGCCACTGCAGGATTCATCTTCCACATCTTCTCACCTCTTCTTGAAACAAGCTATACATTCGTAGAGAGTTCATTTCTTTGGAGTAGTGTCCTTATCAGCTTTTCCGAAAACATCAATGATTTCTTCATTCTTCCACCCAAGCTTCACCAGAAATTTGATGTTTGCTCTTGCTGCAGTTTTCGTGGAATTCATGTTGCTCTGATAGGAGTCCTTTTCAGTGGATGTCTCATCCTTCTCAGTGCCTCAAACTAGATCTAGTTCAGAAAGGTGATAAGAAGTTAGGACAAGTTTATTTGAGTGCAAACCAGTGGAAATCCATGCATAGTTTCTTCAGCATGTGCATTTTCTATGAACCTTTGGAAGACCCCCTGTGTTGAACATTGCCCGAGTCCTGGGAGAGAAGTGGGTGCGGTCCACTTCCTGTCCTCAATTTGCCCACAGCGGAAGAGTGCACAGAGCAGGGAAAGGCAACCCCAGAGAGATCCTGCCCTCCAGCATGCAGCAGACTGCTGGATCAGTCCTGGCTCCATGGGGTGCTGTGTGGGCCCAAGCAAGTTGACCAACCTCCCGGAACCTTCATTTAATCCTAGGTAGCCCAATTCCAGTAGCCATTATAGGACTGCCCTGCACGGACAGTTAATTAACTCAGGAAAAGCAACCTAGCTCCAAGGTTAGCAACCAGGAGTTCCAGTTGATTCCGCTAGCGCACCCCCTGGGGCATTCCCAAGCTGGAGTCTGGTGGAAGATGAGGCTCAGTGTGATTGGATTGAAGCAGCAACCTATCAAGGAGAAGTCCCACTCACTCTGCCCTGTGCGTCTATAAAGGCGACGCGTGGCGGCCGCGGCACTCATTGAAGCCGCCAGTTGGGAGAGGAGCAGAGCCAGGCCGGTGCTCCCGAAGGCAGCAAGATGTTGCGAGCCACAGCTCCCTGCTGGTTCCCACCTGGATACCCAGAAGCTAAGAAGGTGGCCGAGGAGGCGGCCCTGGAGGCAAGCCGCCAGCTGGGAGCGGAGCAGAGCCAGGCCGGTGCTCCCGAAGGCAGCAAGATGTTGCGAGCCACAGCTCCCTGCTGGTTCCCACCTGGGTACCCAGAAGCTAAGAAGGTGGCCGAGGAGGCGGCCCTGGAGTCTCCAGAATTCCCACTGCCCTCTCATCAGCCTGCCCAGAGCTTCGGGCTCTGGGTGCCCCAGATGCACAGCCAGGCCTCAGCATTTGTGGACATCCAGGCGGAGCCCCAGAACAGGGGTCCGGCGGTGCCCCCAGCGTGGCCCAAGATGGTGACGGAGGCGTGCTACTTCCCTGCGCAGAGGGGATCGGCCTGCTGCTTGCCAGGCGCCCCAAGGGTGTCAGAGAGGCCCTCGGGAGTCCGCATCGCAGCCCCCAGGAAGAGGAAGACGATCGCCCACTCTTCCAGCCCTTGCTTGGTCACAGGTTACACAGATGCCAAGAGAACCCGGGTGGCCAGCAGCAGCCAACGCTCCAGTGGCTCCAAGGTCGGCAGACAGCCAGGGAAGACGCGCAACAGGTCAGGGATGGCATGCAAGACCACCACCACCATCAGCTCTAAGCGAATCGTCCGTCGTCCATCCTTACCGAGTTTGAAGAAACCCATTATCCCCCGAAGGTCTGGGTGCCAAGTCCCCACCGTCATCCGCCGAGGCTATCTCCAACTGTTCACCGAAGAGTGTCTCAAGTTCTGCGCCTCCAAGCAGGAGGCCGAGAAGAAGGCGCTGAACGAGGAGAAGGTGGCCTACGACTGCAGCCCCAACAAGAACAGGTACCTGAACGTGGTCCTGAACACCCTCAAGAGACTCAAGGGCCTGATCCCCAGCTCCATGCCCGGCCTCAGCAGGGCCGCCCTGTACGGCCGCCTCCAGGAGTTCCTGCTCACCCAGGACCAGCTCAAGGAGAACGGCTACCCCTTCCCGCACCCCGAGCGGCCCGGAGGCGCCGTCCTCTTCACTGGCCAGGGGAAGGGGCCCGGCGACTCCTGCTGCAGGGTCTGCTGCCGTTGTGGCACCGAGTACCTGGTGTCCTCCTCGGGCCGCTGTGTACGCGACCAGTTGTGTTATTATCACTGGGGGCGGGTCCGCTCGAGCCAGGTGGCTGGAGGCCGGGTTAGCCAGTACACCTGCTGTGCAGCTGCTCCTGGCTCTGTGGGCTGCCAGGTGGCAAAGCAGCACGTGCGGGACGGCCGCAAGGAGAGCCTCGATGGCTTCGTGGAGACCTTCAAGAAAGAGTTGTCCAGAGACGCTTATCCAGGAATCTACGCCTTGGACTGTGAGATGTGCTACACCACGCATGGCCTAGAGCTGACCCGCGTCACCGTGGTGGACGCCGACATGCGAGTGGTGTACGACACCTTCGTCAAGCCCGACAACGAGATCGTGGACTACAACACCAGGTTTTCCGGAGTCACCGAGGCCGACGTCGCCAAGACGAGCATCACCTTGCCCCAAGTCCAAGCCATCCTGCTGAGCTTTTTCAGCGCCCAAACCATCCTCATCGGGCACAGCCTGGAGAGCGATCTGCTGGCCCTGAAGCTCATCCACAGCACCGTGGTGGACACAGCCGTGCTCTTCCCGCACTACCTGGGTTTCCCCTACAAGCGCTCCCTCAGGAATCTCGCGGCCGACTACCTGGGACAGATCATCCAGGACAGCCAGGACGGCCACAACTCCAGCGAGGACGCAAACGCCTGCCTGCAGCTGGTGATGTGGAAGGTCCGACAGCGCGCCCAGATCCAGCCACGCCACCGGTCCGCCTCTCCCTCCGCCCTGGCCTGTCCTTAGCCCCAGGCCTCTTCCAAAACCGCCATCAGTCCCGAGAGCTCACCCTGTCCACCGCGCCGCAAAGCGAAAGAAACTGGAGCAGCCGGCGGCAGGAGAGGGCAAAAAGCCAAGAGTAACCCCAACCCCCCACTCCCAGTCCCCCGGAATCCCCGCCGCTGCCCCTCGGGCCTGTCCCCATCAATAATAATGGATTCTATACGTGGGATGGTTTTAAAGTACGTGGAAAAATTCTTTGATGGATTTTCCTTGGAAAAGTGAAACCTAAATCCACTCCGTTTGGAGGTGGGACTATTTACAGTTGTTGCTTACTAAACATAAACTACGTTTAGGCTGATATTTCAGACAATGAAACCTTTGAGTGCCCGTAGGGGGAAGATCTCGGTTGCTGAGTGCAGGGAAGGAGGATGTAATTCCATCATATATACTCTCTGTGCCTACCGCATTTTGAAAACTGCCAGTGATACCTATTTATAAAATAAAATCAACCAAGGAAAAGGACGAACTTAGCAACACTATATTTGGTTAATACAACGGTATCTTGTATTTCTTACGTCCAGGTATACTTATAAATGCCTAGAGGGATTTCACCACCTCAGGATGGAGAGACTGAATGCTTCTGAGGGAATTAGGATGGTGGAATATTGGTGGTACCAGGGAAGGGGGAGAGATGTTTGAAAATACTATGTTTGCTCGTTCTTGGGTTCCAATAAAGAAGGAACAGGGCACAGGAGTCGGAAGGACTAGTGGCAATAGTGATGAAGGGACCTTCTTATCATGCTGGCAGTGTTAATTACCCAGGTGTAGGATGCCATACACTGAGGCGGAAGATCGCAAGTCAGAGTGGCCGGCAGGCACAACTTCCTGGCACACCAGAGGCAGGTCTTCAATACCCACTGGTTTCCCCACCAGGCTGCATAAGCGAACCTGAGCCACAGGGAGTTGGTCAAATCCTCCTGACACTGTGGAGAAACCAACAGGCAAAACGTGGGGGCAAAAGTGATGAGACCCCACACTTTTCACTAGTGGTCACAATGAGCTATGAAGTAACAGCTTCTCAACCTGTGCTGTTTCCTGTTGGATGCACATAATCCATTTGCATTGCAGACAATTTTAGGATGTGCTTTACAGTAAGGTGGAAAGTACCTTATGGCAAAAAACACTCAGAAATTTATGTGTGGATTTCAAGTCATTCCAGTCCTAGAACGTTGTGCTTTTTAGAGACGCCATAGCTGTTTTTCCCTTTGTAATATCAGAGCAGTAATATCTTCTCTGGAGGCCTGTTGGGTGAATTTCATGGAATCAAGTTAAGTAGGTGCCAGAAGCATTGCCGTTTTCCCGCCATAGCCCTGCCACCCACTGAAAAATGTTTGATGAGATTACTTAATGATTTCCAATTAAGTCGTATTTCCAAATATCATGATTTCCATTTTAATGTAGTTGGTACGGAGCTTTGTGAGTGTGTGCTTCTTTTATTATGGATCACGTTCAGCTCCTTTTTATTTGCCTCCCAGTTATAATAGTAAAACTCTACTCCTCTACTCCGAGGAGTCCCTACCACCCATATCATCACTTTCCAGCCCAGCACTCTTCACGCTCATTCATTTAAAGCATTCAACATTGTGTAAATGAATCTTGGAAGGCAAAAGCTACTGAATTTAGCGAATTTGTGGAGGCATTCCCACAAATCAGCCAGGTGAAGTTTCACACACCCGAAGACTGCACAACTCCTCTGAGGCAGCACTATGCTGCAAACCCAGACGGCCACTTTTCTCACCCCTCGTCCGTTTGCTGTTCTGGGTAATGAGGTTCAAAAGTCACCTAGGCAACTGCAAAAATAGCTGAAATGGAGAAAGGGCTTCAGGCTGGTGACCAGCAGAGGTCCACCTGACCGCCGTAAGCTGCTGAACAAGAAGGGCTGCCAGAAATGTCCCCCTAGGGAATTTGGTGGAGACGAAGACCTGCTCACTGGACAAGGGTTCCTCCCAGGATACGCCCGAGCGGAAGAAGCGGGCTCTGAGCCACGCCCTTTCACCCACCGCTACCCCGCCCTGGGCTGGTGAAGGTGCGCGTAAGGATGTGGACTACTGAGCCCTGAAGAAATAAGTCCTTCCCCTTTGACCCCATGGAGGATTGCCTGTGAGGATCTTAAATGAGTCTACCCGTGTCTAGACACGGGAGTAGGTCTGTCCGGTACAGCACCTCCCTCAAGGAGGAGAAGAGTGAGGAGAAAGGAAACTCAAGTCTGACCATTCTGTCCTGGGAGAGAAGAGGAGGATCTCATCTCTCATCTGTCCCAGCAAGGCAAGGAGACTTTCTCTCATCTTTCCAAGCAAGGCAGGGTGACTTATTATAATTAGGAATCAAAAAGAGTCTAGAAGGAATGAAAGCAGCCCGTAAGGTGAATTCCTAAGGACTGCCCATTGAAACTGACAAAATTGCCCTTGTTTGATGAGAGGAATGAGCAGAGCACTGAGGTGGTGAACAAGGATCTGGTGAGACTTTCCCAGCATGTTTCTACCAAAGCTTTATCTAAGCTTCTCAGAACACTCTCCTAAAAAGCAGATGTTTGGCCCTTCAGAAAGTCAGCAAGCAAAATGCCTTGAGTGTCCCAAAACACTGATGCCATGATGTTGGCTCCTGACTGGCCTCCTTTTCCTTTGACTGGACCACTGCCACCTCTTGGTAGCCACCGCTTTGATGATGCCTTGCCCTCGAGATCATATTGGTAAAGCCATGTTCCAACTTCCGGTTATCATCTGTCAGAGGGATGCGTCAGGATCGTGATCCCTCCTGTTTAAAATTTCCACTGATAGCTCTCGTCGTAACTGCAGCTGATCTGGGCACAGTGGTTTTCACAGCCACTGCAGGATTCATCTTCCACATCTTCTCACCTCTTCTTGAAACAAGCTATACATTCGTAGAGAGTTCATTTCTTTGGAGTAGTGTCCTTATCAGCTTTTCCGAAAACATCAATGATTTCTTCATTCTTCCACCCAAGCTTCACCAGAAATTTGATGTTTGCTCTTGCTGCAGTTTTCGTGGAATTCATGTTGCTCTGATAGGAGTCCTTTTCAGTGGATGTCTCATCCTTCTCAGTGCCTCAAACTAGATCTAGTTCAGAAAGGTGATAAGAAGTTAGGACAAGTTTATTTGAGTGCAAACCAGTGGAAATCCATGCATAGTTTCTTCAGCATGTGCATTTTCTATGAACCTTTGGAAGACCCCCTGTGTTGAACATTGCCCGAGTCCTGGGAGAGAAGTGGGTGCGGTCCACTTCCTGTCCTCAATTTGCCCACAGCGGAGGAGTGCACAGAGCAGGGAAAGGCAACCCCAGAGAGATCGTGCCCTCCAGCATGCTGCAGACTGCTGGATCAGTCCTGGCTCCATGGGGTGCTGTGTGGGCCCAAGCAAGTTGCCCAACCTCCCTGAACCTTCATTTAATCCTAGGTAGCCCAATTCCAGTAGCCATTATAGGACTGCCCTGCACGGACAGTTAATTAACTCAGGAAAAGCAACCTAGCTCCAAGGTTAGCAACCAGGAGTTCCAGTTGATTCCGCTAGCGCACCCCCTGGGGCATTCCCAAGCTGGAGTCTGGTGGAAGATGAGGCTCAGTGTGATTGGATTGAAGCAGCAACCTATCAAGGAGAAGTCCCACCCACTCTGCCCTGTGCGTCTATAAAGGCGACGCGTGGCGGCCGCGGCACTCATTGAAGCCGCCAGTTGGGAGAGGAGCAGAGCCAGGCCGGTGCTCCCGAAGGCAGCAAGATGTTGCGAGCCACAGCTCCCTGCTGGTTCCCACCTGGATACCCAGAAGCTAAGAAGGTGGCCGAGGAGGCGGCCCTGGAGGCAAGCCGCCAGCTGGGAGCGGAGCAGAGCCAGGCCGGTGCTCCCGAAGGCAGCAAGATGTTGCCAGCCACAGCTCCCTGCTGGTTCCCACCTGGGTACCCAGAAGCTAAGAAGGTGGCCGAGGAGGCGGCCCTGGAGGCTCCAGAATTCCCACTGCCCTCTCATCAGCCTTCCCAGAGCTTCGGGCTCCGGATGCCCCAGATGCACAACCAGGCCTCAGCATTTGTGGAAATCCAGGCGGAGCCCCAGAACAGGGGTCCGGCGGTGCCCCCAACGTGGCCCAAGATGGTGACGGAGGCGTGCTACTTCCCTGCGCAGAGGGGATCGGCCTGCTGCTTGCCAGGCGCCCCAAGGCTGACAGAGAGGCCCTCGGGAGTCCGCATCGCAGCCCCCAGGAAGAGGAAGACGATCGCCCACTCTTCCAGCCCTTGCTTGGTCACAGGTTACACAGATGCCAAGAGAACCCTGGTGGCCAGCAGCAGCCAACGCTCCAGTGGCTCCAAGGTCGGCAGACAGCCAGGGAAGACGCGCAACAGGTCAGGGATGGCATGCAAGACCACCACCACCATCAGCTCTAAGCGAATCGTCCGTCGTCCATCCTTACCGAGTTTGAAGGAACCCATTATCCTCCGAAGTTCTGGGTACCATGTCCCCACCGTCATATATATAATTTATACTACGTATATTATTTACATGTCATAAATTATAACATATATTGTATGTCTTTACATAACAAATATTATGTAATATATTTTGTCGTATTGTATATATTATATATTATATAAAATATAATATACATAATACATTATATATTATATGTAATAAATATTATATATAATATATAATGTATAATTATATGTAATATATTATAAATTATACGAAATAAATATTACATATAGTACATATTATATACAATGTGACAAAATATATATTAAATATTATTTATATTATGGTATATTATATATTATATATGTATTATATACGACATCTATAATATATTATAGAATATATAATGTATGTATGATATACATTACATATATGTAATTTATTTTTAGACAGAGTCTTTTTCTGTTCCACAGGCTGGAGAGCAATGGTGCCATCTTGGCTCAGTGCAACCTCTCCCTCACGGGTTCAAGTGATTGTGCTGCCTCAGCCTCCCAGGTAACTGCGACTACACCGCACTGGGACTACAGCAGCTGCCACCATGCCTGGGTAATTTTTTGTATTTTTAGTAGAGACACGGCTTCACTGCCTTGGCCACGATGGTCTTGATCTCCTTTCCTTCTGATCCTCTTGCCTTGTCCTACCAAAGTGCTGGGATAAGAGGCCTGAGCCAAGATACATATCTTTTAAATGAAGAAAAATTTCAAAGGTACTCTGCTTGGTACAATAATCAAATATATAAGTTCAGGAATGAAACTTAACCATGAAACATATTTATAACTGCAGATGGAAAATACAGAGGACAATTTTTAAAATAACATATTTGGAAAGCATTAAATAGTAATTTGAAGAGTTCGCATTTGACAGGCTAGTATGAACATACCTTGAATGCAGCAACACAGGCTCCCCAAAAGGAAAATCAAAATCAGGGAAAATGAAACCACAATCTGCTCTGACCTTTGAAAAACTCAGCACTGACAGTGGCACTGAGGACCAAGAGCAGGAGATCCCTAACCCCTTCACCATGGCGATAGGGCATAAACATTCCAGGGTGAAGGTACAATCCACATTGTGATGTGCAACTGCTGCCAGGCAGACAGCAGTGCTTTTACATGTACAGGAAGGTCACTGAATGCTCAGTGTTTTGTTCCAAAAACTGAAACCCAAGCCCACATATTACTATGCTGTGCTTCTTGAAATAAGTTATGAGATTGGAAATAGGGCAACCTCAAATATATATATAGATATATTTATATATGTGTGTGTGTATGTATATATAATTATACAAAACGTATTATATATAACATATATAATATGTATCAAATATATATAATTTCCTTTTAAATCTTGCATAATTATATTACATATAATATATTATGTATAATATAATTCATAATAATATATTATGTATAATATAATATATAATAATATATTATGTATAATATAATATATAATAATATATAACTATTATGTATAATATAATATATAATAATATATAACTATTATGTATAATATAATGCAGGTAAAAATATATAATTATTATATATTACAACATATATAGTTACATATATAATTGTATGATTATATATTATTATATATAATCTTTTAATATATAATTTATACAACATGTAACATATAATATATCATTCATTATATAATGTCTAATAGCTAATATTTAAAATATCATATAATATATGATATCTAATATATAATATACTATATAATATAATATATAATATATAATATATATTTCATATAATATGTAATATATTATATATTTCATATAATATGTAATATATTATATATGATATATAATATATTATACACTATATATTATTTACTAATATATTATATGTTATATCATAAAATAAAATATAAGATTATATATAAGACATATATTACATTATATATAATAGGATACATAATGTTATACAATGTATACTAATGTAATGTAATATAATATATTATGATATATTATCTGTAATCTGTTATGATATATTATATATAATATATAATATAATCGTTTATAATAGATTATATAATTATCTATAATATATAACACATATAATGTATATCATATATTACATAGTGTATACTATATATTATACATCATATATTATATAATATATATCATATGATATATAATACATATCATATATAATATATTTCACACATGATATATAATATATATCATGTACGATAAATATCATATATCATATATCATATATAATATGTAATATTATAATGTATGTCATACGTTATACATAACATATATCAGATATTACAAGATATATATCATATGTTTTATGTCATATATTATATATAATATATAATATGTTAAATACGTATCATATATTGTATAATACATATCGTATATTACATTATATATCATATATTACACATTTATCACATATATTATATGTATCATGTATTACATATATATCATATATTATATATGATATATATTGTATAGGGTATATATTACATATAATATATAATTTACACATATAATATTATTATATTACACAGTAAATTGTATATATTATTTAACATATATTATATGTAATCTATGTCATATGTTGAATATATATAATCTATATTAAATATATAATCTATATAATATGCTATATATAATGTATGTATCATGTATTTAATATATAATACATAATTAATATGTAATATGATATATTATATATAATTTATGTATTTTAAATGTCATAAAATATAATATATATTATATGTCATTACATAGCATATATTATATGTTATATATTTTGTCATATTATATATTATATGTTTTATAATATACAATATGACATACATATTATATATTCTGTATATTATATATTATATAATATATAATGGAGATAATATATTATATATTATACCTAATAAATATATATAATATATATTATATATATTATATATAATATGACATAATATGTATTAAATATTATATATGTTATCATACATCACATATATATGACATATATATTATATATGATATATAATGTATATGACGTTTTATATATGATATATAATATATGATATATTATATATGATATATAATATATATGATATATTATATATGATATATAATATATATGATATATTATATATGATATATAATATATATGATATATTATATATGATATATAATATATGATATATTATATATGATATATTATATATATGATATATTATATATGATATATAATATATATGATATATATTATATGATATATAATACATATGATATATATTATATGATATATAATAGATGTGATATATATTATATGATATATAATAGATGTGATATATATTATATGATATATAATAGATGTGATATATATTATATGATATATAATAGATGTGATATATATTATATGATATATAATAGATGTGATATATATTTTATGATATATAATATATATGATATGTATTATATGATATATAATATATATGATATGTATTATATGATATATAATATATATGATATATATGATATATAGTATATATGATATATGTTATATGATATATAATATATATGATATATGTTATATGATATATAATATATATGAAATATATTATATGATATATAATATATATGATATATCTTATATGCATATAATTCTTTTTCAGACAGAGTATTGTTCTGTTACACAGCCTGGAGTGCAATGGCGCCATCTTCTCTCACGCAACCTCTCCCTCAAGGGTTCAAGTGATTGTCCTGCCTCAGCCTCCCAGTTAGCTGTGACTACACCACACTGGGACTACGGAAGCTGCCACCATGCCTGGCTAATTTTTTGTGTTTTTAGTAGAGACAGGGCTTCATTGTATTGGCCATGATGGTCTTGATCTCCTTTCCTTGTGATCCTCTTGCCTTGTCTTCCCAAGGTGCTGGGATAACAGGCCTGAGCCAAGACACATATTTTTTAAATGTAGAAAAATTTCAAAGGTACTCTGCTTGGTACAGTAATCAAATATATAAGTTCAGGAATAAAACATAACCATGAAACACGTTTACAACTGCACATGGGAACCAAAGACGACAATTTTTTAAATAGCATATGTGGTAAGCATTAACTAGTAATTTGAAGAGTTCGCATTTGAAAGGCTGGTATGAACATACCTTGAATGCAGCAACACAGGTTCCCCAGAAGAAAAATCAAAATGAGGGAAAATGAAACCACAAAGGTCCAATCTGCTCTGACCTTTAAAAAACTCAGCACAGACAGTGGCACTTAGGACCAAGGGCAGGAGATCCCTAACCCCATCACCATGGCGATAGGGCATAAACATTCCAGGGTGAAGGCACAATCCTCATTGTGAGGTCCGAGTGCTGCCAGGCAGACAGCAGTGATTTTACATGTACAGGAAGGTAATAGAAGGCTCAGTGTTTTGTTTCAAAAACTGAATCCGAAGCCCACATATTACTATGCTGTGCTTGTTGAAATAAGTTATGAGATGGGAAATAGGGCAACACCAAATATATGTTTATATATATATATATGTATATATACATATATATGTGTGTGTATATATATAACTAAATATAATATAATATATATAATATATATCATATGTATAACATATATATAATTTCCTTTAATATCCTGCATCATTATATTACATATATTATGTATGACATATAAAAATATATAATTATTATATATAATATATTACATATTATAATAAATAATTATTATATATAATACTATATATAATTACTTATATAATTATATAATTATATATATAATTGTATATGTAATATAATAACATAATATACAACATATATCTGTTATATAACATATTATATAATGTATAAAACCTAATATCTAATGTATAACACATAATATAGAATATATTACATAATATATAATATAAAATATATCATGTAATATATAACATACATATTATATATCTTATAGTATAGGTAATACATTATATATTATATATTCAGTAATATGATATATGATATCATAATATAATATATATTATAATAGTATATATGACAGATTATATTATATATAACATGACACATAATATACTATGTGTACTAATATAATATAACATAATATATTCTGATATATATAATCTAGTATGATATATTACATATAATATTTAATATAATTATTTGCAGTACAATATTATATAATTGTATATAATATATGACATATATGATATATGTCATATATTATATATCATAAATCATATATGATATATTATATATCATATATTATATATCATATACATGATATATTATATATCATATATTTAACATTCATCATGTATTATATATATCATATGTTTTATATAATACATATCATATGTTATATACAATGTTTATCGTATGTTATAGATAATATATATCTTATGTTATATGTAATAAATATATATTATATGTTATATATCGTATATTGTTTTATATCATATATAATATATATCATGTTACATAATATATATCATATATTATGTAACATAGATCACATATTATATTATATATCATATATTATGTTATATTATATATCATATATTACATCATATATCATATGTATCATATATTAAATATATATCATATATTATATATCATATATTATACATATTGTTGATGGTATATATTACATATAATATATAATTTACAAATCATGTAATATTTACATATTATATAATAAATTTTATATATTATTTAACATATATTATATATAATATGTATCATATATTTAATATATAATGTATATTCAATATTTAATATGTATAATATATTAAATGCAATATATATCATATATTTAATACATATAATATATATTTAATACATAATATATATAATATATTATATACAATGTATATTATTTACATGTCATAAAATATAATATATATTATATGTCATTACATAATTTATATTTTGTAATATATTTTCTCATATTATATATATTATATATTATGTAAAATGTGATATACTATATATTATATAATATATGTAATAAATGTTATCTATAATACATAATATATGAGTGTATATAATACATTGTATATTACATGTAAGAAATATTATATATAATATATTATAAATATTACATATAATGTGACATACTCTATATTATATATTATAGATATTATGATATATATGTACTCTATATGACATATATTACATAATATATTTTTTATATTATATATATTATATATGTAATTTATTTTTAGACAGAGTCTTGTTCTGTTGCACAGGCTGGAATGCAATGGTGCCACTTGGCTCACTGCAACCTCTCCCTCACGGTTTCAAGTGATTGTCCTGCCTCAGCCTCCCAGGTAACTGCAACTACACCGCACTGGGACTACAGCAGCTGCCACCATGCCTGGCTAATTTTTTGTACTTTTAGTAGAGACAGGGCTTCACTGTGTTGTCCACGATGGTCTTGTTCTCCTTTCCTTGTAATCCTCTTCCCTTGTCCTCGCAAAATGCTGGGATAACAGGCGTGAGCCAAGATAGATATTTTTTAAATGAAGAAAAATTTCAAAGGTACTCTGCTTGGTACAATAATCAAATGTAAAAATTGAGTAATAAAACCTAACCATGAAACATATTTATAACTGCAGATAGAAAATACAGAGGACAATTGTTTAAATAACATATTTCAAAAGCATTAACTAGTAATTTGAAGAGTTCGCATTGGACAGGCTAGTATGAACACACCTTGAATGCAGCAACACAGGTTCCCCAGAAGAAAAATCAAAATGAGGGAAAAGAAATCACAAAAGTTCAATCTGCTCTGACCTTTGAAAAACTCAGCACAGACAGTGGCACTTAGGACTAAAGGCAGGAAATCCCTAACCCCATCACCATGGTGATAGGGGTTAGACCTTCCAGGGTGAAGGCACAATCAACATTGTGAGGTCCAACTGCTGCCACGCACACAGCAGTGCTTTTACGTGTACAGGAAGGTAATTGAAGGCTCAGTGTTTTGTTTCAAAAACTAAATCCCAAGGCTACATATTACTATGCTGTAATTGTTGAAATAAGTTATGAGATGGGAAATAGGGTAAACCCAAATATATATATATATAGATGTGTGCATATATATATGTAATTATATATAACGTAATATATATAACATATATCATATGCATAACATACAGATAAATTCCATTTACCTCCTGCCTCCTTATATTACATATAATACATTATGTGTAATATAATATATAATATATCATTATATATAATAAAATAAGTATAATATAAAATTATTATATATAATGCAATATATAATTACATATATAATTACATATGAAATTATTTATAATATAACAACATATAATATGTATAATATATATCTAATATATAATATATTATATAACGTATATCTAATATCTAATATATGATATATATAATATTGAATACATAATAGGTTATGTAATATATAATATATTATGTAAGCCATAATATATATTATATATTTTATATTATATGTGATATATTATATTATATTATATTATATATAATATATAATATTTTCTATATTATAAGTAATATATTGCATATGATAAAAAATATATTATACATTATATATTATACATTAAATAATATATTACATACATCATATGATATATATTATAACATTACATACATGACATATATTATACTATATATGATGTATATTATAGAATGTATACTAATAATGTAATATAATATAAAATATATTATCATATATTACATATAATCTATTATGATATATTATATATAATAATAATATAATCACTTTTAAAAAATATTATATAATTATATATAATATATAACAAATAAAATACATATCATATATGATATATAATATATATCATATATGATATATCATGTATGATTTTTAATATATATCATATATGATATATCATAAGTGATATATAATATATATCATATATGACATATCACATATGATATATAATATATACCATACATTATATCTAATATATATCACATATTATAAGATATATATCAGATATTATGTTTTCTATCATATATTATCTATGGTATATATCATATATTATGTAATACATATCATATATTATGTAATTACCATATATTATATTACATATCATCTGTTACATAATTTCTCACATGTTATATTGTATGCATCATGTATTAAATATATATCATGAATTATATAATGTATATCATTTGTTATATATTATATATGGTATATATTACAAATAATATATAATGTACATATCATATAATATAATATTTATATATAATATAATAAATTACATACTTTATTTAGCATATATTATATATAATATATATCATATGTTTAATATATATCATCTATATTTAATAAAAAATAACTAGAATATATTATATATCATATATATCATATATTTAATATATATAATATTTAATATATAATATATAATATGTTATACATATAACATATACATTTTACATGTCATACTATATATATTATATGTCATTACATAATATATTACGTTATATATTTTGTCATGTTATATTATGCAACATATAATATATACAAAATATTATATAACAGATAATATATACAATATATTATATAACAAATAATATATGCAATATATTATATAACATATAATATATGCAATATATTATATAACGTATAATATATGCAATATATTATACAACGTATAATATATGCAATATATTATATAAGGTATAATATATTATATCATATATACAACATATTATATTATATATATATTATATAACATATTATATATAATATATTATATAACACATAATATATATAATATATTATATATTATGTAATATATATGTTATATAATATATAATATATATAATAATTTATATAGTATATAATATATAATATTTTATATATAATATATATAAAATATTATATTATATATAATATGACACAATATATATTATATATTATATGTATTATGATATATTATATGTATTACATATGTATTATATATGACATACAACATATTAATATATACTATATATGATATATATTATATACATACAATTATTTCTTAGAGTCTTGTTCTGTTGCACAGGCTGGAGTGCAATGGCGCCACCTTGGCTCACTGCAACCTCTCCCTCACGGGTTCAAGTGATTGTCCTGCCTCAGCCTCCCAGGTAACTGCGACTACACTGCACTGGGGCTATAGCAGCTTCCACCATGCCTGGCTAATTTTTTGTATATTTAGTTGAGACAGGGCTTCACTGCATTTGCCATGATGGTCTTGATCTCCTGTCTTGTGATCCTCCCACCTTATCCTCCCAAAGGGCTGGGATAAGAGGCCTGAGCCAAGATACATATGTTTTAAATGAAGAAAAATTTCAAAAGTACTCTGCTTGGTACAATAATCGAAGATATAAATTAAGGAATAAAACATAAACATGAAACATATTTATAACTGCAGATGGAAAATGCAGAGGACAATTTTTTAAATAACATATTTGGAAAGCATTAACTAGTAATTTGAAGAGTTCGCATTTGACAGGCTAGTATGAACATACCTTGAATGCAGCAACACAGGTTCCCCAGAAGGAAAATCAAAATCAGTGAAAATGAAACCACAAAGGTTCAATCTGCTCTGACCTTTGAAAAACTCAGCACAGACAGTCACACTTAGGACCAAGGGCAGGAGATCCCTAACCCCATCACCATGTCAATAGGGCATAAACATTCCAGGGTGAAGGTACAACCCACATTGTGATGTCCACCTGCTGCCAGGCAGACAGCAGTGCTTTTACATGTACAGGAAGGTCATGGAAGGCTCAGTGTTTTGTTTCAAAAACTGAATCCCAAGCCCACATATTACTATACTGTGCTTGTTGAAATAAGTTATGAGATGGGAAATAGGGCAACCCCATATATATATAAATATATATATATATATGTGAGCGTGTATATATATATATAATTATATATAACGTAATATACATAACATATATCATACACATAACATATATATAACATATATATTATATAGCTTATAATATATTATATATGTTATAAAAAACATATAGTATACAATATGTCATAATATATAAAATATATGAAATATATACGATGTCATATTTTATATAATATATATTATATGTATTATATATATTACATATAATATATTATATATAATATGACATCATATATATTACATATTATATATTATTTATATAATATATAATATATAATCTATATTTAATATAATATATGAAATCTATACTATTATAAATATTATATAACATATATTATGTATCATATAATGAACTATAATATATATTATATTTTATGACATGTATATAATATATATTATATATAAAATATTAAATATATAAAGTATATATTACATATTAAGTGTACACTACATAAAATATAATATATATTATGTATAATGTATGTTAAATAAAATAATGTATTATATAATATATACATTATATATTATATGATATGTAAATAATATGTTATAGGTAATATATACCATCTACATTAAATATATGGCATATATTATATAATATATGATATATATAATGCAATGTATAATGTATATTATATGATTTATGGTATATAATATGATATATGATTTATATTATGTAATAAACTATATACTATATAATATGATATATAATATATAACATGCTGCATATTATATAATGTATAATATATAGTATATATAACATATGATATATATCATTGATAATATATGAAAAATAACATCTGATATATAACATATATGATATACATTTTATATAATGTAAGATATATATAATATGATACATATATAATATAATATATATGATATATATTATATATTATATATCATATATGATATAATATATGATATATATTATATATAACATATGATATATATTATATATAATATATGATATATTATATATAATATAGGATATATATTATATATGTTATATAGTATATATAATTATATAATAATCTATTGTATATGATCATACTGTATATTATATATCTTAATATACACTATATATTATATCATAATATATTATATATGTCATAATATATTATATATTGTATATTATTACTCTACATAATGTAAGATATTATATGTTTAATCTGTCATATACGTAATATAATATATATTATATTATGATATAATATATAATATGTTATTGAATATATAATATCTTATACACATTATATAATTTATATCTATTATATATTATGTATATTACATATTATATGTAATATACAGTGCATTATATATTATATATGAAATATTACATGTCATATAATGTTATACATATATTATATATTATATAATATATTACAAATTATATATTATGTATTATAGATATTCATTCTATTACATGTAATTATGTAATTTTATACTTATATATATAATTATATATTGTTATATATAATAATTATGCATTATTATATGTATTATATTGTATGTAATAATAATATATCATAATATTTTATAATATACAAAATATATAGGAGGATGCAGGACGTAAAAGTAAATTATATATATGTTATTCATATTATATATTATATATATATTACATTTTATATAATTATATATATATATATATACCCATATATATTTACATATATTTGGGGGTGCCCTATTTCCCATCTCATAACTTATTTTAAGAAGTACTGCATAGTAATGTTTGGACTTGGGATTCAGTTTTTGAAACAAAACACTGAGCCTTCAATGACCTTCCTGTACATGTAAAAGCACTCCTGACTGCCTGGCTGCAGTTGGACCGCACAATGTGTATTGTGCCTTCACCGTGGAATTTTTATGCCCTATCACGATGGTGATGGGATTAGGGATCTGTTGCCCTTGGTCCTAAGTGCCACTGTCTGTGCTGAGTTCTTCAAAGGTCAGAGCAGATTGAACCTCTGTGGTTTCATTTTCTCTGATTTTGATTTTTCTAATGGGGAGCCTGTGTTGCTGCATTCAAGGTATGTTCATACTGGCCTGCAAAATGCAAACTCATCAAATTACTAGGTAGTGCTTTCCAAATATGTTATTTAAAACATTACACTCTGTATTTTCAATGTGCATTTATCAATATGTTTCATGGTTGTTTTATTCCTCAATTAATACATTTGATTATTGTACCAAGTAGAGTACCTTTGAAATCTTTCTTCATTTAAAAAATAAGTATCTTGGCTCAGGCCTCTAATCCCAGCACTTTGGGAGGCCAAGGCAAGAGGATCACAAGGTGAGGACATCAAGACCATCCTGGCAAATACAGTGAAATCCTGTCTCTACTAAAACTAAAAAAAATTAGCCAGGCATGGTGGCAGCTGGTGTAGTCCCAGTGTGGTGCAGTCCCACCTACTTGGGGGGCTGAGGCTGGACAATCGCATGAACCCGTCGGGCAGAGTTTGCAATGAGCCAAGATGGCGCCATTTTACCCCAGTCTGCGCAACACTAAAAGACTCTGTCTAAAAACAATTATATATATATAATATAAATTATATATACATATTATATATTATATATAATATGTAATATATAATATATTATCTAATTATATATACAATATATATAATATATCATGTCATATTATATATAATATATATTATATGTATTATATATATTGCATATATTATATAATATATAACTTATATATGACACAATATATATTATGATATGTATTAAAATTATATATAATATAAATAATAAATATATTATATATATTATATAATATATGAGATGCATACTATATAATGAACTATAATATATATCTTCTTTATGACATGTATATAAGTTATATTATATATTATATATTATATACATATATTACATATTTTATGTATATTATATATATTATATATTATATATTATGTATATATTAATTATATATTACATATATCATATATTAAATACATCATATATAAAATATATAATATATATTATATATATCATATTTTAAAACATATACTATATAATACTTAAATTATATATTATATAAGTAAATAATGCATTATAGGTAATACATACCATATATAATAAATATAATGTACGATATATAATATAACATATGATATATATATGAGGTATGATGTATATTATATGATATATGGAATATAATATGATGTATGATATATATTTCATACTATATGCTGTATATTATATAATATGATATACATTATATATCATATGCTACATATTATACAATGCATGATATATATTATAACATATGATATATATTATGGATATAATATATGATTCGTATAATGTATGATACATATTATATATATGATATATCTTCTATACATTATCAATTATACATAATTATATAATATTCTGTTATGTATGATTATATTATATATATAATATAGATATATATAATACATCTTAATGTATAATAAATATGTCATTATATAGTATAAATAATATATCATGTTTTATATATTATATTATATTATTACTAAACAAAATATCATACGTAATCTAATATATGTCATATATATTATATATATTATATTATGATATATGTTATATAATGTTATATATTATATGATATATATTATATAGTATATAATATATAATATATTATATAGTATATAGTATATAATATATAATATATTATATACTATATACTATATAATATATTATATTTTATGTATAATATATTACGTGTTATGTGTAATATATAATACATTATATATTATATTTATTATATATTATATATTATATATTATACCTATGATATTATATATATCATATATCATATATTATACACGATATATATTATATATTATGTGATATATAATTATATGTAATTATATAATAATATATATACTCTTTTAGTTATATAAATAATTATATATTATGTTATATATAATAATTTTACATTATATGTATTATAGTGTATATCATAATTACACATTATTTTACATTATATTATAGATAATATATTATATAGAATGTAAGGATTCAGGATGTGAAAGGAAATTATATATGTTATACCTATTATACATGTTATACGTATTACATTATATATAATTATATATATATATACACACATATGTATATATGTATGTATATTTGTGGGTGCCCTATTTCCCATCTCATAACTTATTTTAAGAAGTACAGCATAGTAATGTGTGGGCTTAGGATTCAGTTTTTGGAACAAAACACTGAGCCTTCCATGACCTTCCTGTACCTGTAAAAGCACTACTGCCTGCCTGGCAGCAGTTGGACCTCACAATCTGGATTGTGCCTTCACCCTGGAATATTTATGCCCTATCGCCATGGTGGTGGGATTAGGGATCTCCTGCCCTTGGTCCTAAGTGCGACTGTCTGTGCTGAGTTTTTCAAAGGTCAGAGCAGATTGAACCTTTGTGGTTTCATTTTCCCTGATTTTGATTTGTCTTATGGGGAACCTGTGTTGCTGCATTCAAGGTATGTTCATACCGGCCTGTCAAATGCAAACTCTTCAAATTACTAGTTAGTGCTTTCAAAATATGTTATTTAAAACATTATCATCTGTATTTTCCATATGCAGTTATTAATATGTTTCATGGTTATGTTTTATTCCTCAATTTATATATTTGATTACTGTACCAAGGTGAGTACCTTTGAAATTTTTCTTCATTTAAAAAATATGTATCTTGGCTCAGGCCTCTAATCCCAACACTTTGGGAGGCCAAGGCAAGAGGATCACAAGGTGAGGAGATCAAGACCATCTTGGCCAATACAGTGAAATCCTGTCTCTACTAATACTAAAAAAAATTAGCCAGGCATGGTGGCAGCTGGTGTAGTCCCAGTGTGGTGTAGTCCCAGCTACCTGGGAGGCTGAGGCAGGACAATCAGTTGAACCCGTGAAGCAGAGGGTGCAGTGAGCCTAGATGGAGCCATTGCACCCCAGCCTGTGCAACAGAACCAGACTCTGTCTAAAAACAATTATATACATAGAATATATATTTTATATATGTAATATATAATATATAATATGTATTATATATAATATATCATAATATATGTAATATATATTATATATATTATGTTATATTATATATAATATATATTATATATGTTATGTATTATATTATATATAATATATATAATATATATTATATATTATGTTATATTCTATATAATATATATAATATATATTATATATATTATATATTACATATAATATATAATATATATTACATTTATTATATATATTACATATAATAAATATATATTATATTTATTATATATTACATATTATATATAATATAAATATAATATGACATAATCTACATTACATATAATATATATTATTTATATTATATAATGAACTATAGTATATATTATATTTTATGGCATGTATATAATATATATATTATATATTATATATTAAATATATAATATATATAATATATATTATATATAATATATGTTACATAAAATATATATTATATTAATATATAAATTATATATTATATGATATGTAAATAATTTATTACAGGTAATATATACCATATATAATAAATATATGAAATATATTATGTAATGTATGATATATGTAATATAATATATGATATATATTATATGATATATGGTATATAATATGACATATGATATATATTATATATTATTCGCTATATATTACATAATATATGCTATATATTATGCAATATATGATATATATTATATAATACATGCTATATATTATACAATATATGTTATATATTATATATAACATATGATATATATTTTTTTAATATATGATATATCCCAGCACTCTGGGAGACCCAAGATGGGAGGATTGCTTGAGGCCAGGACTTTGTAACCAGCCTGGTCTACACAGCAAGACCCCCATCTCTATAAAAAAATAAAAAATATTTTTAATTGCTGAAAAATGAAATACTAAATTATTTATGAATATATAACTTCAATAAAAGATGAGAAAATGCACCTATGTCATTAGGACAATTTGTATGAAACAATATCCAATTTGCTGTCTGTTACTTCTCCTACCTTATTGTGTCTAATTTTTTCTCATCTTTGTGAATTCCTGCATCTACAGTAGGCAAAAAAACAAAAATCAAAAGGAATCTTATTCTATTCACAGCCATCCGAAAAATGTGTTACTATTCCTGTAGTCAGTTAGGTTCTAAATCATACATTTGAGATATATTTGAAACACGTCATAAAGAAAATAAGCATCATATTTCTCACTAAATAGCACCTGAAATATTCCATATGAAAGGAAAAATACAAAAAACTAAACTTTTAATTACTAACCTCCTTAAAGAAAAAGAATTCTATGCGATTAGATATTTGATAATGGATGTCCAATACCTGAGATTTAAATCCCATTTTCTGTGTCCTAACATCTCACCTTCAGAAAATCTCCAATATTGGGTTATTTGGATTATATATTTAAAACTGAATATACTTGAAGATGTGAATGATTTGTTGCTGCAACAAATGGTTTAGCAATTATCTGCATTAAAATGTGTTCCATGAAGAACAGAAAAAGAATATTTCTACTTCAGTCCTTAAAAATTGTGAAAGCACAGCCACAGTCTTAGTTTGTCAGTCTTGAATTCTTTTGGTATTTTAATTTCACCAATAGTTCTGGAACTGCTCTTTTTGTATTTCTCAAAATGTTTTGTCTTGCATCGTGCAATAAGGCAGCCACCATCATATGTGACCACTGAGCACTTCTAATGCAGCTAGCCAGAACTGATGTTTTAAGTATAAAGCATCTTGTTCATTTTTATACTAAATCCTGAAATATTGTTTTGAATATACCAGGTTAAATAAAATAGATTAAAATTTATTTCACCTGTTTTTTTTTAAGTGTAACTACTGGAAAATTTAAAATTACACATATGGTCTGCATCATATTTCTATTAGACAGCACTGGCTCACCGTTCTACTGGTTGGCTAGCTTGTACCTCCAGATAACATCTGATAATCCAATCACTAGCTATCACAAAATAGATCTTTCAGATGTTTCCTATTAAAATGTTCGTTTAATTTTGAAATGAATTCCTAGAAAAGCTCGTATAATACTATTATAGAAAATCATTAAAATCAACTTAATAATTTGCCCAACATGAAACAGAACTTAAGGTAAATCTACATTTGTTTGGTTAGTATTTATTGTACTGGTAAAGACCAAAGAATTGGTAATGTTCAACAAAATATGAAAATGCCAGTGACGTTAACAAAAAATAGCTGGAAACCAAAGAATCTTGCTTACATCACAATCACAGCCAGGAAAATGCAGCTTATTTTACAGCCAGTCCCCAATGTGAAGAATACGTAGAAGCAACAGTAAATAAAAAAAGAAGTATAATACAGAAATGCCTAATATCAAAGAAATTCATGTAACAGAATACTGAACTTCAGTATTTCTAATACATGTATATACACATTCCTGCTAACTGTAGAATATTTCCTGCAAGTTATGGTCCCAGTGCCTCACCAATGGAAGATCTATCTTGTACTATTCAATTCATACTCTCCCTAATAACAGCACTATACTAGCCGGTTCATCATCAAGTGAAGGCTGTTTGCTAGATAACCAAAACCAAGATTGGAAAACTAAAAAGCTGGAGGGAGGGAAAACACAGCCTACAAAATGCTTACAAGATTAGCAGCAAATGATGAAGTAGTAACAAGAGGGGCAGAAAAATAGAAAGATTATCATCGGACTTGGGAATTCAAAGAGAGCTCAGCAAAATACTAGGACATGGCTCATATAAGATGGAATAAGCCTGGAAATACACCCCCCTCCCCAATATTTCAGAACATAAAATCTACAGAAAGAGAGTCCTAATGTATTGAACCTGGTTTCTCCATTGAAACAAAAGTCTTCAAGGAAGGAGAGATACATAAAATTTAACAGGAATACATATGAAGCAGTATCTTTAAAGAATGTAAATATATCAACCAAAAGTAAATTTGAGATTCAAATTTCCATTGCTAAAGTCTTTTCAGAGTCAGAACGACATAATTATTATATAGCTATTCAAAACAAAACCAAAAACTTACTGGAAAGGAGAACAACTGGTTTGAGAAGAAAAACTTTTCGTGGTAGAGCAGAAATAACTGTCAAGGAAAATACTTAGAAAAAGGCATATATAAAGAGTGGCCTAGTTTTACTGCACACATCTTTGCCATGCAGAAACAGCTAAATCCCATCTGACAACTACTTTCCCTTTCGTGTACCTTGTCTTTAGAGAATAAAATATATCTGGGTTTGATATAGAGGAGACTAATTTTCACATTAAAAAATGATTTTCTTAAAAGCCTGGCCTTACAGTTTAAAAATTATACGATTAAAATCAAGATATTATTCTTATAAAAAGCCAAACTTTAATCCATTTAAATCATGAAACTTAAAACTTAACTTGAAGCAATTTCAATCATGAAACTTAAAACTCCAAATTACTATTGTGAATTAACACTTCTCTACTATTTATCTTGCAATTTTAAAAACACTTCAGAAAGTAGCAAATTTGTAAAACAATAAATAATTCGTACCTATAGTATCCTCATTTTGCCATGCAGTTTTATTTAAATCTCACTTAAAAAGAAATGGAACTCATTCTTAAAGGGTAGAATGTACATGATGTAAAGCAGACACAGGAAGATTTATCTTTACTTACTGAAAATCAATAGTACAATTCTAAGATTTTTTCCATGAAACTATTGAAATAAGTCCTACTTGAAAAGAGAAATCCCACAAGAGTTAGCAATTAATAAAAACACCAAAATGAGAAATTCCCCAGCATGGAAAATTTCTGTCATAAATGTTGATGTTTATCCAGTTAAAAATATATACAACGAATAATATCAATAAATAAATGTATTAGAAGGAAATAATAGATGTTAGTTACGTATACCCAAAACTATACGTATTTTAGGCTCTATATTTACTGAGGCACAGAACTAAAAGAATTTTTAAAGTTCTTTCTATTAGAAACTATTATCAATAGGTTGCATCTTTATGGCCCAGCTGAGTTGAAATTCCAAATAAGATCCCTTCAAATTTAATAAATGGCATTCTTCATTAACAGCATTTAAAAAATAATGGCTGAAACACATAATCAACATTACACTGAAGTTCTATCTGAAGACAGAAAAAGTTGCCATCCACACCAAAACTACACATATACCTTCTGATTTTATAGAATTGTTCCAATGTCTTTTCTCTCAATATCATTAAAATCACCCTACCTGTTTGGACCGAGGTCTACCAGGAGAAAATTTTCTCTTAGTAATAGCTGGTTTACCCATGCCAATTTTTGGAGTGACTGAGATGTAAGTTGTTGGCATGATGTTTCCAGCAGAGGAACTAAGAGCTGAAGGGTAATTATGCAGCATGTCATGTGAAGGCGAGTCTGAAGAAGGTTTTGGGGAGGAAGACACATCTGCCTTGCTTATGTCTGCTGATGATGAAAATGATGACTCTGTCTCAGATGATAACTTTATAGATTTGCCTCCTTGGTATGAAACATCTTTCAAACAACCCTCAATTTTAGGAGTCATTTCAGAGTCCATCAATCCAGTAGAAAGCTCAGAATTTTCTTTATGTTCCTTTTCTCCTTGTAGCCTTTCTATAACCAACTGTTCCTCAGGACATAATGAAGTGCTTTCCTCATGTGGGGACACTAAGGTTTCTAGTGGAAGAGTGACAGATTCAATGACTAATTTTGGAGGCCTTGATTCTTCTTTGGATACCACTGTTTTAGGTTCCTCTAACAACTGCAGTTGCTCTTGCTGCACAGTGATCTGGTGTGTAACGACTTCAATGTTTTCTGTCACTTCCATTTTATCTTCAATTTGATCTTCACCACAAATATGCTTCACTTCAGAAGACATTTTCATTTCTTCACTATCAACCTCATTAGAAATCTGTTTTTCCAATTCGGTATTCACTGTATGTTGGGATGATACTACAAAATTCAGAACATTTGTTATGGTAAGGTACAAACAAATTTTAAATTTTCTAACTATAGATATATAAAACATTTGGCTACACTAGAACTTAAATCAGAAGGTATTCATCAAAGCAGACAATTATTAAGTGAATGAAAGCCAAAGTATACAAGGATTTATGGATTAGAATTAGCCACACACCAGAAAACCTAATGAAAACATGTTTTATAACTTAAGTACTTACAAATGGATTGAAAATTACACAGGAAAAGTTCTCATACTCATTTTTTAGTTAAGAAAATGAGGATCAATCATGTTATGTGAGGTACCTAAGTTAAAAAGTAAAGACTGATCTAGAATGTGTAGGCATTTTCTAATAGTAGATACCCAGATGTAACAAAGTTACTATAGACTCAAAAGCACAGACAGAAAAGATTTGCTAACCACCAATATTTATTTTGCTTAACCATACCTGCCAACCTAGCCAAAATATTCTTTGGATATAATCCTTGCTCTTCATCATTGTCTATAAATTAAAAGACTAATCTCAGAAAATCTAGAAACTTAGATATCAGAAACATAGTCACTGGTAAATTTTAAATCAGGATACCAGTATGTTAAACCTTTAACTCAATCTCATCAAGGTAATTTTTAAATTATAGTAAAAAGACACTGCTAGCCTCATTTACCAATCAGTGACTAAAATTTATCTATTTATCTATGTTCTTTTTTTTTTTTGAAACAGGATCTCAATCTCACTCTGTGACCCAAGCTGGAGTGCAGTAGCACAAACACGGCTCACTGCAGCCTCAACCTCGTGGGCTCAAGTGGTCCTCCCACCTCAGCCTCCCAAACTGCTGGGACTGCAGGCATGTGTCACCATGCCCAGATTTTTTTTTATTTTTGTAGAGACAGGGTCTCACTATATTGCCCAGGCCTATACATGTTCTGATACCAAACTGAAATCTCATCTTCTTTCCCACTTTATTGAAAGACTACAGGTAAGGATAAAAGAAAACTACCAAATAACAGATCTGATAGTACAAAATATTTTTAATCATGACCTCCCCCCTCCAAAAAAAAAACTTTCAAGAGAAACTAACCTACTTTAGATCCATTGTCAATTCTTTTCCAGAATCTCTTAACTAAAAGATTTAGTTACTGTAATGTATATACATACAGCAATTGCAAAAAATGTCTTTGGGATAAAGACATTATCTTATGACTCAAACAAATTAGACAATATGAACATACTGCTTACCAGCAATGAGAAGACTATCTGTGTCCTCTATACCCTCAGTGTAGGGAAAGGCTTTCTGAATATGACTCAAAAATCCAGAAGCAAAAGAAGATTAATAAATCAACTCCATAAAAAAGAAACTTTTGCATGGCAAAAAAAATAATAAAAACAAAGTCAAAAGACACATAATACAGCCTGGATAACATGGTGAGACCCTGTCTCTACAAAAGTAAAAAATTAGCTGGGCTTCGTGGTACACATAACTCCTAGCTAACTCGGGAGGCTGAGGCAGGAATATTGCTTGAGCCCAGGTCAAGACTACAGTGAACTATGACCATACCACTGTACTATGGCCGGGGTGACAGGGTGAGACACAGTCTTACACAAATAAGCAAAAAAAAAAAAAAAAAAAAAAGAACAAATAAGCTAGCAGAAAGTATCTGCATCATGTAACATATATAAGGGCTTACATCCCTCACTTATAAAGAACTCTTAAATTTAGGGAAAAATGCCAAAATCTTCAATAACAGGCAAAACACATGAACAGACAATTCATGAGAAGAAATAAAAACTGACCCTTAAACACATGAAAAAATGATCAACTTCACTCTTAGGATAAACAAAAATTAAAACTACATTGATACACTACTTTTCACCCAGAAGGCAGACAAACATTCAAAAGCTGAACAAGTCATCCTGTTAGCAAAGACGTAGGAAAAGTTCTCTCACACATCTCTGGTGGCAATGCAAAGTACCGTAAGCCCCAAAAAAGGGAATTTGACGGTATCTCACAAAACTACATATGTGTACACTCCTGAGGCAATAATCCTAGGAATTTACCCTACAGATTTGTCCCTGAGAATTCAAAAACACACATGCACAAAGCCAGGGAGTGTAAAATCATTTATAATGCAAAATATCATAAACTACTGAAATACCATGGGTTACTGAGTAACCCATAGCACAGATACACAATGGAGTGCTATGCAGCTGTTTAAAAGGAGAATGAGATCTCTTGAACTTGCCTAACTTGCCTGGAAGTGATTTCCAGATTTTATTACATGAAAAAAGCAACATGCAAAAGAACATATACAACATGCTACCTTCACTGAAAGAGCAATATATCCTCTTATTCTTAGATGAAAAATAACAGGAGGTTTAAAACAGAAAACAATGAAGTTAGTTACTTCCAAGAGGCTGGGGAAAATGCGGTATAAGTAATAAACAAGAGACAGTGACAATTCTGAGTAAAACTTCATATAGTTTTGAGTTTTGAAAGTATACTCATACCTTCTATATTTAAAAAATTAAATCACTAAGAAAAGAAAGGGGAATAAAATCTATTACTGAGAGCAAACTGAAGCAGACTTGCTTTTTAGATTGAGCAACTGAATAAATGTGCTGTTCTACAACCCAGAATTTTTATTGTAGAAGAACAGACATGCAAGAATGAAAAGGCAAAGAACTCAATGGAGAAGGATAAGAACTGGAGGTGCTGGTATAAATTCATTATTTCTAAGTTATGTATATGTATATGAATATTTATGTGTATATACATAACATGTAGGGGTGTTCAATCTTTTGGCTTTCCTGGACCACATTGAAAGAAGAATCGTCTTGGGCCACACACAAGATACACTAATACTAATGATAGCTGATGAGCTACACACACACACACCCCCACACACACACACCCCCCAAAAAAGAAACACCTCATAATGTTTTAAGAAATTTTATGAATTTCTGTTGGGCCACATTCGAAGCCATCCTGGACCACATGTAGCCTGCGGGCCATGGGTTGGACAAACTTCTGTAAGTGTATACACATGCATGTATTTCCTGACGTCACCTACTGAAAGGGTGAAGAAGCAAACACCCTCCAGTAGCAATGAGCACACCCAGCACCCATTCCCCACTAAAGGAATGTGGGTTACTTATTTAACAATGGACTTATTCCAGGACTGGGGCACGGGAGGTATAAGATGAGCTTGTAACATCTTGTTACACCAAAAAGTATGAAGTGTTCAAATAAGCAGTGAGAGCAGAACACCAGTGCCAGCTTGAAGGAGCAACTGACAGCAAGTATGGGACTATTTGAGCCAAAAAATAATTAGGTAATGAGTTGTAAATGATTGAAGATAATAGGAGTTCATGAGCCAATATTAATAGTAAGTAAGTTTAACATGTGAAAGAAGTGTTCTTGCTTACAAAAGAAAGCAGAGGGCTAACTGGTAAATGTGGTGGGAGTGCGAGAGCTGGAAATGCATCATTTGCAACCAAAAGAAAGCATGTTAAAATGGCATCATCAGGCAGTAAGTTTGTTGTTGTTGTTGCTGTTGTTGTTGTTGCTGTTTTTTGAGACAGAGTCTATCTCTGTCACCCAGGCTGGAGTGTAGTAGCATGAGTTCGACTCACTGCAACCTCTGCCTCCCAGGTTCAAGCGATTCTCCTGTCTCAGCATCCTGAGTAGCTGGGATTACATGGCACCCACTACCATGCCTGGCTAATTTTTGTATTTTTAGTACAGACAGGGTTTCACCATGTTGGCCAGGCTGATCTTGAACTCCTGACCTCAACTGATCCACCCACTTCAGCCTCCCAAAGTGCTGGGATTACAGGTGTGAGCCACCACACCCGGGCTAGGGAGTAAGTTTTTCAAATCTAGAAGGAAATTCTGAGGAAAAGCAAGATATTTGCATGGTCTTAAAGTATCCTCACATACTGCTTTATTAGATACAAAGGAGTGGGGAACAGAAATTGGGCAACAGCCTGACCACGTGATTCTCATGAGGGAAAGTGGAATAATGTGTGCTTCCAGCTGTGATACCCTGAGGATGGATCAGCAGTTTGCAGTATTCTGGCCAATAATGCATGCCTCTCATCTAATTGTAAGGGGTTATCAAAAACAACATGGGGAAATTTCTGTTTGAAAAAAGAAAAAAGAAGTATATCGAGAAGAACTCTATTCTTCAAAAATACCAATGACAAAAACTAAATCCTAGAATCTACTTGGAGGAAGGGGTAGGATATGAAGGACATAAGATCAAATGACATAACTGGAATATGGCTAGTACATTAGATAAACATACGACATTGATGTAAGTTTAGGAAGTTGATAGCAGGATGGTGATTTTTTTTAAGAATATTCCTACTATTAAGAAATACATACTGAAATGGTGGTAAAAAGGCACAATGTATGTAATTAACCCTCAAATAGTAGGGGGTTGGGGGAATAAAGACACACACACAGACACACACACACACACACACAGAAAGCGAGAGAGGGCATGCCCAATGATAATGAAATGCTAACAACTGATAAATCTGAGTAAATGGGATACACGTATTATTTTTATTTTTTCCAACTTTTAGAGTTTGAACTTATTTTCAAGTAAAAACTTTCTAAAAACGCATAATATACCAACGAACAGACATTCCTGAGATAAAAATAGGAAAAAGAAACCCATCTGACAATGACTGTTTTACAATAAAGATCCTGAAAAGATCACCCCCACTCCAGCTCACCAGGGAGCAGCCCCAAACTAGACTGACAGCCCTGTGGGGGCACACTGATTTGCCCCAACATCTCCAGCCTTCACTACAGTGATGTTCGCACACAGTAAACACTCAAATGTTAAATGCAAACAAATGAGCAAATTATGACTCAAGACTACAGAGAGAACTACAGAAGAATTCAACAGCAGAGAAAGATGATCATTCTTCAAATGGTTCAAAGGACAAACCTTTCAATCCATGAAAAACTCCATGGTAACTGTTTCTGTACTTACTTTGTGTTAGGCATTGTGCTGGGCACTTTATAGATACCACTTCAGTAAATCCAACATCCCTGTGAGGTAAGTACCGTTAACCTTCTATACACTGACTTAGGGAAGTTCAACAGGTAGCCAAAGATCATCAATTTAGTAACTGAAAAAACTGCAGTTTGACTCCACAGCATAAGCTTTGAACCACCACACTATAGTGCCTTCATAGAGCAGAATAAAAAGATTAAGTATCCAATAGTATTCCCAGAATTTATGTAATTCTGTCACTCTCAAAAGAGAATAGCAGATTACAAAGAGCAAATCGAAAAGAAGCACACCAAAGGGGAGACAGAACAAGCTGAGAAAGACACCCAGAATTCTCTACCAGTTCTCAAGACAATGAAAACCATAATAAAGAAGATTAAGAGCAAGAGACAAAAATTATCCAGTAGTTACTAGATATTATTAGAGAGTGTAAAGAAGGTAATTTTTTAAGTGAATATATTTTTTTAAAAAGGTGCTGGGGCGGGGGGTGGGGGCGGGGATGGGGATTCACACATCTCCCAAAGCTTTCAGGAAGAAAAAAAGGATTATGATTAAATTTTTTCAAGTTAAGATTTTTCTCGTGACAGCATAAACTGAAAAAACTGAAGAAAATGTTTTCAGAGTATAAAAAAGAAAAATTTGTAATATGAAACATTATACTGTGCCAAGTTCTTATAGCCTAAAAGGAACAGTCTCTTTCTGACATGTAGGGTTTCAAAAAATTTATAATTATTTTTAAAGGATCACAACCAAGACTCCAAAAGATTGAGGGTAAAGTTGGAATTAACAGAGGAAATATATTTTTGCAAGAAAATTGTGACAAGGTTTACAATCTAGGTTAATCGAATCAGAGAAAAGGGGAATAAAAACTTCATTTTCAGTGGGGAATGGGAGAAAATTTATATCTTTAATATTTATAATCATTTACATTCACAAAATGAGATTCTGAATTATAAATCATTGCAGGAAGTAAAAGAAGAGAAAAATAGAAAGAAATTATAAGAAAAATTTTGCCTCAAAACAGCCAAGCATTTCAATTGCAACCATCAATCCAAACAGTGACCTCTATTAAGCTTTCAAAAGATACATTTTTATAACACAAAAGAATCCAAAATAAGATGTGAAAAGATAACCATTCAACTGTTAAACTAACACCCTACGTGGCCATAGTGTCAGGCAAAGCAAAATACCTGCCCTTCCTGATCCCTCAACAAAAAACACGTTACATAGAATAAAGAACAATTTTATACTGGTAAAAAGCACAATATATTAACACTGTTGCTAAATAACAGCCACAAGTTATTTGTTTAAAAATACGATAAATTGATAGGAACAATTAATAGTGGTCAGTTGTAACTTGTTGAATCAACAAGTCAAAAAATAAGGTAAAAGGACTTCATCTAACTAAATGAAATTAATAAACACAAATGCTACACCTTTAAAAAGTCAATACTTCAAGTATCAAAACATTTATTTTAAAAAACCTACCTTAGTTAAATTCTCTGATTAAATGAAATGAAAGCATAAATTAACATACTTCAGCACAACTTAAAAAAACATAGTTATTAGCTAAGGTATATACATACATAAAGTTACAAATACAATAAACTTGGCTTCAGCCAAAGCTATAGCCTAAGGTAAACTTATAGTCTTAAATGTCCTTTTTCCTTAGGAAAGAAAATGAATTACAAATTCAACTTCGTATTAAAGTAAAAAGGCAAGTAGAGGAACTGAGTGAAGATAAGAGTGTAAATATACAAATCAGTCGAACAGCAGAGTTTTTCCTTTCCAATGATAAGTCATTCAGCAAGAGAAGGAATCTGAACTACCTGAGGAAGCAGACCAGAGTTCATCACAATCCTTCAGCCCTCAGGCCCCACTTCCCAGGTAGCCACAGCTGAGCACAGTTACCCAGCAGCTCTTTTTCCCCCAAGGAGAGAAAGCCCCTCCCCTCAACCCCCACCGCTCAGGCAGATGTCTAGTAGAACTTGCTGAAGACCACAGCAGAACCTGGTAATACTGCTTGCAGTTCTAGGTGCCAAACCTCACTGGCGAGGACAGGGTGCAGATACAGGATCTCTCTGCGTCTGCTCCCACCTCTTCCCCACGCCAGGGACCAGGGGTTCTGGCCACATCACCCTCCTTTCCCAGGCCCTCCACCTCCTCCCTAGAGAAAGCAGTTCCGAGAAGGGCAATGACAATGCTGTGCCTTCCACTCCCGCACACGGGCCATCACGCCCTCTCCAGCTCCAGGGAAAACCCGCTCCAGGCCCATGCAGCACCTGAGGGTCATCTCCATCCCTCAACCTCGCGACACCAGCAGTCCAGGAAGACTAAGCTTAAAAGCTAAACCGCACCTTGGATTCCAAGGGCTATCTCCACTACCCCACTGCCCCCAACCCGGCTCTGAACACCTCACCCTGAAGGGGCAGAAGCCAAGTGAGGTAGGAAGTTAGTTAATGAGTTCATCGGCATTTTTTATAATAGCTCAAAATTTTAAAGGACCCAAATGTTCACCAACAGGTGATTCAATACACACATTGTGGTATCTCCAGCACTCAGTAATACAAAAGAATCACTACTGATCTGTGCAGCAATAGGGATGAATTTCAAAATAATTACACCGAGTTAAAGAAGCCAGACCAAAAACGAGTATATACTATATGAAGCTTTTATTAAAAATTCTAGGAAGTGAATACTAATCTATAGTGAAAAAGCAGACTAGGAAGACAGAGGGTTTGGGTTTGAACAGCCACAAAGCAAGCCAAGAGGCACCAGGAAACTTTGACGGTGATGACTATGTTCATTATCTTGAAGAGTGTACAGTTTACTGTATGTCAGTTATATGTCAATAAAGCTGCTTTTAAAAAGGTGATGGTAATATATAGATTTGAATAGATATCCGATTTGTCTGTTCTCCATATAAAACATACAGAGGATTTAAAAAAGTAAATAAACAACTTACTTTGCATTTCCAGCCATTGGTTGGTACAGATTTCATAATTCGTTGAGGACAAAAAGTATGATACCCTTTGTCACACGTGTCACACACTAGCATCTTGCTATCTTCTCCCGATTGTCTAAAAAGTAAGATAGCATTAATGATGGCTTATCTTTAAACTTATGTTTTGCAACATAAGTAATCATGAAAATCATCAGTCCTGGGAACTGCACAGTTCATAAATACCTCAATATCTGTTTTGTCTCTGCAGATAGTAACAGAGGTAACCCTGCTATAAGGATTGCCTCCTAAATGGTGATCTTTACTCAATGCTCACCTACGGTTAACTTGCTCTAGCCATTTTAGGATTCCTGCAAAGGAGGAAGGGTTGAGGCAAGATGAATAGCCTCTGATCTTTACTTTTAAAATATAATTTTTGAGAGGAAGGCGTTATAACTGCTAGGTGCTACTGTGTGGAAAGAACAAATCTTGGCACAGCAAATTGAAAAGACTGTCATATAACGTAAAGAGGATCAAATTTGGCATCAGATCTCTATTTGTATTCAGGCTGCTGTTTTCTAGCTGTGTCACTAAACAACTTATACTAAAGCTCTCTGAGTTTCTGGTATAAAACGGGAATAATAAACATTACTGTGATAATTAAATGTAATGCAGTTTCAAGTGCTTAGGATGTCTATTAAGCAATTAAACGCTGAATAATTATTTCAAAAGATGAACCTTGTCATAATTATTAAGAATTATAATTGAAAACCTAAATCCTTTCTTTAAACACTCTTCTGCCCCCAAAGATTGGGCCCCTGTCCTACAGCGTTATCTCTGTTGAGATTTTTGACTATAATCACTTTCAGATACTATGATTTTAAATTCAAGAGGAGGGGAAGAGAAAAAATGGGGAAAGCAAGAAGAGCTGAGAGAGGAATCTCTGAATGAAATCTGTGGGATAAACAGAAGTCAACAGGAAGATGGGTCAGTTGGCCTCCAATTATTATTCAGTTCAACCTCTCCATAAAAAGTCACATGTTTTATCTCTTCAGCTGCATGGAAAGATCTTGGAGGACAAGTACTCTTCCTTCAAGTTCTTTTAATCCTTCCCAAGAAACTGAGTGCAGATACAAGGTATCGAATAAATGTTTACTGAATATTTTATCTAATTTTTACCAAAATATTAAGGTACATATTCCTATTTATGTCACGTAACTCTAAGATATTGATGCTTATTTCTTATAAAACTAAATAATAAAAACAGGCTGATCATGGCAGTTGGGCATAATTCTTGCTGGTTTCAACAAAAATTCTCAGCCTGTAAATGAAGATGCTGGTAACATCCCCAAATTATCATGCTCATTAGAATCATGGGGGTGCAAGCGGAAATCACAGAAAAGACTGGAGAAATGACCAAGAGATGAAATACAATAGGAAAAGATAACCCCCTTACAAATTTTTAAATGCCACATATTTCATTTTCGAATTATGCTGACCAGGATCTACTCA
Organism: Gorilla gorilla gorilla; assembly: GCF_029281585.2. Lineage (NCBI taxonomy): Eukaryota > Metazoa > Chordata > Mammalia > Primates > Hominidae > Gorilla > Gorilla gorilla. Next base: position 25,796,570 of record NC_073241.2, read on the forward strand.
AGGTGCCTTTTAGAGAGATGCAGATGTACATTAAAATAATAGTAGAAATTGTCCTTCCTGGAATGGAAATTCAAACACATGACTGACGTTTTGGCTCAACTCTAATTCTTCTACATCTGTAGTAACAGGTTTAAATCCTATCACATCCCCTCCCCGGTGCCCCTGAAGACAAGCTACTTTATTCTTCTCATGCTTGTTTTAAATTGTTAATATCACTTATTTTTTAAACTGTTGGTAAATTTAAATTAGCTCTTTAGACTACCAGAGCAATTTAAATGATTAAAATCAGTTTTGTTTAGACTTCTTTCAAAATAATATAAACGTTAATATCCAGTAATTTTCTTAAGTATGATGAAGTCACTCTGAATGAATACAGCCAAAATATGAACAACCTCTATTATATTACACAAACCTTTAGCGCCTAGTAATAGGGTCCCTCTTAAACCCAATACACAGCTTTGAATTGAAATGAAAACTTACTTGCAATTCTGGCACACTTTGCACTCAGGACATTGCCAACCTGCACGTTTTAATGGAGTAACCCCTATATCCAGGCACATTCCATGATAGTGCTGACCACAAGTAATACAAAAGAACTGATCTAAGAGGTCTCCCGTGCTGTCGCACACTGCACAGTTTGCATCTTCCTTCGCTATAATTAACAGTAAAACAATGAAATTGTTGTATAAGAATTTAATTTTTTTCTGACTATACAGTAAAATCATTTGAAAGGATTTGCATCATGAACCTTTCAGACATTTGAAGTTATTCACCTTGAATTGTCATCTAATCAGAAAGAGGCATCAATAAAAACACTGTAGGGTATTTAATCTAAATGTAACCACATTAAATTTAATCGTATAGTTTTGCAATTATTTGTGGCTATATCTACTTGAGACCATAAGCAGGTCTTCTTTAATTTTCTATTCCTAATGCCAATGATAATGCTGGACACCTAATTAATGCTCAATATATGCTCACTGGAAAGAACCAAACAAGGAAAATACCAACTAAGAAATGCTTTGCAGTGTAACATAAACATTTTCTTTGAATGTTAAATATATTTTGAAATTACAAAATCAGACAAGAGACAAAATTAAGAAACGTTAATATCAATTAGATTAAGATGCTTCTTAAGCAGAAACAGACTATTCAAATCATATAAGGGCTTTTTTTTAATTACTGGAAAATGTCTTATGTGGAAGAACATTAAAGACAGAAGCTACATATTCATACACAAACACATTACTTAATATACTAATTATATATTCTTCTATATTAATTTCTAGTTGTAAAAGCATTAAAATCCACATCATTATGGGCATCATCCATCCCTAAATGTGGATTAAAAGAAAATGTACTAACAGTTCTTTTACCATAGAAAACAGAAAATATAAGGATAAACTGCCCTGCGAAATATACAGTTAAACTTATGCATATTGCAAAATAAGAAGGAAAATAATGTATTCTAAAATCATACCAATCTTAGATAATGTATAAAAAATATGCCTGTATATAACAAGTATCACAAAGTATATGAATCTTTTCATTTTTCGAAGGTTTGATCATTCCTATCTACTATTCTGACTCATATGTTCTTTCTTTTCCAGTCAAGCTTATCATACCAACCTTCGATAATATATATAAATATGCCTGTATTTAACAAGTATCACAAAGTATATGAACCATTTTTTTTTCCTTTTTTTTTTGAGACAGTTTCACTCTGTCACCAAGGCTAGAGAGCAATGGCGCGATCTAGGCTTACTGTAACCTCCGCCTCCCAGGTTCAAGGGATTCTCACGCCTCAGCCTCCCCAGTAGCTGGGATTACAGGCGTGTGCCACCATGCCCACCTAATTTTTATATTTTTAGTAGAGACGGTGTTTCGCCACATAGCCCAGGCTGGTCTCAAACTCCTGAGCTCAAGCAATCCTCCTGCCTCACCCTCCCAAAGTGCTGGGATTACAGGTGTGAGCTACCGCACTCAGACTTTTTTCCATTTTTTGAAAGTTTGGTCAATCCTATCAATTTCTCTCTGGCTCATACATTCTTTCTTTTCCAGTCAAGCATCTTGAAACAGAGTAAAAATATATTTCTTTTATTTGTACCGGAGTCTGCAAACTTTTCCTGAAAAGGGCCAGACAGTAAATATTTTAGGCTTTGTGAGCCATAGCAGTCTCTGACAAAAAGTCAGACCTTTTGTTTTTATTTACACTCTTTTAAAAATGTGAAAATAATTCCTCGCTTGAGGGCAGTACAAAAACAGGCTTCAAAATGTGGACGCTGGCTGGACCTCTGACATACTTCACGAAGGCTGGCTTAGCACCTAATACTCATCTGAAGCTACATTAGTGAGGCTGCCAATGCCCATAGGAAACCCGATTTAGTCTTTGGCTTTTTTGCACTTTGCAGCATTTGCATTGCTAGCCACTCCCACATTAAAACGCCCCTTTCCTTAGTTTCTATCATGGGAACTCTCTCCTAATTTCTCCTTAGTTTTCCCCCACTTTCATCTCATCCTCCTTTGTTGGCTTTTGTACCTATACAATCTTTCTAAATGCTGGAGTTTCTTAGGATTTCATCCTTTTCCTTCTTTCCTAATCCCCCATAGTTTCCCTTTGTGATCACATCAACTCTCATGCCATAAAATGCCACCATGATTCCTAAATCTGTATTATTGGCCCTAGAATTCTTTCATAAACCCCAAACTTTTATTCTTCAAGTCTTACTGGATCTCAATAGCCAGGTGTTCTAAACACTCAATCTCAACTGCTCTAAAGTGAAACTTTTTTAAAAACCCGAAACATCATCCATTTTTCTCAAGAATAGATAAAGGCAGAAACCTTAGTATCATTGTTGACTCTGAACTCAGCCCTGACCCAACACATCCAGCCAGATCCCAATTCTTATGTATTAAACTTCCTACACATCATTCTTCCTTATATGTTTATAGTTTAGTCTATCATATTAGGTTAGTGCAAAAGTAACTGCAGTTTTTGGCATTACTTTTAATGGCGAAGACTGCAATTACCTTTGCACCTACCTAATACTCTGTCTCGCTAACTGCAGTATCTTCTGCATCAAATCATCTCTACTTACGGTTCTGACATCCTCTCTAAATCATTTTCTACACATCCAGAACAATCTTTCAACAATGTAAATCTAATTGTTAACCTCTTTATAAATTAAAACTCCACCAATACCTCATTTTTCACCTAAAAGAAAATCAGAATTTTCAAGTATGAGGCAAAAAGGTCCTTATCTCCCTTTCCAACTGAATCTCAGAACCACTCACTATTTTGTGGTCATGGTGGGTTGTCTGCCATGCACCTCACATAGCATGCTATTCATGTCTGTGTGCTTTTACACATTCTGTTCCCTCTGCTTGAAATTTTGTTTTTCTGCTGTGCTCTCAGCCTTCAAAACTCTGCTCATGGCTGGGAACAGAGGCTCACGCCTGTAATCCCAGCACTCTGGGAGGCCAAAGCAGATGGATAACTTGAGGTCAGGAGTTTGAGACCAGCCGGGCCAACATGGTGAAACCCCATCTATACTAAAAATACAAAATTAGCAGGGTGTGGTGGCACATGCCTGTCCCAGCTACTCAGGAGGCTGAGGCAGGAGAATCGCTTGAACCCAGGAGATGGAGGCTGCAGTGACTAGAGTTTGTGCCATGGCACTACAGCCTGGGGGACAGAGTGAGACCCTGTCTCAAAAAAAAACTCTGCACATTATTTCCTGAATACCTATTACCACACCCAAATACCCATTTAGTAGTTGAATATTACTTTTACCCATATGCTTACAAGAAACTTCTGTTACATAATCATTTATTTACAGCACAACTCTGTGAATCCTTGAAGGACAGGGGCCTTAACTTTTTTAAATTTTTATCCCCAACTGCCTAACATGAATCAAGTCTTATTGAACATATTTTAAGTGAAGGACTTACTGCTAAAATGACTTTTAAATGGCTCTTTAAGTGATAGGCATTTAAAATAAATCATTAATCTAACAATGGAAGCATCATAAATTGGTTCATTTTTGATAGAAAAGACATAACTGGGATCTTATGTTTCTTAATATTAAGAGAGTACTAGTATTTATCTTTCAAAATATGTACATTGAAAAATTGATCTCTTTTTGCTCACCGTAAAACTTTTAAAAATTGGGGGAATACTCAACTAATTATCAGAAACTAATTATCAGATAATCAATTCATTTTTCTATTATACTCTCCTAGGAACACTAAAATGCTTCTGTGAAACTTTCTAGAGTTTGCTCCCCTGACACTTCAGGTTGCCATGGTAGCTACTAGCGACTTGTGGTTTCTGAACAAGTGAAATGTAATTAGTTCAAATCGAGGTATGCAGTAAGCATAAAATGCACACTGGATTCCAAAATCTTAATGGGGAAAAAGTATCTCAAAATTTGAAATATTACTATTTTGGATTACTGAATTAAATAAAATTTACTACAGTTGTTCCCAAATGTTTCCTTTTCCTCAAATTTTTAACATACCCACTAGAAAAATTACTTATGTTGCTCACATTATATTTATACTGCGCAGCACTGTTATATACAACAAAGTTCACTCTGCAACAAGACAACTGTCATTGTCACAAAAATCACTTTTTAGACTATGATGATCTCCACCAATTCCTTACTGACAACCTTGCTGTCTTATCTGATTACTATGGATCATTGGTAATAAATTAGTCAAAGAAAAACATCCATGTAATACATCTGGTGCAAAAGCACTTAATATGCCTTATGTGAAAAACAATATTATTTTTAAAAGCACTACACAAAGAAATGAGGTTGGTTCCAACCCTCCCAGTCAGGGAGAAGATGTGTGGGGATACTGAAACAACCTTATGGAGGTCATGTATAAGAAGATTATCGATACTACTAGATAGGTTTGGTGTCATCACAGAAATTAAATATGAATATTTAGACACACATGTCTGTAAGCCAGAGACATTAAGTTTAAAGCAATAATCAACTAAGAAATTTTTCTTTAAACAGTTGAAAAAGCAAAAAGACAGGCTATAACTAAAGATAATTTAAGAGGGGAGAGGAGTAAAATCCAGGTCTATTTGGCTTCTAAGATCAGGCTCTTGACTACTAATCAAATTGACTCCTCAGTAAACTTTACTAGTGATCAATGAAAGTGATGAGTATTTGAGTATACACAAAAGTAGACATGAAATGCCAACAGTGGCATACAATGAAGCTAAATGGAGTAAAGGGAGCAAGGTTCTTATGGCAGGAGAAAAGTGAGAGGAAACAAAATGATCATCTTTAGAGAAGGTCATTTCCTAAGAGACAGCTGTAAAAAGAGAAGAGATAAATAAAAAAGACAAAAACATTGAGCTTAAATTAGAACAGAGCTTATCACAGATCCTTAAACTTGATGAAACTATTGCTTAAGAAAGCCCAGACAACACATAAGAATAAAAGCATTGGTGAGCAGCAAGAAAAGTCAAAATAGCTGTCATATAGTGTAAATTGAAGAAGGACGAAATCAGCATTGCTTTCTAATTTCCATCACACCCTACCATCTGCCAATTTTCATTACTGGCAGGACACTGGGCTGAGTGATTTGTCTATAAAAGAGAATCTCTGGAAAGAAAAAATAAATCATGGATGTCATCCAAAAAGGCTAGACCATATCATTGGCAGGTAGATAAGAAAGGTCAGAAGACTGACAGAATTTAGGGTAAAAGAAAAGCAGCAGGACTTAATGCCAAGAAATACAAAGATAACCAAAGAAAAGAGGCTGGAGTTAAAGCTTAAGTGAAGTAAAAGGAATTAAAGCTAAATGATGAGTAAATACATTGAAGAACAGGGGGTGAATTAAGATATGTAGCATTTCCATGTTTAAACCTTGCAAAAACTTCTCATTGCAGGCTGAACAGAACCCAAACTCCTTCCCTTGCTTACAAGCCTACATGATCTAGCCTTTGTTCACCTTGACGATGTCTCTACTACCCCCACCTAGTAGGCTACTATGCTCCAAGTAAAATGACATGCTGTCTGTTCATGAATCATGCCAAGTCCACTCCTCAAGTTCTGTGTAGTGGTCTGTTCCCTCTCCCTGGAATGTTCTTTCCTCTTATCTTGCATGATTGGCTTCTTACCATTCACTTTTCCTATTCAGGAAGTATATCTGGTTGTATCTCCTAGATGGATTTTTAGTGTAAAATTTCCAGTCAAGGTTAATGTATCCTTGTATCATCATGAAAACAATGTTGCAACAATGACCAGCCATTTACCTATGACAGAACACCCTAAAAGTGTTTCCTGATGAAAATCTTGGCCTTCTTCGCAGATACTCTCTTTAGTGGATTTCTTTATAATGAGATGCATGATTTTGTTAAATTTCTCAACTTTTATAAAAAGATGTCAACCTTACTCCTAACTCAGTCAACTATCACAGCTACTGCTCTGCCCTTTAGGAAGCAACAGAAAATACATATACTCAATATGTATTATCATTCTCATAACTTAAGCCTTAGATAGGAGGTAAAATAACTACCCTTTTTAAAGCAATTAATATATACAAGGCCCAATGTTATGTGAATTCCATTCATTGTTTTCATTTAACCCTCATAATAACACTATGATTTCAGACAGTATCATTTTAAAAGCATAAAAAGTAACTTCTGCCATGACACACAATTAGGATAGGAAGAAATATTTATAAAAGATGTTAAAAAGGTGACAAAACATCCTATCTGCAATATTCTTTAAATTATATCCTTGGAACTTAATCCAAGATTATGATCGTCTTAACAGATGGGTCAGAACGCTGTGTAGTTAGAATGCACTGTTTAAGATCCCCAAGGAGGCCGGGCACGATGGCTCACACCTCTGTATCCCAGCAGTTTGGGAGGCTGAGACGGGCAGATCATGAGGTCAGGAGTCCGAGACAAATCTAGCCAACATAGCGAAACCCCGTCTCTACTAAAAATACAAAAAATTAGCCGGGTGTTATGGTGTGCGCCTGTAATCCCACCTACTTGGGAGGCTGAGGCAGGAGAAATCGCCTGAACCCGGAAAGTGGAGTTTGCAGTGAGCCAAGGCCATGCCACTGCATTCCAGCCAGGGTGACAGAGCGAGACTCCGTCTCAAAAAAAAAAAAAAAAAAAAAAAACAAAGGAATCTAATTTAGTCATTTAGGCCTTGATTTTATACCACTGACTTAGTTTGAAGGCTGCTATAAGAAACAGCCCTATGAAACTGGTATTTTTCTACTGCAAGTTGGCTATTTTAAGACAATTTTTCATTGCATTCTATCAAGGGATGTCTTATTATTATACCATTATATCAAGTGATGTTATAAATAGTAAGAATCAGATTAAGGGCTCATATGTCCTTCTTTGTATTGACTGTTGAAAAGGTATGGGGCCAAATTTGTGGTTTGTCTGGAATTACATATTTTTGGGGGGTCTCTCTATTATCTTCATATTTATCCTATCTAAATTTTCCATTGCCAAATTTCCTTACTTATTTTTAGTTTTATCCTATTGCTCATGTATTTTTATGAGTCTCCATAAGTCTATTTTGGAAAAAGGCAGAGTACTCATAATTTTAGTATATCTTTTAGCTTTATGTTGCCATAAACCTTTCATTATATACATGATCAACAACAGCAAATTATCTCACCTCAGTATTTAGTTTATTATTTTACAAACTGATTTATGATTGCTAACATGTAACTGAAGGTATACACTATTAGAACACAGTTTTCAGTAGAAAGTAGCACTGCCATTGAGTAAAAAACTGTTCTAACATTAGAGCAACATTCTTATACAAGTTTGCATGTTGTTTACTGAGGTCTAAAGCATGACTACACAAAAGGCTGAATGAAATTCAGATTCTTACATACACATAAAATTGTTTTATTGAGATGACAAAGTATATTTATTATGCCACCCAGAATATAATCCACTCTGATAACTGCCAGTCTATGCACTTGCTGATGTAACTCAATACATAAATAGTAGCCACATCAGTCGCTGTGCATGAAAGTTCTTCTCTTCCAGATTGAAGAGTGTACAATCTAAAGCATTTTAAAACTTTAAATCCCTTATTAGCTTAAATATAATTTAAAATTTTAGTTTGCCTTACCTATAATTTGTCTGTACACTAGGTTACTAAGGGTGATATGATTACATATGTGGACACAAAATAATTTTAATGGAAAATGAAATTAGGGTACTCAACAAAGATAAAGGGTAATGATCATGTACACTAACCATATTTGAGATTAGTTTAAGCCTGGGGTAGCTATACTTATGTTTCACAGACCTGGAGAAGATAGGAAAAAAAGCTTTTATCAACATTGCTAAGGAACAGGTAAAAGCTAACATTAGGTAACTAAGAGGTGACATAAAAAAGACTGAATAAAATATCATGGAGGTTTCATAATAAGATTGGAAATTCAATAGACTAGGAGAAAAAAGATCCCAAAATATACATGCTCATTGGGAAAACACATAGTAAGAAAAAGGAGAGATCTCTATTTAATGATACAATAGTAGAGTTATAATTTCCTGTATGATGTAAATTTCAAGCATTTAAACATTTTCATTGAATTATAAAATACTATTTGGAAAAGAAAGAAAAACAGCACAACTGCAGATTACAGATGACTAAGATAGATGAATCATGAAAATGTGCCAGCAGAGATTTCTATCACACCTATCAGGGATACACAATTTCCAAGAATTTCAGAAGTATTTTTTGTTCCTATTAACGTAAATCCTGAAATAACACCTGAGTGAACTGTCTTCTAATTCTTCAACTGGATGGCTTTTTAGTGTAAAAGATGTTGAATACTGATTGGCTTTTTAATAATTTTATAGTATATGTCAGAAATACTGCACAGTCCCTATTTACATCTTTCTACAGTGGTTTTTAAAATGTTTTAAGAATAAAAAACATGCAAACTTTATTTGATTTTTCTGAGGAAATAACTTTTTGGATTTAATTTCAATGAAACCGTTGATAACATTTCCCTCCCCAACAATCTCTGGCAACGATCCCTCAGATTTTAAAGATTATGTATTATTACCTTTTAATACAAGTAGAATAACACTCAGGGAATTTACAACATTTGTTATTTTCAGTAAATACATTGGTTGAAGTTTGAAAGTCTATCCGTAGTGAACTTACATCTTTCAGGAGCTTGGTCAATGTGTTCTGGACAAAGCAGGAAGATGTGACTGAAATCCTGAAAGGAGCCGGCTCCCGCAGCACAAGGATAATGATACATCTGGGTACATTTCTCTTCACAGCATTTGATAGTGGCCCCAAAGCGCTTACAAAATGCACATCGCTGAAAGGGGTAAAGGAGAGAAATCTCTTTATAAAACCTTGAAAAGGAATATTCAAATATAAGCTGGGAAGGTATAAAAAGCTCTCTGTGCATCACAAGTAAACAAATTGAACCTGCAAAATATTAAACAAAAGATTCGTTAAAAATAATAAAATCTACATTACTCAATTTAGTGCCTCGTGTGCTACGAACTCACCCTTCCATTCAAATTAGAAAGTTAGAATTTCATTCCTTATATTTTCAAAAATAAATTGTGAAGCATTTTTGAAACAAAACCTAAAGATTTTTTTTTAAAAGCAAATAGTAATATGGTTAAAGGGGCAGGTTTCTATATTGAGGATTATTATAAAGTTTTTAAATCCCACCAAAACTAGTAATAGGAACATATATTATTTATGAGACATATTACTATTTTTTACCCTGCCTAAAAATAAATACAAAATAAACTCATCAATTATAAGTTAACAGGGACACAAATGGTTAAAGACTCACAAAAAAAAAACAACAAAACTACATACTTCAATGTAGCAATCAACTTCAAATTTCTTAACAAAAGATGGAAATGTGGGGGAAAAAATTAGTCATCTGGTATCTTTCCCATTTCAACCTGCCTCCATTATCTTGCAAGTGGTAAAATGCACAGAAATAAGCCCCAAAGAAGAGGGGCAGTCTAGGGCAAGTGAACACATAAGAAGTCAGAAGAAATTATGTAAAATGTTGCATTTACTTATTCAGTTTTCCCTTAGAATGATTCACAAACTCTTCCTCATTCTCCCAAGCCCATTTTGAGCATTATTTTCTTTGAAGAGAGTCTGATGGGCCCTGTACTATACAGTATTAAATCTCTCTGTGGGAAATGACTATCTAACATAAATTTTTGTTTACATCGTTACATGGTACCTACTTGCTTATGCCATTACATGATCAGTTTACCTTTTTCTCATCCTAATCCAAGATCCTTCAATTGAGGCAACATACTATCCTTGTATCCAAAGCACCAAAAATGCTGCTTCAAACAGGCCCTAATAGATAGGTGTTCCTATACATATACCAAAAAGACTTAACTTTTGGTGATCTTGTTTGTGAGTGTGGCTCATAAACAGCTTAGCTGAGATAACTGGAGCCTCACGTAGCAGAGACAGTTGGACCCTGCTAACATTACTGTGGATATCTTCACATGTTACTACACTGACTTTATATTCTGCTAATTAACCAGGGACTACAGTAGTTAAAATTATAATTGTTTTCAATGTTTTATGTGTAAATCTGTATCTCACATACTATCAAACTCTTCATCACTGTCATCAGTCTACTGCATTGAATCAACGTAACAAAGCTAAATGACTCCTGAGGGCTGAATCAGAAAGAAGAAAAGAAAGAGATACAAAACTTTGGCCGGCCCGGTGGCTCACACCTGTAATCCCGGCGCTTTGGAAGGCCAAGGCGGGCGGATCACGAGGTCAGGAGATCGAGACCATCCTGGCTGACACAGTGAAACTCCATCTCTACTGAAAATACAAAAAATTAGCCGGACGTGGTGGCGGGCACCTGTAGTCCCAGCTACTCAGGAGGCTGAAGCAGGAGAAGCTTCTAAATAACTCATAAACACTAATTACTGTTGTGACACTTTAATTTTATATAATATTTATAAGTATACAGAATAACATTTCAGTGCTATTTTGGCACTCAAGGGTATTAATGCATTAGAAACACAGAAAAAAATAAATATTTGTCTTCATTGATAAAGTGTAATAACCAGCTTTTACAAAACAGGTAATTTTTTATATTGTAACTCCCAAGGTATCTAAATATGTTTAGTGCATTAACAGAACCCAGAATTAACTGCAAATACAACACCTTGGTAGTCTAAATGTCCAAACAGAAAGGTCACATAAATGTCGAAAGAAAAAGTACAATCTGTTGAAAAATGTTTGTAACAACTCATTAACATAACTAATTTCTGCTAAATTGTTAAAATCTAAAATCGCTTATTTTGATACCATATGGCAAGTTTTGCAGAAGCCTTTTGCACTAAAAATAATCTTGGCAGATAAAATATAACGAGAGGTAAGTATATAATAACAGAAAATAATTTAAATTGACCAGCTTCTCAATGTCTTTCTCATTTTAGAAACACCAATATGTTCTCTTAATCATATCTGCAATGAAAAATATTATATTAGCTAAACTATTATGAAAAGTACTGGAATATATCTAACATACTAATTTACAATATCATATAAAGATATCAGTGAATAAAAGAAGGAAAATAAAACACTAAATTTAGGGGAACGCCTCAAACCCATATGTTACAATTAAATAGCTAATGAAGAGCACTCGGCATTAAAAGAAAATGTTTACTATATATACACAGTCTGGAATGTATCTTCCTACACCAAATAAAAAGGACTTGTAAAATCATAGACAATATCAAAGAATAGATTTCTACAGGGAACTTCTCAAATGTCAACACTCTTATATACTACACATAAAAGAAATCAAGCAAGTTAAGATATTAATAATATAATAAGTAATATATAATACATAAGTAACAATTACAAAGCAAATTAACATTTGGGGAGGAGGGATAAAGTAAACAGCTCTTGGCCGGGCATGGTGGCTCACGCTTTTAACACCAGCACTTTCGGAGGCTGAGGCAGGTGGATCATTTGAGCTCAGGAGTTCGAAACCAGCTTGGGCAACATGGTGAAACTCCATCTCTACAAAAAATACAATAATTAGGTAGGCATGGTGGCATGCACCTATAGTCCCAGCTACTCATGAGCCTGGGGTGGGAAAATTGCTTGAGCCCAGGAGGTTGAGGCTGCAGTGAGCTGTGATCACGCTACTGCACTCTAGCCTGGGCAACAAAAGTGAGAACCTGTCTATAAAAATTAAAAAAAAAAAAGCCCTTAAATGGTTTATCAACTAAATGGTTTATTTGAATCAATAATGAAAATTCCTAGACAGCATTTTTTCTTTTTACTTCTATTCATCATTAAAAAGACAGGGAGTAAGAAAAGGAAAAAAAGTAACATGTTATAATAATATTTTCCCATATTAATCCAAGAACACAATAACAACAACAAAAATTCAGTGAGAACTCATATTACCAATTTTAAGAATGAGTCTGAGGAATTTTGAAAACTTTTATTTAATAGATTGAAATAATCTGTCAAAATGTATCTATAAAACACAACAGAATGAACAAAATTTCTGAGATTAAAGTTGTATCATAAAAAATACCAAGAAGTTAAATATTCCACAGTTCATTTAATTAATTATCCAGTATTTATTCTGTACCAACTATAGCAATGGTTTTAAGCTACGTGCTCTAATAAATAAGTATTGTAAGGCTCCCCATGCTCCAAATTTGTTTTTAATCTTCACCAATCTGTTTCCAGTGTTAGGCAACTAGGATTCTCCCAGGATGCAGTAATAAAGAACAAAGATGGAAAGCAAGAGAAAGAGGTAGAATGACATGAAAATCTGATCCAGAAGGTGCAACGTCTGTTTTACATGAGTACCAGAAAGGGAGAAAATAGGAGGGATGATAATCACCAAAATTCTAAAGGAAAAGTTATGTATATATCTAATAATAAAAGCTAACATTTAATTAAGCATAATCCTCATTCAACAGATGAGGGACCTAAAACCCAAAGAGTCATTATCACTGTTCCACTTATCTCTATATCCCTACAAAAATACTCACTCTTGATCTGTAACAATGCCTCCTTAAACTCCCTGAATGGCAGCTTCAGGTAAAAACTTCCCAGAAAGTTTGAAATAACAAGGATAAAAGGAAAATTCTTGGAGCCACATAAAAAAGGAAACAGATCATTACAAAAAAAGAAGAATCGGGCATCAGTTCTCATTACCAATACTGAATTAAAAAGAAACCCCCCAAAAATCATTATTTTCCTAGGTCTATAAAAAATTATTTAAAACCAAAATTTTAATGTCTGTTAAGCTAACATTCAAGTCCATGGATAACAAATGTAAATAGGTTAAATTCTCTAGTAAAAGGCAGCAATTTTCAAAATATGCAAAATATACTACTTAACACATACACATATTTTACATGTAACTATACTACAGACTTCATTTATGTATGTGTGTGTGTGTGTGTACACATATATAATATAAAATGAATGAAATACTTTGGATATTTGTCCCCACCAAAATTTCATGTTGAAATGTAATCCCCGATGTTGGAGGTGGGGCCTTATGGGAGGTGTTTGGGTCATGGGGGCAAATCCCTCATGGCTTGGTGCTGTCCTTGCGATAACGAGTGAGTTCTCACAAGATCTGGTTGTTCAAAAGTGTATGGCATCTCCACCCGTCTCCTTTGCTCCTGTTCTTGCTATGTGAGATGCCTGCTCCCCCTTCTCCTTCCACCATTATTTCAAACTTTTTTTAAAAATTTATTATTTATTATTTTTTTTCTTTTCGAGACAGAGTTTCACTCTGTTGCCCAGGCTGGAGTGCAATGGCCCGATCTCGGCTCACTGCAACCTCCGCCCCCCAGGTTCAAGCGATTCTCCTGCCTCAGTCTCCTGAGTAGCTGGGATTACAGGCACCTGCTACCGCACCCGGCTAAATGATTTCAAACTTCTTGAAGCCCTCACCAGAAGCAGATGCCAGCACCACACTTCCTGTACTGTCTGCAGAATCATGAGCCAATTAAACCTCTTTTTGTTATCAATTACCCAGCGACAGGTATTTCTTTACAGCAACACAGGAGCGGCTATATATATATATATACTCATACATATGCACAATGCACAGTGACATACACAATTCAAAAACAGACTTGAGGGGAAAAAACACAAACGCTACAGCAATAATTTCAAAGAAACAGAATTTAAACTAAAAAGCAGTGAACAAGTCAAAGATAATAATTCATAATAACATAAGTTTTATGTTACAGTGTAAATTCCAAAAGAAGCCATAGTCATTAAAGTTTATACACCTAATAAATATATGTCACATGTAGAAAGTAAAGCTGAGTAGAAATAACATGCACAGATTAGACTTTAACATAGCTCTCAAATCAGGATATTAAGTAGATATGAAATAAATAATAACAATGATCGGGTTTGATTCAAACAGACACATAAAATACACACAGATCTCTGAATTCCAAAAATAGAGAAAGCATTCTATTCAAATGTACATAGAATTTTCAAAAAAAAATTCACATGTATGGTCATAAAGAAATGTCCACATATTTTAAAAAGCAGGTATTTCCTAGGTTATATCCAGTAAAAGCAGATGTGTCCCTAGACCTAATACAATAAAAATTAGAAATTCACAATATAAGGAAAAACTTCCAAATCTATCCACTGGCAAAATTTAAAAGTCCTTTCTATATAACGGCAGAGTTTCAATCAAGAAGAAAAATCATGTATTATTTTTAAATGATTAAGAAACATCAAAAAAATCTCTGAGACGTGGCAAATGTGGTATTCAGAGGAAAAAAATATAGCTTCAAACATGCAAAACTGTAAGACTAAAGAATTACAATAAATAATGCCCGATTCAAAAATTAAGCCAATAAGAATCAACATATAATCCATGAGATTCGCAATCTAGGGAAGTAAACCCACCCTAATACTGTGTTTATTAAAATGCTGTTAATGAGATCCGAGGTTTAAACAACTGTTCACTTTAGAAAGTGAAATAAAGATGACTGAAATAAAACCTAATCTATGAAATTATTCTGTATATGAATTGACCTGAAGTAATGAACAGTTCAATGACTGACTCATGACTCTTGTTCTGGTCCAGGCTAATCATTCTAGTTGGCATACTATTAAACACACATTTCTGATTGAAACATCTGCTAAAAAATAACATCAAACGACATTACAAAATCAAAATGGAGACTGCTAAGAGTGGGATTTTTCTCCTGCCAGTATCTTTCCTTTCTGCCACATCCTCCTCCCTGCTGCCACAGCAATCTTTCTAAAGGAATACAAATATATTCTGAATCACACGCAAACCCCTCAATACAGAATGTGTGGTAGGCAGTATTCTAAAATGCCCGCATACCACCAACCCCACCAAATTTCCTACCCTAATACAGAGGCTGTAAATATGATGAAATATCATGGCAAGGATAATGCCATTAATATATTATATGGCAAAGGAATTCTGCAGATGTGATTAAAGCCACCAATCAACTGCCTTTCAATTAATCAAAAGGGAGATTTGTCTAATCTAATCAAATAACCTCTTTGAAAGTGGAGTTTTCTCCAGCTAGTAGCAAAAGGGAAATTCATAGCAAGGGAACATTTCAATACACTGTTTGAAATACAGTGTATCTTTGAAGATAAAATACAAATCTTTGAAGATAAAAAGAGCCAGGAGCAAAAACCAAAGAGTGGCCTCTAGGAACTGAGAGTGACCCAAGCCAATAGGCAGTAAGAAAATGGTGAGCTCAGCAGGGTGTGGTGGCTCATGCCTGTAATCCCAGCACTTTGGGAGGCCAAGGCAGGCGGATCACGAGGTCATGAGATCGAGACCATCCTGGCTAACATGGTAAAACCCCGTTTCTACTAAAAATACAAAAAAAAGAAAAAAGTTAGCCGGCGTGGTGGTGCACGCCTGTAATCCCGGCCACTTGGGAGGCTGAGGCACGAGAATCACTTGAACCCAGGAGGCAGAGGTTGCAGTGAGCTGAGACTGCACCACTGCACTCCAGCCTGTGCGACAGAGCAAGACTCTGTCTCAAAAAAAAAAAAAAAAAAGAAAAAGAAAATGGCGAGCTCAGCCCTATTACTGCATAGAACTGAATTCCTCCCACACCTGAGTGCACCAGAAGAGGATTCACCCCTGGAGCCTCCACCCAGGTAACACCTTGATTTGAATCTTGTGAGACCTTAAACAGAGAGCACAGTTGAGCCTGCCCTGAGTTCTGACCTAAGTAAATGGGTGCTGTTTTAAGATATTAAGTTTATGTTAATTGCTTTATAATAATAGATAACAAATAGAGCAGCATTTCAAGGCCCTCCATGCTTTGGTCTCTGCCAAATCACTATTAGATTTTTAAGATTTTTTTTTACACATTATACTTACATTACACAATGTCTTAACACTATGAAGTAAAAATGTAAATATTTTAAACTCTGGCTTGGAAATGAGGAGGCAGAATCTCAGAAATTTTCCTAAAATAAAATAGGAGAGGCAAGCTTTCTGAGTCCACAAAAGTGCCCTCTACCTATTGGGTCAAAGAAAAGTAATTTCTCTATTTGTAACAACATACATAAATTATAAACCCTGAAGAAATAGGTCCCTAATAGCTATAATCTTTAACATAACCATAAATAAAAACATGAATAAATCTGACTACATAAAAATGTAAAAACTTCTATGTGGTGAGAACACACATTACAGAAAAAAAAAATCAAATGACAAAAAATAACCTCCAATTTGAATTACAAATATCTGGAATCCTGGATATATACAAATAAAGCATGTAAGTTATAAAAATGAGTATAATTTTAAAATAGACAAGGATACTTTATACAATTTCATAACTTAAGGAAGACATAAAGTTAGCCAATAAACTATGGGTAATATGCAAGAATCAGTAAGCATTATTATTTGCCAGCAGCTAAGCCAAGTACTTTATAAGAATTACTTTATTCCCATCTATGCCAGGCACAGTGGCTCACGCATGTAATCCCAACACTTTGGAAGGCAGAGGTGGGTGGATCACCTGAGGTCAGGAGTTTTAGACCACCCTGGCCAACATGGTGAGACCCCGTTTCTATTAAAAATACAAAAATTAGCTGGGCCTGGTGGCAGGCGCCTGTAATCCCAGCTACTTGGAAGGCTGAGGCAGGAGAATCAGTTGAACCCAGGAGGTAGAGGTTGCAGTGAGCTGAGATCATGCCACTCCACTCTAGCCTGGGCAACAGAGTGAGACTCCATCTCAAAAACAAAAACAAAAACAAAAAAAGAAATTACTTTATTCCCATCTAACCACCACCACTTTAGGTAGATATCACTATTTTTCATTTCACAAATGAAGCAGAGAGGTTAAATTTCGTTGTTCAAGTCCATGGAGTCAGGAAATGAAAAAGGAACTGAACTCAAGGAGTTCATAATTATTTATATACAAGTAATAAAGACAAATTCATCGACTATGGAAATGTACTGAGTATTTTGTCTTGTTTACATAATGGTTTTTATTTAGGTTGTAAGAAAATAACATATAACCAGGCACGGTGGCTCGTGCATGTAATCCCAGCACTTTGGGAGGCCAAGGCAGGCGGATCACTTGAGACCAGGAGTTCGAGACCAACCTGGCCAACATGGCAAAACCCCATTTCTACCAAAAAAAAAAAAAAAATACAAAAATTAGCCAGGCGTGGTGGTGCACACCTGTAATCCTAGCTACTCGAGAGGCTGAGGCAGGAGAATCGCTTGAACCCGGGAGGTGGAGGTTGCAGTGAGCCGAGATTGCACCACTGCATTCCAGCCTGGACAGAGCTGGACTTTGTCTCAAAAAAATAAAAAATAAAAAAGAAAGTAAGAAAAGAAAGTAACCACTTTGGGGTTAGAATCCATAAAATACTCTCAGTGTCAACCAAAAGAAATGTACTGCAATGTTCACAGAACACAATTCATAATGACCTCAAATTGAAAGTCCTCAAAATGCCCAACGGTAAAATAAATAAATTATAGTACTCTTAACAACAGAATACTATATATCAAGGAGAAAAATAAACGACTGGAAGGAACAATTTGGATTTATCTCACAAATATATACGTGAAAGATGACAGATAACAGTACTTAGTAGCTCAATTATACGAAGTACAAAGCCAATTACGCAAAGTACAAACATAGGCAAGACTCACCTATGTTGTTACTAGATGATAGTGCATGTCTCTGGGGAGTTAGGAATAGTAACCAACAGGAGGCTTGAATGGAATGTCTGGGGCGCTATTATTTGTTTCCTGATGTGATTTTTGTATATAGGTTCTAATATTTTGGGTATTCCTAGAAATGTGTACCTATTATTCACTTGCTCTATATATAGCAAAGTGAATTTTATATATAATTCTTCAACATATTTTTAGAAAAATTAAGTTTTTTTAGAAAATTAAGAGAATTTTAGATAAAAACTCAACTTTTAATGGAAAATATTTTCCTTTATCTTTCTCACATGAAATCCTATATCAAGGTTAGTATCCTACCTGGCATCTCTCCAATACTGGGTTAAGAGTTTTTCTTCTCAAGTAACCTGTATTATATTAAGATGATATTAACTGAAATAATCAGATAGATGAATGCACCATAAAGCTAATTCTAAGATATCTGTCCTTAGCCAAAAGCAGAAAAGGGATACACATAACTTCCACATAAAACATCCACCCCCATTTTTTTGGTTATTCTTAAAAGCTCATAATGTATACAATGATAAAATTTATTGTTTCAAATTAGGGTTTTTGAAATTGAAATATTAATTTAAACATGTTTGCTTAACACAACTTTAAAGTTAATAAGAAAACACTGCATATTACAGAAGAGTTAAATACTTCAAAAAGTGGGAAAAAATTTAAAAGCTTTCATTTGAGTAGGAGTAAACACAGACACACTAAGAATCTAGTTGGATACACTTAAATTTAAATCATGTCTTTTAAGAACATAAGAACAGATTATTTGCTTCCTCTTTAGTCCAAAACCTTGGTGTAATTTTAGTCCAAATTTGAAACTAACAGAAGAATATTCAGCTTCTTAAAAGTTTTATTTCAAGAACAGTAAAAGAACTTCTGGTCTTACAAACATTACACAGATAAAACGAGTTTCTCCAAACAGATGTATGTAAAAATCTAGTACATATACCCCCAAGTTGAGTCAATAAGGTGAACCAGATTCTGGTTGAATGGAATCCTTGAAATATAACTTTGGTGAACAAACTGTTTGTGTTTTCCACTTTTCTTAAAAAAGAAGTGATAAAGCAGATTTCCAGTACCTGCCAGCTGACAAAATGTTACTTACCAGGGAAAAACCACTACCAAAAATCAGAATCATAGAAGGGCTATCAGTAAAATTATTAATGCCACAAATTAACATGATGTTAACAGCTGAATTATGCATCAAAAGAGTATTTATATAATCACAGCAAATAACTCAAATCATTTACATCACTAGTAAACTCAAAAAAGATAGCAAAAAGCAACAACATTAAATTTCATTATTGATCTACTATCTTTAACTATTTAATACTAGTACACTTAGTTTTGATTACTTTGAAATTGAAACAAAAACAATAATCTTTTCTTCTTTTAATGACTTTTTCAGTTATAGGAAAGATGATATTAAAAGAAAGTATACAACTATAGCTTAGCTACAGGTATAAAATTGTTTTAAAGGTATGTAATTGTGCTATTGAATTAAAATGAAAACATAAATATCAACTCATGATTTTGAAAAAAAAGTCTTTTTTATGTTTGGTTTTGGTAAAAGGAGAGACAAATAAGTCAGAAGAACAGAAAATACAGAAATAGTCAAACTTTCCCATATTCAATTAGTTTTTGACCAAGGGGCCAAGATAATTCAAGAGAGCAATAAATAATCTTTTAGAATGATTTTGGAACTGCCAAATAATTCATATGGAAAACAAAGAAACATGAATCTTATCTCGTATTCTCTTATCATGTGTAATTTAACCATAAATGGATTTTTTAAACCTACAAGTAACACTGCGGCAAGCAAAGATTTTTTAATAAAGCATAAAGAGCATAATTTTTTCAACTTCCAAAAAATTAACAAATAACAAATGTCATCAATATGAAACCCTCTGCTGTTCAATAAACATTGCTAAATAAATGAAAACAAGTCACACATTAGGCAAAAATATTTATAAAATGCATCTCCAATAACTGACTTGTGTGAATAATATATAAAAAAAATCTCACAACTCAAGAAGATGACAAGCAAATCAACTGGAAAAAAATGGTGGTAGAGACAAAATACTTTAACAGACATGTCACCAAATATACACAAATGGCAAAAAAACACATAAAAAGAGCCTCAATCTAATTAATCATCAGAGAATGCAAAATCAAACCCACAATAAATTGTCACTAAATGCCAACCAGATGGCTAAAATTTAGAAACAGTGGCAATATCCAGTGCTGGCAACAATGTACAGCAAATGGAACTCTCAGATCTCTAGAAATGGAAAAGTATACAGACACTTTTTAAGAAACTGTGAAACTGTTTTCCAAAGTTAAGAATATTATTTCCAACAAGTCAGAAATTCCAGTCCTAGGTATTTACCCAAGAAACATGAAAAGATACAGCTACAACGAAGCATGTTACATAAATGCTCACAGCAGCTTTATATACTGGCCAAAAATTGAACGAAACTTAACTGTAAGCTAGTGAATGGACCAATCTCAAAACGATTATGCTAAGCAAAAAAAAGGCAGACGGAAAAGATTCTATACTGTACGGTTCCATTCATATATTAGTCTAGAAAAGGCAAAACTATAGGAAAGCAACAGATCGGTGATTGCCAGGAGCTGGAGTGGGAGGTAGGCAGTAACTTCAAAAGGTCATGAGCGAATTTATGGGTAAAGGGTCTATTCTGTATCTTGACTATGATGGTAATTACATGACTGTTCATATTTACCAAATCACATTCAATACACACCTTAGAAAGGGTGAATTATAGTGTATGCAAAATATACCTTAACAAAACAATGACTCTCACACATAAATTTATTTATTTATTGGGTAACAGCATAGGGACCAATATCAGAATAACTTTCCTAAAATGTCTCAAATCTGAAGAAAATGTAAAAGCTAACTAATTGAAGTTACCTGTAAATAACCAAAAACTGGCTGGAATGGGAGGACATTTTACCCTTGGAAAAAAAGCGGAATATCGTTGGCTAAAATCTATATTTAAATGGAGTTTCAGCCTGGGCGCGATGGCTCCTGCCTGTAATCCCAGCACTCTGGAAGGCCGAGGAAGGTGGACCACCTAAGGCCAGGATTTTGAGAGCAGCCTAGCCAACATGGCAAAACCCCACCTCTACTAAAAATACAAAAATTAGCTGGGTGTGGTGGTGGGCACCTTATAGTCCCAGCTACTTGAGAGGCTGAGGCACGAGAATCGCTTGAACCTGGGAGGTGGAGGTGGCTGTGAGCCGAGATCGCGCCATTGCACTCCAGCCTGGGCGACAGAGACCCTGTCTCAAAATAAAAGAAAAGAAAATTCTACAACTAATAAGTATAGTGATTTCAATGAAAATTTTAGTGGATGGGCTTAACAAGAGATTGGTAGAAAATTGGTCCATCTCCTTGAAAATACATGAATAGTGTATCTATTCTGAGGAACTAAAAGTAAAAACACTGGGAAGAAAACGAACAGACCCTCAGTAATCTACAAAATATCAAATATACTAACATTCATGTAATTAGAGTTACAGAGGAAGAGGAGAGAGAGATGAGACAGAAAAAGAATAAGAAATAAAAGTCAAGCTTTTCACAAATTTGGTGAAAAATATCAACTTACACTTTCAAGAAGCTCAGCAACCCCCGAGCACGATGAATACAAAGAAAACCACACCTAGGCACATCATAGTCAGACTGCTGAAAACCAAAGATAAAGAGAAAATCCTGAAAGCAGCCAGAGAATATCGAAACATTATTATATACATGGGAATAATGATACTACTGACACCACACCTGACTTCTCATTAGAAACCATGGAAGACAGGAAACAATGCAACATCTTTTAAATGCTTGAAGAAGAAGAACATAATCATCCCAGAACTCTATATTCAGGGAAAAAAAGGCAAAAATGAATGCAGACTTCCACTTCCAGACAAAATGCAGAAAATGTACTTTTCCCTGTTCTTTCCACTAAATACAGCTTTGAAAACCCTTGGCCGTGATACATAAGACAAACAAAGGAAGACAACAAAATGTAGAGAGATGGCAGACCAATTAGGGCTTCAGGTGCCAAGAAACACAAGAGGATGAATTCCCTAGGTTTCCTTTCTGACTCATATATACAAGAAAAGTTGCTAGAGAAGCAGACAACTCAGAAACGCCAACAGGCACACACATATGTAAAACTCCAAGAAAATTCTGCTGTCTCTTGTCAAAAAAGCAGGGAAGCGGCAGGCTACCAAGAAAAAAAAACTCACAGACAACAACCAACCAGTTTAAGCCAAAGGGTACAAATAAAACCCCAAGACATATACCTTTTGCAAAGACTTAAAAGGAGGACATAGTCAGCCATTCCCCACTCCTACCCACAGACAACATGATACCACAGCAGGCCAAGTGGGGACACAGGACACTCATACCCACTGAGCAGTAACGTGGCTTCCTCCCTCTAGAGTGTGGGTGGAAAAAAAGTGGGGAGCCTGAGTTCAACACCCACCCAATGATAAGGACATATCCCTATCCCTCCCTCTACAGAGATATGACAGGAGAGGCCTACTGGAGAATCCAAACTCAAAGCACTGCCCAGTGATAACTTAACCACCCCTCCATCCCAGTGTCAGTGGAGGCCAAGTGAAAAGCAGGAACCTTTTGAGCCAGGGTGGTATTCACAAAGGTATAATGCAAGTCCAGAGTTTTCATTCCGACTCAGCATTTACTAGGTGTACGTCTCCATCAATGAGTCAACAAAGGCCTACTATAAAACTGGAATCTTCACATACACCTGGGAGTAGTAACAAGGCTGGGCCCCACCTCCACCCCAAAAGCAAAGTTTCAGATAAATCCTACTAAAAGGGGGGATTTAAATAAAATGCAGAGCTTCAAAACACAACACTTAAATGCAAATGATTCAATCAAATATAACATGTCATACCATACTAAGAACCAGGAAAATGTGGACAAGAATTTGAAAATATAGTTGAAACGTGCAAACCATGAGAATTTATAGATGTCATAATTATCTATCAAAGATTTTAAACTATATATTATAAAACTGCTTCAACAAGCAATTACAGCTGGACACAGTGGCTCACGCCTGTAATCCCAGCACTTTGGGAGGCAGAGGTGGTTGGATCACTAGAGGTCAGGAGTTCGAGACCAGCTTGGCCAACATTGTGAAACCCCATCTGTACTAAAAATACAAAAATTAGCCAGGCATGGTGGTTCACGCCGTGATTCCAGCTACTTGGGAGGCTGAGGCATGAGAATCACTTGAACCCAGGAAGCAGAGGTTGCAGTGAGCTGAGATCATTCTACTGCATTCCAGCCTAGGCAACAGAGCAAGAGTCCACCTCAAAAAAAAAAAAAAAAAAAAAAAAGCAATTACAAACATAATTTTGAAACAAAGGAAACAATACAAAGTTTCACAAAGAAATCAAGAAAGAAACAAATACCAAGTTGAAAATTAAAAAATATGCTAGCAATAATAAAATACAAACTAAGCTGAACAACAAAATGGGAGAGATTACCCAACCTAGAGAAGAAAATGAACTGATTTAAAAAAAAAAAAAAAAACAGTGGCCAGGTGCGGTCGCTCAGGCCTGTAATCCTAGCACTTTGGGAGGCCGAGATGGGTGCATCACCTCAGGTGAGGAGTTCAAGACCAGCCTGGCCAACGTGGCAAAACCCTGTCTCTAATAAAAATACAAAAGTTAGCTGGGCATGGTGGCACACACCTATAATTCCAGCTACTCAGGAGGCTGAGGAAGGAGAATTACTTAGACCCAGGGGCAGAGGCTGCAGTGAGCTGAGATCGTACCACTTCACTCCAGCCTGGGCAAAAGAGCAAAATTCTGACAATAAATAAACAAATAAATATATATATATATATTTTTAAAAAGACATTAAAGACACTTGTGGGACTATAATAAATGATGCAACATTCCTGTCACTGGAATCTCAGAAAAGGAACATGATGCAGCTGAACAATTATTTGAAGACCCACAGATTCAAGAAATTGAATAAATCCTAAGAGGATACACACAAATAAATCAATGCTAATATATATCATAAACTTCTGAAAACTAATGACTAAACTTAAAAACCTTGAGATAAATAAGAGAAATGACACCTTATCCACAGATGAAAAACAACTCAAATGACAGCAGATTTCTCACCTGAAACGATGGAGGCCAGAACAAAGCAGCATAACATTTTTGCAAGTCCTAAAAGAACTGACAACAAAGAATTCTACATCCAGCAAAAACATCCATTAGTAATGAAAGGGAAATCAAGAAATTGTGAGATGAATGAGAACTAAAAATTAGTCATGAGACAAAACTACACCAAAAGAATAGTGAGAAAAGTTATTGAACCAGAAAGGAGAATGATAAAAAGAAGGATTCTCAGAACATCCTGAAGGAAGAAAGAACAAACAAATAGTAAAAATATGGGCAATAAAACAGGCTTTACTGTTCCTTGAGTTTCCAAAATAATGTTTAACAATTGAAGCAAAAATTGTTACATGATGCAAAAGCTATGGTGGGTAATACTGTTGATGCATTTCCAAAACTGAAGGCAGCTGGCACCAAGCTGGTTGTCACATTCTCAACTGGCATTACAACTACAGTAAAAATAATGTAGAGTATCATTGAGAATATCACTGATGAAGCAGCAAAAATCTTTAATGTTTTAAGTCTTGATCCACGAATACACATCTTTTAATTATCTATGTGACAAAACAAGAAATAAAGCATAAAATAATTGTTACACCATAGTTTTTCTTGAGGAAAGAATTTGTGATCATGTGATTTATAAACTGAAATAACTGCTTTTTTCATGGAACACTGTTTTTACATGTAAGAACAACTAAGAAACCACAATTATTAAAACTTGATTATCTGACATATTTCTTCAAAAATGAATAAAGTGAGCCTGTCACTTCAAGGAAAACAACTTAGAACATGAGTGGACAATAAGAAGATTTGAAAAACTTACAACCAACAATGTAAGCTTAACTAATTCCAATACTTAAAGACTTTTCTGATGAGATCAGTCGATTATAACAAATGTGAATTTTGTTATTTATTAAAAATATGTAGGACTAGGTAAGCTGGCTCACACTTGTAATCCCAGCACTTTGGGATCACTGGAGGTCAGGAGTTCAAGACCAGCCTAGCCAACATAGTGAAACCCCATTTCTACTAAAAATATGAAAATTAGCTGGGCCTGGCGGTGCATGCCTATAGTCTCAGCTACTCAGGAGGCTGAGGCATGAGCATCACCTGAACCCAGGAGATGGATGTGAGCTGAGATCACACCACTGCATTCCAGCCTGGGCAACAGAGTGAGATTCTGTCTCAAACAAACAAAACAAAACAAACAAACAAAAACAACCGTATCAATAGTTGGAATATCTGGATCACTCAGTGAACCAATATTTTCCGAAGACCACTTAGTAATCTTATAAAATCATATATGGGTAAAAGATCCCCTGAAATTGCAAGGTAGTCTAATAAATAATATAAGGTAGTCTAATAAATAATATATATATATATATATATATATATATATAGTCTGAGATGGAGTCTCACTCTGTCACCCACGCTGGAGTGCAGTGGCACAATCTCAGCTCACTGCAACCTCCACCTCCTGGGTTCAAGTGATTCTCTGCCTCGGCCTCCCCCGTAGGTGGGATTGCAGGTGACTGCTACGATGCCTGGCTAATTTTTGTATTTTTAGTAGAGATGGGGTTTCACAATCTTGGCCAGGCTGGTCTTGAGCTCCTGACCTCGTGATCCACCCGCTTCAGCCTCCCAAAGTGCTGGGATTACAGGCGTGAACAACTGCGCCCAGCCCATAAATTATAATTTTAAAGGGTAAAGATATAAAGTTCATTGATGGGATTGCAGTCTTCAGATTGCACCAAACCACTTGGAAAACTTGAGAAACTACCACTTCTCAAGCTTTGGTTTAGTATCAAACAGGAATATTCATTAGGGCTTGTGCTTTCATTCTTACAGTATCTTTTAATAAACAGAAGTTATTTCTCAAATGTAGTTGAATGCTCCAATATTTTCCTTTACATTCAGTGCTGTATCTCAAGAACTCTTTTACAAAAGTATTATCCTATATTATCTTTTTAAGTATAAATAAAAATAATTATCTTTTTAAAAGCTTATGAGTTTAAGTGGAAATATGAAGGGCCAAAAGGAATTGGAAGACATTTTCCTACTATTTGTTCTTTCTCTTGATTTTCATGATTCATTATTCTTGTAGAAGTGACCTTACCACAGTATAAGGTTCACTTTTAATCACAGTTCTGCCTTGTAATTTTAGGTGAATTTGTTACAAAATATTATGAAATCTATAGGAAAAGCCAACTTTCAAAGCTATTAAACATTTGACTTAACAGTTGAGGGCAATATTATTCAGAAAAATTTCAATCTCATTCCTCAGCGCAAAAAAGTGAAATAAAACTTTACCACGGCCAAGTCATTAAATTGCTATGTAGAATGGCAATTCAATATATTCTGCCTCTATATCTAACAAAAATTCATAGGATTTGATGATGAAGTCCACAAATGCAAGTCAAAATCACTGCTGACACTATTATATAATAGTTCACTAAAACATGACAGATTTAAATATTTTCTGCAAAGTACCTGCTAATAAATAATACAATGAATAATCAGGCTTTAAACACCTGACATTTAACAAGCTTTGTAAATTTGTCCAACTCAAGTCTTTCTGCTCCACAGTTATTTTTGCCACTATCAACTGTAACGCATCTTAGCGGATTCCACTTCAGGTTGTACTAAGTTAGTGTTTGCTCAACTTTTCTGAAAATATTTTCTTTTGTAGTTGTTTCACATAGACTATGCATAAACACTAATTCTTCAATCACTTCAAACTCAGCACTGACTTCTGGAATATGTAACAACTGAACAGTACTGGTAACACCTATTCATCCATCAAAAGCCTAAGAAAACCATGAAAAATCATTCACCCTTCTTTCCAAAATGACTTGATACTACTCCCAATGTCCTTAACTTTTAGAGCAATTACTCTCACTGAAAGGCTAATAGTCTTTTTTAAAGTTTATTTTCTATGGACACATCTTTGGTTACCATAATAAAACATAATTTAATTAACTACTGTTGGTAATGGTTTTCCTTGCTTGGCTAACAAGCCATTGAAAAACTTACTTTAATTATAGCCTAATTTCCATTTTTTGTTTTTGAGAAGAAATTCTGCTGTGATAAAATTTTGTTTTAATTTACTATTTTTTTTCTGACCTTTAGTTTTATTCCTGTTGGTTGGGAATATTGTGAGAAGTGCCCAGTCTGGCAATGTTGACATATATTATATTCTTTTAGCACAGCCATAGTCTTCTAGCATAACAAATATAATGCTTTGCTATCTAATTTGTTAATAATAATATACATTCCACTATGCCTCTAAAGTGTTACATATAAAGTCCACTTTTCTCCTTTTCTTGTTTTAACATGATAGGTAGGTATGCACTGGTAATGAGAGAAATAAATAAGATGCCAGGGCAATATGTGTGGCACACACACACACACACACACATACTGACAAGCAGTAACTATGTCATTGTGATTCATAGAATGCAGAGCAGCAATTTGAAATATATGTGCTCTCTGCAGCAACCAACTCTGACACTGTAGTGCAACAGAAGTCATATATAATGCCCAAACAATTCACGGAAAGGAAAAGTCACGTGCCTCTCACTTTAACTGAAAAGCTACAAATGATTAATCTTAGTGGGGAAGGAATATCAAAAAGTGAGAAAGGCCTAAAGCTAGGCCTCTTGTACCACTCAGCCAATTATGAATGTAAACGAAAAATTCTTGAATAAAATTAAAAGCACTATGTCAGTGAACATGAAACAATCTTATTGCTAATATGAAGAAAGTTTTAGTGGTCCATATGGAAGATCAAACCAGCCACAACATTCCCTTAAGCAAAAAGCCTAATCCACAGCAAGGCTCTAACCTTCTTCAGTTCTATGAAGGATGAGAGAGGTGAGAAAACTGCAGAAGAAAAACTGGAAGCAAGTAGAGGTTGGCTCATGAGGAAAAATGCTCTTGTCATAACATAAAAGTGGAAAGTGAAGCAGCAAGTGCTGACATGGAAGCTGTAGCAAGTTATCCAGAATATCTATCTAAGATCATTGCTGGAGGTGGCTATACTAAACAAGGTGTTTTATGTAGACAAGAGAGCCTTCCATTAGAAGAAGATGCCATCTAGGACTTTCACAGCTAGAGAGGGAAAATCAATGCCTTGCTTCAAAGGTCAGACTGGGGCCACACCTGTTATTCCAGCACTTTGAGAGGCCAAGGTAAGAGAATCACTTGAGCCCAGGAGTTCAAGGCCAGCCTGGACAACAAGGCGAGACTCTTGTCTCTTTTAAAAATAAATAAATAAATAAATACATAAATAAATAAATAAATAAATAAATAAATAAATAAATAAATAAAAACTGACTCTCTTGTTAGGGGCTAATGCAGCTGGTAACTTGACATTGAAGCTAGTGTTCATTTGCCACTCAAAAAGTCCTAGAGCTCTTAAGAATTATGCTATATCTAATCTGCTTGCTGTCTACATATGGAACAACAGTCGCCTGGATAACAGCACATCTGTTTAGAGGTTGGCTTACTGAATATTTTCAGTCCACTGTCAAGACCTACTGCTAAGGAAAAAACATTCATTTCAAAATATTAGCACTCACTAACAATGGACCAGGTCATTCGAGGGCTTTGATGGATATGTTCAGAAAGAAGAATGTTACTTTCATGCCTGCCAGTACAATACAACATCTATCCTGCAGCCCATGCATCAATGAGAAATTTCAATTTTTAAGTCTTACTGTTTAAGAAATACATTTCAGCCAGGCACAGCGGCTCATGCCTGTAATCCCAGCACTCTGGGACACCAAGGCAGGAGGATCACTTGAAGCTGGGAGTTCGAGAACACCCTGGCCAACATGGCAAAACCCCATCTCTACTAAAAATACAAAAATTAGCCAGGCGTGGTGGCACACACCTGTAGTCCCAGATACTCGGGGGCTGAGTCAGGAGAATTGCTTGAACTGGGAGGCAGAGGTTGCAGTAAACCAAGATCACACCACTGCACTCCAGCCACGCCAACAAAGCGAGACTCTGTCTCCAAAAAAAAAGTGATTCCTGTAGTAGATTTGGGCAAAATAAACTGAAAACCTTCTGGAAAGGCTTCACCACCGTAGATGTCATTAAGAACATTCATAATTCATGAGAGGAAGTCAAAATATCAACATGAACAGGTGTTTGGAAGAAGTTGATTCCAACTCTCATGGATGACTTTGAGAGGTTCAAGACTCAAGTGGAGGAAGTCACTGCAGATGTAGTGGAAACAGCAAGAGAATTAGAAGTGGAGCCTGAAGATGTGACTGAATTGCTGCAATCTCATGATAAAACTTGCACAGATTAGGAGTTGTTCCTTACAGATGACCCAAGAAAGTGGTTTCTTAAAGATGGAAACTACTCCTGGTGAAAAGGCTGTGAAATTATTGAATGACAACAAAGGATTTAGAATACTATATAACCTTAGCTGTTAAAGCAGTGGCAGGGTTTGAGCTGGCTCCAATTTTGAAAAAAAGTTCTACTTTTGGGTAAAAAATGCTATCAAACAGCATCAAGTGCTACAGAGAAATCTTTCATGAAAGAAAGAGGCAATCAATATAGCAAACTTCATTGTTGTCTTATTGTAAGAAACTGCCAGAGGCACCCCAACCTTCAGCAATCACTGCTGGGATCAGTCAGCAGCCACCAACATCCTCTATCAGCAAGAAATCTTACAATTTACTGAAAGCTCAGATGATCAGTAGCATTTTTTAGCAATAAAGTATTTTTAAATTAAAGTATGCACATTGGTTTTTTAAATATAACGCTATTGAACATTTAATAGACTGCAGTAGAATGTAAACATAATATTTACATGCACTGGTAAACCAAAATATTTGTGTGCCTTGCTTTATGGTGATATTCACTTTATTGTGGTAGTCTATAATGGAACCTACAGTATCTCCAAGGTATGCCTGTATTTACTTTGGTACCAATTCTAGATATACATCTGCATATACTTGGGTATTTAACTTCCTGGTCTCATGTTCCTTAAATAGTTAATAAGAAAGAGTAATTATGAACCATGCAGACCAATTAACAAGCCTAACTTCCAATATTTTCTTCACTCTGAAATAAATATTTCCAACAGTGTATTATGTCAGAAGTTCTCGGTTTTGGGGGTGCTTTATCTTAATTTTTCTGTACTCTATTTTCAACTTCACTGACATAATAAAAGCTCTATCTTCCTTACAAATTTATAAGGAATCAAATGAAATGAAATATATAAAAGTTGTCCTCTTTCTCCCATCTTCAAAAAACTTCCCCCTGCACTTCATTTCCTGTTAGCCCTCTCTCCTTCAACAGACTGGTCTGTAGAAAGAGTCCATACATGGCCTCCCTCCACTCCCTCATCTTCCATTCACTCCTTGTTCCAAGGCCCTCCCAACACCACTGAAACTTTTTTCAATGCCCTTTTTAAAATTTTTTTTTAAAAGCAAATTCTGCCCCCAACTTTTCATTCTTTCAGTTGAACCACTTTTTTCCAAAACACTGTGCAGATGTAAAAAATACGTAGTTAAGGCCAGGGTCCAGTGGCTCATGCCTGTATTCCCAGCACTGTGGGAGTCTAAGGCAGGAAGATCACAAGTCTGGAGTTCAAGACCAGCCTGGTCAACATGGTGAAACCTCATCTCTACTAAATATACAAAAATAAGCCAGGCATGGTGGCAGGCACCTGTAATCCCAGCTACTCAGGATGCTGAGGCAGGAGAATTGCTTGAACCCAGAAGGCGGAGGGTGCAGTGAGCCAAGATCGCACCACTGCACTCCAGCCTGGGGCAACAAGCAAGACTGTGTGTGTGGGTGGGGGAGGGGAACCTGTTAATCAAAAGAAAAGAAAACAACTCAATTTCAAAATGGGCAAAGGAGGCCTGCCATGGTGGCTCCTATCTATAATCCCAGCACTTTTGGAGGCCAAGGTGGGTGTATCACCTGAGGTCAGGAGTTCAAGACCAGCCTGGCCAACATGGCAAAATCCCGTCTCTACTAAAAACAAAAAAATTGGCCAGGCATGGTGGTGCACGCCTGTAGTCTCAGCTACTCAGGAGGCTGAGGCAGGACAATTGCCTGAACACAGAAAGTGGAGGTTGCAGTGAGCCGAGATCATGCCACTGCACTCCAGCCTAGGTGACAAGAGTAAGACTCTGTCTCCAAAAAACAAACAAAAATGGGCAAAGGAGCCAGGCGTGGTGGTGCACACATAGAGTCCCAGCTACTCAGAGGCTGAAGTAGGAGGATCACTTGAGCTAGAGGATCACTTGACCCCAGGAGTTCAAGGCTGCAGTGAGCTAGAACTGTGCCACTGCAATCCAGCCTGTGTAACAGAGTAAGACTCCAAAAAAGACAAGGGCAAAGACATGATAAGAGAGAAAAAATAAGTATAAAAGTAAAGACAGAGAGAGTGAGACTTCAAAAAGGAGGACAGGGCAGGGCACAGTGGCCCATGCCTGTAATCCCAGCACTTTGGGAGGCTGTAATGGGAATATCACTTGAGCCCATGGGTTCGAGACCAGCCTAGGCAACACAGCGAGACCCCAGTATCTACAAAAACTAGCCGGGAATGGCTGGGCATGGTGGCTCACACCTGTAATCCTAGCACTTTGGGAGGCCGAGGCAGGCGGATTGCCTGAGCTCAGGAATTCGAGACCAGCTGGGTAACAAGGTGAAACCCCATCTCTACTAAAATATAGAAACTTAGCCAGGGGTGGCAGCATGCGCCTGTAGTCCCAGCTACTTGGGAGGCTGAGGCAGGAGAATCACTTGAACCCAGGAGGCAGAAGTTGCAGTGAGCTGAGATCACACCACTACACCACTTCACTCCAGGCTGGGCAACAGAGCGAGACTCCATCTCAAAAAAAAAAAAAAAAAAAAAAAAACTAAGCTGGGCACAGTGGCTCACACCTATAATCCCAGCATTTTGGGAGGCCGAGGCAGGCAGATCACCTGAGGTCAGGAGTTCAAGGCCAACCTGACCACTATGATGAAACCCCACCTCTACTAAAAACACAAAAATTAGCTGAACATGGGGGCATGAGACTGTAATCCCAGCTACTCGAGAGGCGGAGACAGGAGAATCGCTTGAACCTGGGAGGCAGAGGTTGCAATGAGCCGAGATCACACCATTGCACTCCAGCCTGGGCAACAAGAGTGAAACTCTGTCTCAAAAAAAAAAAAAAAAAAAAAACTAGCCGGGCACAGTATTGTGCACCTGTATTCCCAGCTACTTGGGAGACTGAGATGGAAGGGTCATTCGGGCCCAGAAATTCGAAGCTGCAGTCAACTATGATTGTGCCAACGCACTCCTGCCTAAGTAACAGAATGAGATAATGTAATTTAAAAAATAAAAGGATAGGTAGGATTTACAGACTGGAAAATGGGAAAAAGATGAGAGTGGAAAAAGGAAGGAGGGGTAGCAAGAATGGCAGGCAGGTAGACAGAAAGGTAAAATTCAGTCATGTTCAAAGGGGAACAAATAAAAGCATTGAAAGGTAAGACAGACCTAGTATATTTATGACTTGAATCCCAAGCTAAGAAATTGGAACGTAATTTAGCAGAGAGACTCCAAAAGTTTTACAGCAAAAAGTATTAGAATCATTTATATACTGGGAAAAAATAGCCTCCTCATTTTAATAATCCAGATTGGGAAATCAGATCTAAAACAGATGTTCAATGGACATCACATTTCTTTTGTAAAAGCAACTTGAAAGGTCAGTCATCAAGTTTTGTTCTGTTTTTAATTCACAATGAAAATCTGACTACTCATTTATTCAACAAATATTTGAGTACCAGCCATGTGCTAGGCACTGTTCTAAACACGCCAATAACATTTATTTAGTGGTACTGATTCTGTACTCTAGAACAATGACTCTTAACTGGGGAGAGGGAGCAATTTTTGCTGCCCAAGGGACATCTGGCAATGTCTAAAGACATTTTTGGTTGTCACGGGGGCAGGGAGGAGGGGAGGGATGTGGGTGTGCTACTATATCTAGTGGGTGGAGGCCAGGAATGCTGCTTAACATCCTACACACAGGACATACTGCCCGTGACAAGGAATTAGCTAGCCCAAAATGTCAATAGTGCCAAAGTTGAATAAACCTGTTCAAGAGCAACACATTTCTATTTCCTCTTCCATAGTAACTGTTAATAAACATTAGTTCCATTTTCTACTATTTCTGTTCTACAATAGAGGCTTTAAAATAGCTTAAGAAATATAACACCATTTTAATAATTTGGCAAGTAGAAGTAAAGATACCATGAATCCTGAGATTTCACTTTCAAAAAATGTATAAGCCACATTTATTTTACAATATAACTTTTAGGAACAAAGTTGTCTTCTCCTTCTGACACTGTTCTCAAAAACTGTGCTAAAAGCTTTGAGTGATGTTTGATTACTCCTTTTATTTTGGGGTCCTTATAGCACTTAATTACCACATTCTGCCAGTTCTTTCCATGTGAATGCCTCACATTTCAATGGATCGTTTTCTAGTACCAATGTATTATCTGAAACATTTTACTAACTGGTTTTTCTGAAGCTCAATGTCCATGTCTCCTTCCCTCCCAAGCTATCCCTACCCATTAATACTGTACTTTTCACCTGCTCAAAAGTCCATATGGTTGCCTGTAACATACCAAATAAGAATCTAATTCCTAAAGCTTGACATTCAAATCCTTTTTTCAACTAGCTACAATCCACTGTTCCAACTCTTTTTTCCACTGCTCTCCCTCAGGAGTAGCCTTTTTTAGCAAAATGACTTATTCTGAGATACACAAACAACCTTTCCAGATCAGAGACATCAAAAGCCATTCAGGCTTCACTGAGACAAAAGATGTGCATTCAACTCAGAATAACAGTAAGGAATCAACTTATAGGGAAACCAGATCTAGCATGTTCTTTAAATATGAGAGATAACCCCGTTGGCTCATGCCACTGTCCTTATTTATAACAGCCCCTATTTGCCTTTCTACTTCTCTGAACTCCTTATCCTTCAAATCTACAATCTTTTCAAAAACCCAAACACAGAGTCACCTCAGTCACCACTACCTGCCCTTCTCCTACCCCACCCAATGCCTGTGGCTTTCAGGTCATTTATTTTGCAATAAACTTGTTATCTCAATTTTACTGGTTCTCTTTTAGATTCAGACAGCTGAGATTATGATAGATTCATTAGTAAGCTGAATGGGGAAGAAAAGGATATTTACATTCCCAGGCGAATTTTCAGTGCTTTTTGGAAGATTCTGTTCAATTCACAATTTCCAGAACTGGCAAGTAATAGGTAAATATATACACTCATATATTACTGGTAAGAGTATAAATTGGTATAATTATCCTACAGTGATATCTGCCAACATTGAAAGTCTTTAAAATCTGTATACCCTTTGGCCTAGGAATTCAACTTGAAAATTTATCATAAGTAAATTATAAAAGGTACAAAGGTTTAACTATAAAGACACTCATCTCTGCATTGTTTCTAACTCTCAAAGATTGAGGGGAAGGGGAAAATTCCTTGTCCAATAAAAAAAGACTATTCCGTGAATCATTTATTTAAGTAATGTAATACTCTGCAACTACTAAAATCCTATAGTATCATGGTTATTGACATGTAACTCTTTTAATGGCTTTCTTTCCTAAGCTAAAAAAATACAAACATGATTCCACATAATGTATTTCAAATATTTGTATACATTTTTCTACTTTTCTATATTTTCTACACATCTATGTATAATTTGTGTGTGTGTGTGTGTGTGTGTATGCATGCATGTAAATATAATATACCTCTAAGTCTTTGTAACCTTAAGATGGTGGGGCAAAATATTTTTATTTTCTGTTGTTGATTATTTAAAATTTAGCTATATTAAATTTTTTCTGATTTAGTAAACATACATAAGGCCTATTTATAGTTGAATGGCAGTCTTACAAAACCTAAGCAACCTTGGTTTACTCTATCTGTGGGAAAAGCATTTTTAGTAGAATGCTTGCACATCTTCCTACATTCCTGTAATCAAACAGTATTTATCATCAACTATGTTGGTGACTCTCACTTTGACATAGGCTGAACCAGAAATCCTAGGAAAAACTAATGACAGAAAGCTAAGGGGAAGGATAGGAAGCCGGGAAACCCTGGGAAAGGAGGGATTATATTACACATGTTATGGGAACTAGTTTGTATGTGCGGGGCACAGAGCATACACTTGGATAAGAAGGCGGTCATAAAACCAGAAAGGCAATAAATAGAATGTTATGAGCATGAACTCTAGATGCAAACTGTTCGGGTTCAATCCCACCTCTGCTTCTTACTACATTTATTACCTTAAGCAAGTCACTTAACTTCTCCCTGCCGTTTCTGCCACATCTGTATAATGGGGATAACAGACCCTACCTTAGAGGGTTGTCACACTAATGAATTCTGAGAATAGTCCCTGGTACTACAGTTAAGTGCTCATTAGTTGTCCACACTCATCATCGTCGTTACTCCCATTACTATGACGTGAAGAGTTGTGCTGCTAGGACGGGAGCAGCAACTTTTCAACACCAATCACTTTTTTAGATGGCCTCCTTTCTAGCCTTGCTAGTTGCCCAAATTCTGAAAAAAACAAGGACTAAGACTCTAGAATGAGATCCGAGAGGCAGACGTGTGTCTCTGTGTGTGTTTGTGTGTGTGTGTAGGTGCGTATGCATGTAGACGAAGGAGGAATCAGGAGTAATGCCAAGAATGAGAATCAAATCTGTATAAGCAGTTCAGAAAAGGGGCATCATGAGTCACTCTTCTCAGTGCTGCCCCAAGGGTTCCACAGTTTGCTCCTTCCATCATTCACTTGGATAAAACCTTTCAATGTCTCTCCATGGCCTTCAGAGTTAAATCAAAACTATTCCTTCAATGACTTAAAATCCATACTACCTCTAAAGCCTCATTTCTTGACTCTCTAGCACGAAGCTCACTGAGCTTCCAGCCCTACCAAATTTCTTCAGTAACAAACTCTCACATCTCAGAGCCTTCGCACATGCTGCTCCCTCTGCCTGAAAAGTAACCTCTACCTCCTCCAACAACAAACTGCTACTCAACCTTCAAAACACAGCTCAAGGATAACTCCAGAGCTCTTTCCTGATTTCAAGCTAAATGCCTCTGCTATATTATCCCCCATGTGCATAACACCACCACTACCACCACCACCACCATCACCACTAAAACCACGACCACCACCACCACCACTACCACTACCACTACCACCACCACCACCATCACCATTACCACTACCACCACCACCATCACCACCACTACCACCACCATCACCACTACCACCATCATCACCATCACCACCACCACCACTACCACCACCACTACCACTACCACCACCACCACTAAAACCACAACCACTACCACCACCACTACCACCACCACCACCACCACCACCACCATCACCACTACCACCATCACCATCACCACCACCACCAACAACATCACCACCACCACCACCACCACCACCACCATCACCACTACCACCATCACCATCACCATCACCACCAACACCATCACCACCACCACCATCACCACCACCACCACCACCACCACACTGCACTGATCCACCACTAGCCAATGACTTCTTTAGAGATCTTGTCTTTGGGTATTTCCAGATACTGTCCTATACAGTAACAGATACATTAAAAATAATAATTTTAAAAATTTATTAATCACAGCTGGAAAATACAGTGAACCTACTGACTACACTGGAAACTGATAAAGAAAGGTAAACAAGCAAACATTTATTCTGCCTTTCCCATATGAACAGTTACACTGGGCAACCAAGTAAGAGGTGATGGAAACTTTTCTTTTTATAAAACAGTATTCCAGATAATAAAATGAAGGAGTAACACAACTAGAACATTATCATTTTACAACCCTTAATGAATCAAAGGATCTAGGCATTAGTCACCAACAGTTGCTAGTGTCACAAAAAGAGAAAATCACATTTTGTGACTCCTGATGAAAGAATGCATCACAACTACAAAGCAGTCTTGTAAAATAAGACTGAACCTGACTCTGACCAAGCCTCTGGTTCCAACTACGCATTTGGAAATACAGAAAATAAAGAAACATCAGGGATAAACCTGGTATTGAATCTCAGGAATCAGCAAAATCCTGACTACGGGAACTCTACAGGGCAAATAACCCATTTCTTTAACGAATAAATTGCGAGAATAAAAAGAAAGGTGGTAACCTACAGATTAATAGACTTAATCGCAATATGTAAGCCTTCTTCAAATACTTTTAAAAACTGAGACATGTTTACCTGAACATAGAATATTTGATGATATTATGGATTTAACTGTCAATTTTTTTTTAAGTATGATGGTGGTATTAGGTTTTTCTTAAGCCTTCACTTTTTAGAACTACATTCTCTAATATTTATAAATGATATCACATTATGCCTGAGGCCAGGTGCAGTGGCTCATGCCTGTAATCCCAGCACTTTGGGAGGCTGAGGCAGGTGAACCACCTGAGGTCAGGAGTTCAAGACCAGCCTGGCCAACACAGTGAAACCCCGACTCTACTAAAAATACAAAAATTAGCCTGGCGTGGTAGCACTCACCTATAATCCCAGCTACTTGGGAGGCTGAGGGAGGAGAAGTGCTTGAACCTGAGAGGTGAGGTTGCAGTGAGCTGAGATCACACCACTGCACTCCAGCCCGGGTGACAGAATGAGACTCCATCTCAAAAAAAAATTAATAAAAATAAAAATAAATAAAAGCACAGACCCTACAGAAAAGACTGCCTGGGTTAAAATCCTGTGTCCATGACTCACTCTGAGCCTTAGCTTCCTCAGCTGATAAAAAAGAAAAAAAAAAGGACAATAATAGTCTTTACTTCAGAGGACTTTTGTAAGAATTAAGTGAGTTAAGATGGTTATAACATATAGTTCTCCCAAAACAATGCTTCAT
This sequence comes from Gorilla gorilla gorilla, assembly GCF_029281585.2. Taxonomy (NCBI): domain Eukaryota; kingdom Metazoa; phylum Chordata; class Mammalia; order Primates; family Hominidae; genus Gorilla; species Gorilla gorilla. The sequence continues at coordinate 25,834,950 of NC_073241.2, forward strand.
AGAAGTTTTCATTATCATCCCCCTTCCCACTTTACAGAAAGAAACACGGACCTGGAGAGGTGAAAAGTGACTTGCTTAATGACTTGAAAACCATCTTCCAGGAACTGTGCTTAGCACTGGTGGCAAAAACTGTCTATTTACCAAAGCGTTTCCTTTTCCTCCTGGCATATGGCTAAACTACATTTCCCAGCTTCCCTTTCACATGACTGGTCTGGACAATGAAATGTGGGCAAAAGTGAAAGATGCCTCTTTACTACTCCCAGGCCTTGTCCCCAAACCTCCCATGCAATCCCTCACCACTTCTCACTCTCATTTGCCAGGTAGACATCAATGCCTAGGGCAACGGAGAAAAGATTAGCCTGAGTCCCAGTATGACTTAACTGTTATTGTGTTACTCTTGAAATTTCGGCCACCATAAAGTCAGTAAGACTGTATTTTTTATGGACTCATCACAACAATCATTATTCCTATTCAACAGTTGGGGAAACTGAAGTATAAAGAAGTCATGGTCAATTATTCAATGGTAGATCCAGAACTTGAACCAGCACTGGCTTAATACAGAGCTCAGGATCTTAAGTGACTTCTAAGATCATAAGACCAGTAAGTGCATCAAGATTTCTAACTTAGAGTAGATACATTTTATATAGAATTTGGTTAAGTATTCCTTAAAATATCACTTTAATATGCCACAAGAATAACCACAGAATAGTGTTACTTTAAAGTAAAAAGATGTAAATAGAAGCCCAAAATGTTAAGTGGGGTTTTACAATCAAGAAGACACACCAGAATAAGATATTTTTAAAATACCATGTACGTTAAAGAGATCATACTTCCTTACCCTAATAGCCATGTAGTACAAGTTTTAACTTTTTAATCAAAAAAATTATTAAAAATATTAAATATACAACTTCTATTGGGTTTTACCTCAGCCATTCCTTTATACTGACAGTTACATAATGTGATTTCAGTTATATATGTAGTTATTGGTAATTTTTCAAAAATAGAATATAATGAAAACTTCATTTCAATCATTACTGAACTGCACCTACATTAATAATGATATACCTATGAAAAGATGTATAACATATACTAGTATGCCAAAAAAAAGTAAGTTACAAAACAGTATTTATAGTATAATTCCATGTGGTTTTTTGTTGCTGTGTTTTTTTTTTTTTTTGAGACAGAGTCTCGCTCTGTGGCCCAGGCTGGAGTGCAGTGGTGCCATCTCGGCTCGCTGCAAGCTCTGCCTCCCGGGTTCACGCCATTCTCCTGCCTCAGCCTCCCAAGTAGCTGGGACTACAGGCGCCCACCACCATGCCCGGCTAATTTTTTGTATTTTTTAGTAGAGACCGGGTTTCACCGTGTTAGCCAGGATGGTCTCGATCTCCTGACCTCATGATCCGCCCGCCTTGGCCTCCCAAAGTGCTGGGATTACAAGTGTGAGCCGCCTTGCCCGGCCTAATTCCATTTGTTTTCAAAGAACATATATGCCTATGTCTGTACTTTTTTTCTAAGTACATACATGTCTTATCTACAAACCAAAAACATCTGGAAAAATATACAAAAAAAGTTTCCAGTGATAACCTCTGGGGAGTAAAACTGAACTTGTGATGTATACCTTTTGTTAGAATTTGAATTTATGAAAAGCACATATATCTTTAGAATAAAAAGTACTTTAAAATAAAGCTCTATCATTTACAGTAATGCAAAGCGATCCAACTCTCAAATTCCCACATAATCATGTTATGTAGTGAAGCTTTCTAGGCTGGGGGAAAAATGTAACCCCTTATAATGAATATATAAATAGATATAATTTCATCAATTTCATTCATTATGGGTATACATTTATACATCTATTTACAAGTAAGTCTGTGTAAATACACATATCCACACCTGCTAAATAAGTATGTTCTGGCCAGGCGTGGTGGATCACGCCTGTAATCCCAACACTTTGGAAGGCCAAGGTGGGTGGATCACCTGAGGTCAGGAGTTCAAGACCAGCCTGGTCGACATGGTGAAACCCTGTCTCTACTAAAAATACAAAAATTAGGCAGGCATGGTGGTGTGTGCCAGTAGTCCCAGCTACTCGGGAGGCTGAGGCAAGAGAATCGCTTGAACCCGGGAGGCTGAGGTTGCAGTAAGCCAAGATTGTGCCACCGCACTCCAGCCTGGGCAACAGAGCGAGACTCTGTCTCAAAAAAACAGAAACAAATGAAAAAAGTATCTAATCAGGAGATTTTGGTAAGTTTTTCAAGCACACCCTTTTTTGTGAAACTGAGTTCTAACCTGAAGAATACCTGGGATTATATGGCGAAAAAACACAATATATTAAAATTTTAAAACAGTTCTTATTTGAGGCTCAAATTTTATGTTTTTGGGACTACTTAGACTTTTTTTTTTCCCCCTGAGATGGAGTTTTGCTCCTGTTGCTCAGGCTGGAGTGCAATGGCGTGATCTGGGTTAGTGCAATCTCTGCCTCCCGGGTTCAAGCGATTCTCCTGCCTCAGCCTCCCAAGTAGCTGGGATTGCAGGCATGCACCACCATGCACAGCTAATTTTGTATTTTTAGTAGAGACGGGGTTTCTCCGTGTTGGTCATACTGGTCTCAAACTCCCAACCTCAGGTTATCCGCCTACCTCGGACTCCCAAAGTGCTGGGATTGCAGGCATGAGCCACCACGCCCGACCAACTTTTTGTATTTTTAGTAAAGACGGGGTTTCACCGTGTTAGCCAGGATAGTCTAAATCTCCTGGCCTCGTGATCTGCCCGCCTTAGCCTCCCAAAGTGCTGGGATTATAGGCATGAGCCACTGCGCCCGGCCGAGTGTCACTCTTAATTTTTTAAAATTAAAAGAAATTAAATTTCTCAATTCTGGAGGCTGGAAGTCCCAGCTACTCGGGAGGCCGAGGTAGGAGAATCACTTGAACCTGGGAGGCCGAGGCTGCAGTGAGCCGAGATCGTGCAGCCTGGCGACAGAGTGAGACTGCGTCTCAAAAAAAAAAAAAATAGTGTCAGTTATGTCACTCAGTTTGTGGTATTTTGTTATGGTAGCTCTAGCAAACTAATAGGAGGGGCCTCTAGTTTACACTATTTAAATTTTCTAATTATTTACTTTTTTTTTTTAAACGCCTGGTGGAGTGCAGTGGCACAATCACAGCTTACTGCAGCCTCGAACTCTTGGCCTCAAGCAATCCTCCCAGGTAGCTGGGACTACAGGCATGCACCACCATACCTGGCTAATTTTTATTTTTTGTAGACATGAGGTTTCACTATGTTACTCAGGCTGGTCTTAAACTCTTAAGCTCAAGTGATCCTCCAGCCTTGGACTCCCAAAGTGCTGGGATTACAGGTGTGAGCCACCATGCTCAGCCTACATGAACTTTTTTTAAACTAGCAGGGGTTATGTGAATAGTGGGATTACAGATATTTTCTTCATTATGCTGGTCCATATTTAAATCCTCTCCCCCTCGCAAAAACGGTAAAAATATACAGCCATAAAAAAGAATGGAATCATGTCCTTCGCAGCAACACGGATGGAGCTGGAGGCTACATTCTTTTTCATCCTTTATCCTAAAAGAAGTAACTCAGAACCAGAAAATCAAATACCACATGGTCTCATTTCTAAGTGGGAGCTAAACAATGAGTACATGTGAACATAAAGATGGAAGTAATAGACCAGAGATTCCAAAAGAGAAGGTAGAAGAGGAGGTACACAGGTTGAAAACTACTTACTGGGTACTAGGGTCACTTTGGATGATGGCTGCGCTAGCAGGCCAAACCTCAGCATTACATAATCTAGCCATGTAACGAACCGGCATGTGTACCCCCGAACCTAAAATAAAATAATTTTTTTAAAAACTGGTAAGGAAAAAAGTATTAAATGACATAACTAAATATTCCAGACATCATTCTACCATATGTTGTCCAAGAAAAACCACATTTTACCTTACTGTTTATCTTTTGAAATAAAATATTATGTTAAGATATTTTAAATTTTTACCAGTTCCACAAGGGAACTGGGAAGTAGAAACTGAAGAACACTTTTTTAAACAAGTCCTTGGGGATTAAAGAAGTAATAGCTACGAAGTATACAACAGTGTGATGAGTGAATCCTTCTCATATTGGGGTTAAAATGGTCTTTATAGCTACTGCGTACCACAAATCCAATCAAGTTAGGTATTTTGTACACATTATCATTTAATTCTCATTACAACCCATCACAATAGATGTTAATTAGTATGTCCCCAATTTTTCGGATAAGGAAATTCAAGATCAAAGGGATTAAATGGCCAAGGTCATACAACTAAGAAGTGAAAGTGCTGAGACTCAAACCCAAGTTCATGCCTTAAATCCCATGCTGTTTGATATTAAGGACCACTTGTGTTTAACAAATATTAAACACCTGCTACACACACACACAGTGCCAGATGTATAAGATAGAGCCGTGACCCAAGAAACACAGTCACTATTCTGAAAAAACTTAGAATCTCTGCCAGGAGCAGTGGCTCATATCAAATTTCACCAAATATATGTGATATACAGTACAAAAAATATCAAAGTACACCAAATATATATCATATACTGTACATAAAATATCAAAGTACACCAAATATATATTATATACTGTATATAAAATATCAAATTTCACCAAATATATATTAAATGCTGTACATAAAATATAAAAGTTCACCAAATATATATTATATACTGTACATAAAATATCAAATTTCACCAAATATATATAATATACTGTAAATAAAATATCAAACTTCACCAAGTATATATTATATACTGTACATAAAATATGAAATTTCAACAAATATAAGTTTTATACTGTACACAAAATGTCAAAGTACACCAAATATACATTATATACTGTACATAACATAGCAAATTTCACCAAATATATACTATATACAGTACATAAAATATCAAATTTCACCAAATATATATCATATACGGAACATCAAATATCAAAGCACACCAAATATATATTATATACTGTACATAAAATATCAAATTTCACCAAATATGTATTATATACTGTACATAAAACATCAAAATACACCAAACATATATTATATACTGTACGTAAAATATCAAATTTCACCAAATATATATAATATCCTGTACATAAAATATCAAACTTCATTAAATATATATCATATCCTGCGCATAAAATATCAAATTTCAACAAATATATGTTATATACTGTGCATAAAAAATCAAATTTCACCAAATATATGTTATATAGTGTACATAAAATATAAAAATTCACAAAATATATATTATATATTGCACATAAAATATCAAATTTCACCAAATATATGTTATATACTGTACAAAATATATCAAAGTACACCAAATATATATCACATACTGTACATAAAATATAAAAGTACACCAAATATATATTATATACTGTACATAAAATATCAAATTTCACCAAATATATGTGATATACTGTACAAAAAATATCAAAGTACATCAAATGTATACCATATACTGCACATAAAATAGCAAAGTACAACAAATATATATTATATACTGTACATAAAATATCAAATTTCACCAAACATGTATTATATACTGTACATAAAATATATAAGTTCAACAAAGATATATTATATGCTGTACATAAAATATAAAATTACACCAAATATATGTAATATACTGTACATAAGATATCAAACTTCACCAAATATAAATATTATACTATATATAAAATATGAAATTTCAACAGATATAAGTTTTATACTGTACAGAAAATGTCAAAGTAAACAAAATATATATTATATACTGTACAAAAAATATCAAATTTCACCAAATATATACTATGTACTGTACATAAAATATCAAATTTCACCAAATATATACTATTTCATGTACAGAAAATATCAAAGTACACCAAGTATATATTGTATACTGTACCTAAAATATCAAAGTACACCAAATATATATTATATACTGTACATAAAATATCAAATTTCACAAAATATATATAATATACTGTACATAAAATATCAAAGTTCACCAAATATATATTATATACTGTACATAAAATATCACATGTCACCAAATATATGTGATATACTGTACAAAAAATATCAAAGTACACCAAATATATATCATATACTGTACATAAAATATCAAAGTACACAAAATATATATTATATACTGTACATAAAATATCAAATTTCACAAAATATATATAATATACTGTACATAAAATATCAAAGTTCACCAAATATATATTATATACTGTACATAAAATATCAAATTTCACCAAATATATGTGATATACTGTACAAAAAATATCAAAGTACACCAAATATATATCATATCCTGTACATAAAATATCAAACTTCACCAAACATATATCATATACTGTACATAAAATATCAAATTTGAACAAATATATGTTATATACTGTACATAAAAAATCAAATTTCACCAAATATATATTATACAGTGTACATAAAATATAAAAATTCAACAAATATATATTATATACTGCACATAAAATATCAAATTTCACCAAATATATGTTATATACTGTACAAAATATATCAAAATACACCAAATATATATCATTTACTGTACATAAAATATCAAAGTACACCAAATATATTTTATATACTGTATATAAAATATCAAATTTCACCAAATATATATAATATACTGTAAATAAAATATCAAACTTCACCAAGTATATATTATATACTGTGCATAAAATATGAAATTTCAACAAATATAAGTTTTATACTGTACAGAAAATGTCAAAGTACACCAAATATATATTATATACTGTACATAAAATAGCAAATTTCACCAAATATATACTATATACTGTACATAAAATATCAAATTTCACCAAATATATATCATATACGGTACATAAAATATCAAAGTACACCTAATATATATTACATACTGTACATAAAATATCAAATTTCACCAAATATGTATTATATACTGTACATAAAACATCAAAGTACACCAAACATATATTATATACAGTACATAAAATATCAAATTTCACCAAATATATATAATATCCTGTAGATAAAATATCAAACTTCACCAAACATATACCATATACTGTACATAAAATATCAAATTTGAACAAATATATGTTATATACTGTAAATAAAAAATCAAATTTCACCAAATATATATTATATAGTGTACATAAAATATAAAAATTCAACCAATGTATATTATATACTGCACATAAAATATCAAATTTCACGAAATATATGTTGTATACTGTAAAATATATCAAAATACACAAAATATATATCATATACTGTACATAAAATATCAAAGTACACCAAATATATATTATATACTGTACATAAAATATCAAATTTCACCAAATATATACTATGTACTGTACATAAAATATAAAATTTCACCAAATATATACTATTTCATGTACAGAAAATATCAAAGTACACCAAATATATATTGTATACTGTACCTAAAATATCAAAGTACACAAAATATATATTATATACTGTACATAAAATATCAAATTTCACCAAATATATATTATATACTGTACATAAAATATAAAAGTTCACGAAATATATATTATATACTGTACATAAAATATCAAATTTCACCAAATATATGTGATATACTGTACAAAAAATATCAAAGTACACCAAATACATATTATATACTGTACATAAAATATAAAATTTCACCAAATATATGTGATATACTGTACAAAAAATATCAAAGTACAACAAATATATATCATATACTATACATAAAATATCAAAGTACACCAAATATATATTATATACTGTATATAAAATATCAAATTTCACCAAATATATATTATATGCTGTACATAAAATATAAAAGTTCACCAAACATATATTATATACTGTACATAAAATATCAAATTTCACCAAATATATATAATATACTGTAAATAAAATATCAAACTTCACCAAGTATATATTATATACTGTACAAAAAATATGAAATTTCAACAAATATAAGTTTTATACTGTACAGAAAATGTCAAAGTACACCAAATATATATTATATACTGTACGTAAAATAGCAAATTACACCAAATATATACTATACACTGTACATAACTATCAAATTTCACCAAATATATATCATATACGGTACATAAAATATCAAAGTACACCAAATATATATTACATACTGTACATAAAATATCAAATTTCACCAAATATGTATTATATACTGTACATAAAACATCAAAGTACACCAAACGTATATTATATACTGTACATAAAATATCAAATTTCACCAAATATATATAATACCCTGTAGATAAAATATCAAACTTCACCAAACATATATCATATACTGTACATAAAATATCAAATTTGAACAAATATATGTTATATACTGTACATAAAAAATCAAATCTCACAAAATATATATTATATAGTGTACATAAAATATAAAAATTCAACAAATGTATATTATATACTGCACATAAAATATCAAATTTCACCAAATATATGTTGTATACTGTAAAATATATCAAAATACACCAAATATATATCATATACTGTACATAAAATATCAAAGTACACCAAATATATATTATATACTGTACATAAAATATCAAATTTCACCAAATATATACTATGTACTGTACATAAAATATAAAATTTCACCAAATATATACTATTTCATGTACAGAAAATATCAAAGTACACCAAATATATATTGTATACTGTACCTAAAATATCAAAGTACACAAAATATATATTATATACTGTACATAAAATATCAAATTTCACCAAATATATATTATATACTGTACATAAAATATAAAAGTTCACGAAATATATATTATATACTGTACATAAAATATCAAATTTCACCAAATATATGTGATATACTGTACAAAAAATATCAAAGTACACCAAATGTATAACATGTACTGTACATAAAATATCAAAGTACACCAAATATATATTATATACTGTACATAAAATATCAAATTTCACCAAACATGTATTATATACTGTACATAAAATATATAAGTTCACCAAAGATATATTATATGCTGTACATAAAATATAAAATTTCACCAAATATATGTAATATACCGTACATAAGATATCAACCTTCACCAAATATATATATTACACTATATATAAAATATGAAATTTCAACAGATATAAGTTTTATACTGTACAGAAAATGTCAAATTACACAAAATATATACTATATACTGTACAAAAAATATCAAATTTCACCAAATATATACTATGTACTGTACATAAAATATAAAATTTCACCAAATATATACTATTTCATGTACAGAAAATATCAAAGTACACCAAATATATATTGTATACTGTACCTAAAATATCAAAGTACACAAAATATATATTATATACTGTACATAAAATATCAAATTTCACAAAATATATATAATATACTGTACATAAAATATCAAAGTTCACCAAATATATATTGTATACTGTACATAAGATATCAAATTTCACCAAATATATGTGATATACTGTACAAAAAATATCAAAGTACACCAAATATATATCATATACTGTACATAAAATATCAAAGTACACCAAATACATATTATATACTGTACATAACATAGCAAATTTCACAAAATATATACTATATACTGTACATAAAATATCAAATTTCTCCAAATATATATCATACACGGTACATAGAACATCAAAGTACACCAAATATATATTATATACTCTACATAAAATATCAAATTTCACCAAATATGTATTATATACTGTACACAAAACATCAAAGTACACCAAACATATATTATATACTGTACATATAATATCAAATTTCACCAAATATATATAATATCCTGTGTATAAAATATCAAACTTCACCAAACACATATCATATACTGTACATAAAATATCAAATTTGAACAAATATATATTATATACTGTACATAAAAAATCAAATTTCACCAAATATATATTATACAGTGTACATAAAATATAAAAATTCAACAAATATTTATTATATACTGCACATAAAATATCAAATTTCACCAAATATATGTTATATACTGTACAAAATATATCAAAATACACCAAATATATATCATATACAGTACATAAAATATCAAAGTACACCAAATATATATTATACACTGTATATAAAATATCAAATTTCACCAAATATAACTTATATACTGTACATAAAATATAAAATTTCATCAAATATATATTATATACTGTACATAAAATATCAAATTTCACCAAATGTATGTGATATACAGTACAAAAAATATCAAAGTTCACCAAATATATATTATATACAGTACATAAAATATCAAATTGCACCAAATATATGTGATATACTGTACAAAAAATATCAAAGTACACCAAATATATATCATATACTGTACATAAAATATCAAAGTACACCAAATATATATTATATACTGTATATAAAATATCAAATTTCACCAAATATATATAATATACTGTAAATAAAATATCAAACTTCGCCAAGTATATATTATATACTGTGCATAAAATATGAAATTTCAACAAATATAAGTTTTATACTGTACAGAAAATGTCAAAGTACAACAAATATATATTATATACTGTACATAAAATAGCAAATTTCACCAAATATATGTGATATACAGTACAAAAAATATCAAAGTACACCAAATGTATATCCTATACTGTACATAAAATATCAAAGTACACCAAATATATATTATATACTGTATATAAAATATCAAATTTCACCAAATATATATAATATACTGTAAATAAAATATCAAACTTCGCCAAGTATATATTATATACTGTGCATAAAATATGAAATTTCAACAAATATAAGTTTTATACTGTACAGAAAATGTCAAAGTACAACAAATATATATTATATACTGTACATAAAATAGCAAATTTCACCAAATATATGTGATATACAGTACAAAAAATATCAAAGTACACCAAATGTATATCCTATACTGTACATAAAATATCAAAGTACACCAAATATATATTATATACTGTACATAAAATATAAAATTTCACCAAATATGTATTATATACTGTACATAAAATATATAAGTTCTCAAAAGATATATTATATGCTGTACATAAAATATCAAATTTCACCAAATATATATAATATCCAGTACATAAAATATCAAACTTCACCAAGTATATATCATATACTGTACATAAAATATCAAATTTCAACAAATATATGTTATATACTGTGCATAAAATATCAAATTTCACCAAATATATATTATATAGAGTACATAAAATATAAAAATTCACCAACTATATATTATATACTGCACATAAAATATCAAATTTCACCAAATATATGTTATATACTGTACAAAACATATCAAAGTACATCAAATATATATTATATACTGTAAATAAAATATCAAAGTACACCAAATATATATTATATACTGTACATAAAATATCAAATTTCACCAAATATATATTATATACTGTAAAAAAAATATCAATCTTCACATAGTATATATTATATACTGTACATAAAATATGAAATTTCAACAAATATAAGTTTTATATTGTACAGAAAATGTCAAAGTACACCAAATATACATTATATACTGTACATAACATAGCAAATTTCACCAAATATATACTATATACTGTACATAAAATATCAAATTTCACCAAATATATATCATATACGGTTCATAGAACATCAAAGGACACCAAATATATGTTATATACTGTACATAAAATATCAAACTTCACCAAATATGTATTATATACTGTACATAAAACATCAAAGTACACCAAACATATGTTATATACTGTACATAAAATATCAAATTTCACCAAATATATATAATATCCTGTACATAAAATATCAAACTTCACCAAACATATATCATATACTGTACATAAAATATCAAATTTGAACAAATATATGTTATATACTGTACAAAAAAAATCAAATTTCACCAAATATATATTATATAGTGTACATAAAATATCAAATTTCACCAATTATATATGATATTCTGTACAAAAAATATCAAAGTTCACCAAATATATACTATATACTGTATATAAAATATCAAATTTCACCAAATATATGTGATATACTGTACAAAAAATATCAATGTACACCAAATATATATCATATACTGTACTTAAAATATCGAAGTACACCAAATATATATTATATACTGTATATAAAATATCAAATTTCACCAAATATATATTATATGCTGTACATAAAATATGAAATTTCACCAAACATCTATTATGTACTTTACATAAAATATCAAATTTCACCAAATATATATAATATACTGTAAATAAAATATCAAACTTCACCAAGTATATATTATATACTTTACATAAAATATGAAATTTCAACAAAAATAAGTTTTACACTGTACAGAAAATATCAAAGTACACCAAATATATATTATATACTGTACATAAAATAGCAAATTTCACCAAATATATGCTATGTACTGTACTTAAAATATCAAATTTCACCAAATATATATGATATACGGTACATAAAATATCAAAGCACACCAAATATATATTATATACTGTACATAAAATATCAAATTTCACCAAATATATAATATCCTGTAGATAAAATATCAAACTTCACCAAACATATATCATATTCTGTACATAAAATATCAAATTTGAACAAATATATGTTATATACTGTACAAAAAATATCAAAGTACACCAAATATATATCATATACTGTACATAAAATATCAAAGTACACCAAATATATATTATATACTGTATATAAAACATCAAATTTCACCAAATATATATTATATGCTGTACATAAAATATGAAATTTCACCAAACATATATTATGCACTTTACGTAAAATATCAAATTTCACCAAATATATATAATATACTGTAAATAAAATATCAAACTTCACCAAGTATGTATTATATACCGTACATAAAATATGAAATTTCAACAAAAATAAGTTTTATACTGTACAGAAAATGTCAAAGTACACCAAATATATATTATATACTGTATATAAAATATCAAATTTCACCAAATATATACTATATACTGTACATAAAATATCAAATTTCACCAAATATACATCATATACGGGACATAAAATATCAAAGTACACCAAATATATATTATATACTGTACATAAAATATCAAACTTCACCAAACATATATCACATACTGTACATAAAATATCAAATTTGAACAAATATATGTTATATACTGTAAATAAAAAATTAAATTTCACCACTTATATATTATATAGTGCACATAAAATATAAAAATTCAACAAATATATATTATATACTGCACATAAAATATCAAATTTCACCAAATATATGTTATATGCTGTACAAAATATATCAAAATACACCAAATATATATCATATACTGTTCATAAAATATCAAAGTACACCAAATATATATTATATACTGTACATAAAATATCAAATTTCACGAAATATATATTATATATTGTACATAAAATATAAAAGTTCACCAAATATATATTAAATACTGTGCATAAAATATCAAATTTCAACAAATATATGTGATATACTGTACAAAAAATATCAAAGTTCACCAAATATATATTATATACTGTAAATAAAATATCAAATTTCACCAAATATATGTGATATACTGTACAAAAAATATCAAAGTACACCAAATATATATCATATTCTGTAAATAAACTATCAAAGTCCACCAAATATATATTATATGCTGTACATAAAATATCAAATTTCACCAAATATATTCTATATACTCTAAATAAAATATCAAATTTCACCAAATATATCTCATATACAGTAGATAAAATATCAAAGTACACCAAATATATATAATGTACTGTACATAAAATATGAAATTTCACCAAATATATACTATATAATGTACATAAAGTATCAAATTTCACCAAATATATATTATATACTGTACATAAAATATCAAAGTACACCAAAAATATATTATATACTGTACATAAAATATCAAATTTCACCAAATATACATTATATACTGCACATAAAATATCAAACTTCACCAAATATATATCATATACTGCACATAAATTGTGAAACTACAACAAACATATATTATATTCTGTACATAAAATATCAATGTACACCAAATATATATGATATATTCTATATAAAATATCTAATTTCAATAAACATATATTATACACTGTACATAAAATATCAAAGAACACCAAATATATATTATATACTATACATAAAATAACAAGTACACATTGTATATTATATACCGTACATAAAGTATAAAATTTCACCAAAGGTATATTACATACTGTACTTAAAATATAAAAGTACACCAAATACATAACATATACTGTACATAAAATATCAAATTTCACCAAATATATATTATATACAGTACATAAAATATCAAATTTCACCAAATATATACTATATACTGTACAAAAAATATGGAAGTACACCATATATTATATACTTTACATAATATCTCAATGTACACGAAATATATATTTTATACTGTACATAATATATGAAAGTACACCAAATACATATTATATACTGTACATAAAATATCAAATTTCCCCATATATATGCTATACACTGTACATATCAAATTTCACCAAATATATATTATATACTCTACATAAAATGAGAAATTTCACCAAATATATATTATGTACTGTACATAAAATATCAAATTTCACCAAAAATATATATTATGTACTGTATGTAAAATATCAAATTTCACCAAATATATATTATATACTGTACATAAAATATCAAATTTCACCAAATATATATAATATCCTGTAGATAAAATATCAAACTTCACCAAACATATATCATAAGCTGTACATAAAATATCAAATTTGAACAAATATACGTTATATTCTGTACATAAAAAATCAAATTTCACTAAATATATAATATATAGTGTACATAAAATATAAAAATTCAACAAATATATATTATATACTGTACATAAAATATCAAATTTCACCAAAAATATGTTATATACTGTACAAAATATATCAAAGTACACCAAATATACATTATATACTTTACATAAAATATCAAATTTCACCAAATATATGTGATATACTGTACAAAAAATATCAAAGTACACCAAATATATATCATACACTGTACATAAAATATCAAAGTACACCAAATATATATTATATACTGTACATAAAATATCAAATTTCACCAAATGTATATTATATACTGTACATAAAATATAAAAGTTCAGCAAATATATATTATGTACTGTACATAAAATATCAAATTTCACCAAATATATGTGATATATTGTACAAAAAATATCAAAGTTCACCAAATATATATTATACACTGAACATAAAATATCAAATTTCACCAAATATATGTGATATACTGTACAAAAAATATCAAAGTACACCAAATATATATCATATACTGTACATAAAATATCAAAGTACACCAAATATATATTACATACTGTATATAAAATATCAAATTTCACCAAATATATATTATATGCTGTACATAAAATATAAAAGTTCACCAAGCATATATTATATACTGTACATAAAATATCAAATTAAACCAAATATATATAATATACTGTAAATAAAATATCAAACTTCACCAAGTACACATTATATACTGTACAAAAAATATGAAATTTCAACAAATATACGTTTTATACTGTAGAGAAAATGTCAAAGTACACCAAATATATATTATATACTGTACCTAAAATATCAAAGTACACCAAATGTATATTATATACTGTACATAAAATTTCAAAGTACACCACATATATGTTATATACTGAACGTAAAATATCAAAGTTCACCAAATATATATTATATACTGTACATAAAATATCAAATTACACCTAATATACTATTTCCTGTACATAAAATACCAAAGTACACCAAATATATATAGTATACTGCAAATAAAATATCAAAGTACACCAAGTATATATTATATACTGTATATAAAATATCAAATTTCACCACATATATGTAATATAGTGTACATAAAATATCAAACTTCACCAAATATATATTCTATACTGTACATAAAATATCAAATTTCACCAAATATATGTTATATACCGTACAAAAAATATCAAAGTACACCATATATATCATTTACTGTACATAAAATACCAAACTACCGAAAATATATATTATGTACTGTACATAATATATCAAAGTACACGAAACATATATTATATACTGTAGATAAAATATTAAATTTCACCAAATATATATAATATACTGTACATAAAATATCAAACTGCACCAAATATATATCATGTACTGTAGATAAAATATCATATTTCAAAAAATATATGTTATATACTGTACAAAAAATATCAAAGTACACCAAATATATATCCTATTCTGTAAATAAAATAACAAATTTCACCAGATATATGATATATACTGTACAAAAAATATCAAAGTTGATGAAATATGTGTCATATAATATAGATAAAATATCAAAGTACACCAAACATATATTATATACTGTACATAAAATATCAAATTTCACCAAGTATACAATATATCCTGTACATAGAATATCAAAATTCACCAAATTTGCATTATATACTATAGATAAAATATCAAATTTCACCAAATATATAATATATCCTATACAGAATATATCAAAGTACACCAAGTATATATTGAATAATGTACATAAAATATAAAAGTACACCAAATATATATTATATACTGTACATAAAATATCAAATTTCTCCAAATATATATAGTATACTGTATTAAAATATCAAACTTCACCAAATATATATTAAATACTGTATATAAAATATCGAATTTCACCAAATATATGTTATATACTATACAAAAAATAACAAAGTACAACAAATATATATCATATACTGTACATAAAATATCAAAGTACACTAAATATATATTATATATTGTGAATAAAATATCAAATTTCATCAAATATATGTAATATACTGTACATAAAATGTCAAATTTCACCACATATATATTATATACTGTGCATAAAATACGAAACTACACCAAATATAGATCATATACTGTACATAAAATATCAAATTTCACCAAATATATGTTATATACTGTACAAAAAATATCAAAGTTCGCCATATTTGTTTACTGTACATAAAATATCAAACTTCACCAAATATATATTATATACTGTACATAAAATATCAAATTTCAAAAAATATATGTTATATACTGTACAAAAAATATCAAAGTACACCAAATATATATCATATTCTGTAAATAAACTATCAAAGTCCACCAAATATATATTATATGCTGTACATAAAATATCAAATTTCACCAAATATATTCTATATACTCTAAATAAAATATCAAATTTCACCAAATATATCTCATATACAGTAGATAAAATATCAAAGTACACCAAATATATATAATGTACTGTACATAAAATATGAAATTTCACCAAATATATACTATATAATGTACATAAAGTATCAAATTTCACCAAATATATATTATATACTGTACATAAAATATCAAAGTACACCAAAAATATATTATATACTGTACATAAAATATCAAATTTCACCAAATATACATTATATACTGCACATAAAATATCAAACTTCACCAAATATATATCATATACTGCACATAAATTGTGAAACTACAACAAACATATATTATATTCTGTACATAAAATATCAATGTACACCAAATATATATGATATATTCTATATAAAATATCTAATTTCAATAAACATATATTATACACTGTACATAAAATATCAAAGAACACCAAATATATATTATATACTATACATAAAATAACAAGTACACATTGTATATTATATACCGTACATAAAGTATAAAATTTCACCAAAGGTATATTACATACTGTACTTAAAATATAAAAGTACACCAAATACATAACATATACTGTACATAAAATATCAAATTTCACCAAATATATATTATATACAGTACATAAAATATCAAATTTCACCAAATATATACTATATACTGTACAAAAAATATGGAAGTACACCATATATTATATACTTTACATAATATCTCAATGTACACGAAATATATATTTTATACTGTACATAATATATGAAAGTACACCAAATACATATTATATACTGTACATAAAATATCAAATTTCCCCATATATATGCTATACACTGTACATATCAAATTTCACCAAATATATATTATATACTCTACATAAAATGAGAAATTTCACCAAATATATATTATGTACTGTACATAAAATATCAAATTTCACCAAAAATATATATTATGTACTGTATGTAAAATATCAAATTTCACCAAATATATATTATATACTGTACATAAAATATCAAACTACATGAAATATATACTACATACTGTACATAAAATGTCAAATTTCACCAAATATATATTATATACTGCACATAAAATATCAAATTTCACCAAATATATATTAGATACTGCACATAAAATACCAAACTACACCAAATATAGATTATATACTGTACATAAAATATCAAAGTACACCAAATATATATTTCATACTGTACATAAAATATCAAAGTACACCAAATATATACTATATACTGTACATATAATATCAAATTTCACCAAATATAGATTATCTAATGTATAAAAAATATCAAAATACACCAAATATATATATTATACTGTACATGAAATATCAAATTTCACCAAATATATATTATATACTGTACATAAAATATCAAAGTACACCAAATATATATTATATACTCTACATAACATATAAAATTTTACCAAATATATAGAATACACTGCACAAAAAATATCAAACTTCAGCAGATATAAATGATATACTGCACATAAAATATCAAATTACACCCAATATATATTATATACTGTATATAAAATATGAAAGTACACGAAATATATATTATATACTGTACATAAAGTATCAAATTTCTCCAAATATATACTATTTCCTGTACAGAAAATATCAAAGTTCACCAAATATATATTGTACTCTGTATCTATAATATCAAACTACACCAAATATATATTTTATACTCTACATAAAATATCAAATTTCACCAAATATATATAATACACTGTACATATAATATCAAACTTCACCAAATATATATCATGTATTGTACTTAAAATATCAAAGTAAAACAAACATATATTATATAGTGTACATAAAATATCAAAGTACACCAAATATATATTATATACGGTACATAAAATATCAAAGTACACCAAATATATATTACATACTGTACATGAAATATCAAAGTACAGCAAATATATATTATATACTGTACATAAAATATCAAATTCCACCAAATATATATCATATACTGCACATAAAATATCAAACTTCACGAAATATATATCACATACTGCACATAAAATATGAAAGTACAGCAAAAATATATCATATACTGCACATAAAATATCAAAGGACACCAAATATATATTATATACTGTACATAAAATATCAAAGTACACTAAATGTATATTATATACTGCAGATAAAATATGAAATTACACAAAATACATGTTGTAAACTGTGCAGAAAATATCAAAGTGCAACATATATATATCGTATACTGAACATAAAATATCAAACTTCACCAAATATATATTATATTCTGTGTATAAAATATCAAATTTAACGAAACATGTTATACACTGTACAAAAAATATCAAAGTACCTCAAATAAATATCATATACTGTACATAAAATATCAAAGTACACCAAATATATATTATATACTGTACATAAAATATCAAATTTCACCATATATGCTATACACTGTACATAAAATATGAAATTTCACCAAATATATTTTGTATACTGTACATAAAATATCCAAGAACACCAAATGTATACTATGTACTGTACATAAAATATCAGATTTCACCAAATATATTCTATGTATTGTACATAAAATATCAAATTTCACCAAATATATATTATATACTGTATATAAAATATCAAACTGCACCAAATATATATAATATACTGCACATAAAATATCAAATTTCACAAAATATATGTTATATACTCTACAGAAAATATCAAAGTTCAGCAAATATATACCATATAATGTACATAAAACATCAAAGTACATCAAACATATATTATATACTGTACATAAAATATCAAATTTCCCCAAATAAATACTATATACTGTACCAAAATTATGAAATTTCACCAAATATATACCATATAATGTACATAAAATATCAAAGTACATCATACATATTATATGCTGTACATAAAATATCAAATTTCCCCAAATATGTACAATATACTGCACATAAGATATCAAATTTCACCAAATATATTTTATATACTGTACATAAAATATCAAATTTCACCAAATATATATTATATACTGTACAAAAAATATCAAAGTACACCAAATATATATCATATACCGTACATAAAATATCAAAGTACACCAAACATATATTATATACTGTATTTAAATATCAATTTTCACCAAATATATACTATATACAGTACATAAAATATCAAATTTCACCAAATATATATTATATACTGAGCATAAAATATCAAAGTCCACTAAATATATACTATGTACTGTACATAAAATACCAAATTTTACCAAATATATACTATATATTGCACATAAAATATCAAATTTCACCAAATATACATTATATACTGTATATAATATATCAAACTGCACCAAATATATATAATATACTGCACATAAATTATCAAATTTCACCAAATTTACGTTATATACTGTTCAAAAATATCAAAGTTCACCAAATATATACCATATAAAGTACATAAAACATCAAAGTACATCAAACATATATTATATACTGTACATAAAATATCAAATTTCCCCAAATATATACTATATACTGTACAAAAATTATCAAATTTCACCAAATATATAGCATATAATGTACATAAAGTATCAAAGTACGTCAAACATATATTATATACTGTACATAAAATATCAAATTTCCCCAAATATATACTATATACTGTACATAAGATATCAAATTTCAACAACTATATTTTATATACTGTACATAAAATATGAAATTTCACCAAATATATATTATATACTGTACAAAAAATTTTAAAGCACACCAAATATATATCATATACGGTACATAAAATATCAAAGTACACCAAACATATATTATATAATGTATGTAAAATATCAATTTTCACCAAATATGTACTATATACTGTACATAAAATATCAAATTTCACCAAATATATATTATATACTGTACATAAAATATCAAAGTACACCAAGTGTATATTATATACTGTACATAAAATATGAAACTTCACCAAATATATATTATATACTGCACATAAAATATAAAATTTCACCAAACATATATCATATACTGCACGTAAAATATCAAAGTACAACAAATATATATTATATACTGTACATAAAATTTCAAAGTACACCAAATATATATTATATACTGTACATAAAATATCAAACTTCACCAAATATATTATATTCTGTACATAAAATATCAAATTTCACCAAATATATTTTGTATACTGTACATAAAATATCCAAGAACACCAAATATATACTATGTACTGTACATAAAATATCAGATTTCACCAAATATATTCTACATATTGTACATAAAATATCAAATTTCACCAAATATATATTATATACTGTATATAAAATATCAAACTGCACCAAATATATATAATATACTGCACATAAAATATCAAATTTCACAAAATATATGTTATATACTGTACAAAAAATATGAAAGTTCACCACATATATACCATATAATGTACATAAAACATCAAAGTACATCAAACATATATTATATACTGTACATAAAATATCAAATTTCCCCAAATATATACTATATACTGTACAAAATTTATCAAATTTCACCAAATATATACCATATAATGTACATAAAATATCAAAGTACATCAAACATATATTATATGCTGTACATAAAATATCAAATTTCCCCAAATATGTACTATATACTGTACATAAGATATCAAATTTCACAAAATATATTTTATATACTGTACATAAAATATGAAATTTCACCAAAAATATATTATATACTGTACAAAAAATATCAAAGTACACCAAATACATATCATATACCGTACATAAAATATCAAAGTACACCAAACATATATTATATACTGTATGTAAAATATCAATTTTCACCAAATGTATACTATATACAGTACATAAAATATCAAATTTCACCAAATATATATTATATACTGTACATAAAATATCAAATTACACCTAATATACTATTTCCTGTACATAAAATACCAAAGTACACCAAATATATATAGTATACTGCAAATAAAATATCAAAGTACACCAAGTATATATTATATACTGTATATAAAATATCAAATTTCACCATATATATGTAATATAGTGTACATAAAATATCAAACTTCACCAAATATATATTCTATACTGTACATAAAATATCAAATTTCACCAAATATATGTTATATACCGTACAAAAAATATCAAAGTACACCATATATATCATTTACTGTACATAAAATACCAAACTACCGAAAATATATATTATGTACTGTACATAATATATCAAAGTACACGAAACATATATTATATACTGTAGATAAAATATTAAATTTCACCAAATATATATAATATACTGTACATAAAATATCAAACTGCACCAAATATATATCATGTACTGTAGATAAAATATCATATTTCAAAAAATATATGTTATATACTGTACAAAAAATATCAAAGTACACCAAATATATATTATATTCTGTAAATAAAATAACAAATTTCACCAGATATATGATATATACTGTACAAAAAATATCAAAGTTGATGAAATATGTGTCATATAATATAGATAAAATATCAAAGTACACCAAACATATATTATATACTGTACATAAAATATCAAATTTCACCAAGTATATAATATATCCTGTACATAGAATATCAAAATTCACCAAATTTGCATTATATACTATAGATAAAATATCAAATTTCACCAAATATATAATATATCCTATACAGAATATATCAAAGTACACCAAGTATATATTGAATAATGTACATAAAATATAAAAGTACACCAAATATATATTATATACTGTACATAAAATATCAAATTTCTCCAAATATATATAGTATACTGTACTTAAAATATCAAACTTCACCAAATATATATTAAATACTGTATATAAAATATCGAATTTCACCAAATATATGTTATATACTATACAAAAAATAACAAAGTACAACAAATATATATCATATACTGTACATAAAATATCAAAGTACACTAAATATATATTATATATTGTGAATAAAATATCAAATTTCATCAAATATATGTAATATACTGTACATAAAATGTCAAATTTCACCACATATATATTATATACTGTGCATAAAATACGAAACTACACCAAATATAGATCATATACTGTACATAAAATATCAAATCTCACCAAATATATGTTATATACTGTACAAAAAATATCAAAGTTCGCCATATTTGTTTACTGTACATAAAATATCAAACTTCACCAAATATATATTATATACTGTACATAAAATATCAAATTTCAAAAAATATATGTTATATACTGTACAAAAAATATCAAAGTACACCAAATATATATCATATTCTGTAAATAAACTATCAAAGTCCACCAAATATATATTATATGCTGTACATAAAATATCAAATTTCACCAAATATATTCTATATACTCTAAATAAAATATCAAATTTCACCAAATATATCTCATATACAGTAGATAAAATATCAAAGTACACCAAATATATATAATGTACTGTACATAAAATATGAAATTTCACCAAATATATACTATATAATGTACATAAAGTATCAAATTTCACCAAATATATATTATATACTGTACATAAAATATCAAAGTACACCAAAAATATATTATATACTGTACATAAAATATCAAATTTCACCAAATATACATTATATACTGCACATAAAATATCAAACTTCACCAAATATATATCATATACTGCACATAAATTGTGAAACTACAACAAACATATATTATATTCTGTACATAAAATATCAATGTACACCAAATATATATGATATATTCTATATAAAATATCTAATTTCAATAAACATATATTATACACTGTACATAAAATATCAAAGAACACCAAATATATATTATATACTATACATAAAATAACAAGTACACATTGTATATTATATACCGTACATAAAGTATAAAATTTCACCAAAGGTATATTACATACTGTACTTAAAATATAAAAGTACACCAAATACATAACATATACTGTACATAAAATATCAAATTTCACCAAATATATATTATATACAGTACATAAAATATCAAATTTCACCAAATATATACTATATACTGTACAAAAAATATGGAAGTACACCATATATTATATACTTTACATAATATCTCAATGTACACGAAATATATATTTTATACTGTACATAATATATGAAAGTACACCAAATACATATTATATACTGTACATAAAATATCAAATTTCCCCATATATATGCTATACACTGTACATATCAAATTTCACCAAATATATATTATATACTCTACATAAAATGAGAAATTTCACCAAATATATATTATGTACTGTACATAAAATATCAAATTTCACCAAAAATATATATTATGTACTGTATGTAAAATATCAAATTTCACCAAATATATATTATATACTGTACATAAAATATCAAACTACATGAAATATATACTACATACTGTACATAAAATGTCAAATTTCACCAAATATATATTATATACTGCACATAAAATATCAAATTTCACCAAATATATATTAGATACTGCACATAAAATACCAAACTACACCAAATATAGATTATATACTGTACATAAAATATCAAAGTACACCAAATATATATTTCATACTGTACATAAAATATCAAAGTACACCAAATATATACTATATACTGTACATATAATATCAAATTTCACCAAATATAGATTATCTAATGTATATAAAATATCAAAATACACCAAATATATATATTATACTGTACATGAAATATCAAATTTCACCAAATATATATTATATACTGTACATAAAATATCAAAGTACACCAAATATATATTATATACTCTACATAACATATAAAATTTTACCAAATATATAGAATACACTGCACAAAAAATATCAAACTTCAGCAGATATAAATGATATACTGCACATAAAATATCAAATTACACCCAATATATATTATATACTGTATATAAAATATGAAAGTACACGAAATATATATTATATACTGTACATAAAGTATCAAATTTCTCCAAATATATACTATTTCCTGTACAGAAAATATCAAAGTTCACCAAATATATATTGTACTCTGTATCTATAATATCAAACTACACCAAATATATATTTTATACTCTACATAAAATATCAAATTTCACCAAATATATATAATACACTGTACATATAATATCAAACTTCACCAAATATATATCATGTATTGTACTTAAAATATCAAAGTAAAACAAACATATATTATATAGTGTACATAAAATATCAAAGTACACCAAATATATATTATATACGGTACATAAAATATCAAAGTACACCAAATATATATTACATACTGTACATGAAATATCAAAGTACAGCAAATATATATTATATACTGTACATAAAATATCAAATTCCACCAAATATATATCATATACTGCACATAAAATATCAAACTTCACGAAATATATATCACATACTGCACATAAAATATGAAAGTACAGCAAATATATATCATATACTGCACATAAAATATCAAAGGACACCAAATATATATTATATACTGTACATAAAATATCAAAGTACACTAAATGTATATTATATACTGCAGATAAAATATGAAATTACACAAAATACATGTTGTAAACTGTGCAGAAAATATCAAAGTGCAACATATATATATCGTATACTGAACATAAAATATCAAACTTCACCAAATATATATTATATTCTGTGTATAAAATATCAAATTTAACGAAACATGTTATACACTGTACAAAAAATATCAAAGTACCTCAAATAAATATCATATACTGTACATAAAATATCAAAGTACACCAAATATATATTATATACTGTACATAAAATATCAAATTTCACCATATATGCTATACACTGTACATAAAATATGAAATTTCACCAAATATATTTTGTATACTGTACATAAAATATCCAAGAACACCAAATGTATACTATGTACTGTACATAAAATATCAGATTTCACCAAATATATTCTATGTATTGTACATAAAATATCAAATTTCACCAAATATATATTATATACTGTATATAAAATATCAAACTGCACCAAATATATATAATATACTGCACATAAAATATCAAATTTCACAAAATATATGTTATATACTCTACAGAAAATATCAAAGTTCAGCAAATATATACCATATAATGTACATAAAACATCAAAGTACATCAAACATATATTATATACTGTACATAAAATATCAAATTTCCCCAAATAAATACTATATACTGTACCAAAATTATGAAATTTCACCAAATATATACCATATAATGTACATAAAATATCAAAGTACATCATACATATTATATGCTGTACATAAAATATCAAATTTCCCCAAATATGTACAATATACTGCACATAAGATATCAAATTTCACCAAATATATTTTATATACTGTACATAAAATATCAAATTTCACCAAATATATATTATATACTGTACAAAAAATATCAAAGTACACCAAATATATATCATATACCGTACATAAAATATCAAAGTACACCAAACATATATTATATACTGTATTTAAATATCAATTTTCACCAAATATATACTATATACAGTACATAAAATATCAAATTTCACCAAATATATATTATATACTGAGCATAAAATATCAAAGTCCACTAAATATATACTATGTACTGTACATAAAATACCAAATTTTACCAAATATATACTATATATTGCACATAAAATATCAAATTTCACCAAATATATATTATATACTGTATATAATATATCAAACTGCACCAAATATATATAATATACTGCACATAAATTATCAAATTTCACCAAATTTACGTTATATACTGTTCAAAAATATCAAAGTTCACCAAATATATACCATATAAAGTACATAAAACATCAAAGTACATCAAACATATATTATATACTGTACATAAAATATCAAATTTCCCCAAATATATACTATATACTGTACAAAAATTATCAAATTTCACCAAATATATAGCATATAATGTACATAAAGTATCAAAGTACGTCAAACATATATTATATACTGTACATAAAATATCAAATTTCCCCAAATATATACTATATACTGTACATAAGATATCAAATTTCAACAACTATATTTTATATACTGTACATAAAATATGAAATTTCACCAAATATATATTATATACTGTACAAAAAATTTTAAAGCACACCAAATATATATCATATACGGTACATAAAATATCAAAGTACACCAAACATATATTATATAATGTATGTAAAATATCAATTTTCACCAAATATGTACTATATACTGTACATAAAATATCAAATTTCACCAAATATATATTATATACTGTACATAAAATATCAAAGTACACCAAGTGTATATTATATACTGTACATAAAATATGAAACTTCACCAAATATATATTATATACTGCACATAAAATATAAAATTTCACCAAACATATATCATATACTGCACGTAAAATATCAAAGTACAACAAATATATATTATATACTGTACATAAAATTTCAAAGTACACCAAATATATATTATATACTGTACATAAAATATCAAACTTCACCAAATATATTATATTCTGTACATAAAATATCAAATTTCACCAAATATATTTTGTATACTGTACATAAAATATCCAAGAACACCAAATATATACTATGTACTGTACATAAAATATCAGATTTCACCAAATATATTCTACATATTGTACATAAAATATCAAATTTCACCAAATATATATTATATACTGTATATAAAATATCAAACTGCACCAAATATATATAATATACTGCACATAAAATATCAAATTTCACAAAATATATGTTATATACTGTACAAAAAATATGAAAGTTCACCACATATATACCATATAATGTACATAAAACATCAAAGTACATCAAACATATATTATATACTGTACATAAAATATCAAATTTCCCCAAATATATACTATATACTGTACAAAATTTATCAAATTTCACCAAATATATACCATATAATGTACATAAAATATCAAAGTACATCAAACATATATTATATGCTGTACATAAAATATCAAATTTCCCCAAATATGTACTATATACTGTACATAAGATATCAAATTTCACAAAATATATTTTATATACTGTACATAAAATATGAAATTTCACCAAAAATATATTATATACTGTACAAAAAATATCAAAGTACACCAAATACATATCATATACCATACATAAAATATCAAAGTACACCAAACATATATTATATACTGTATGTAAAATATCAATTTTCACCAAATGTATACTATATACAGTACATAAAATATCAAATTTCACCAAATATATATTATATACTGTACATAAAATATCAAATTACACCTAATATACTATTTCCTGTACATAAAATACCAAAGTACACCAAATATATATAGTATACTGCAAATAAAATATCAAAGTACACCAAGTATATATTATATACTGTATATAAAATATCAAATTTCACCATATATATGTAATATAGTGTACATAAAATATCAAACTTCACCAAATATATATTCTATACTGTACATAAAATATCAAATTTCACCAAATATATGTTATATACCGTACAAAAAATATCAAAGTACACCATATATATCATTTACTGTACATAAAATACCAAACTACCGAAAATATATATTATGTACTGTACATAATATATCAAAGTACACGAAACATATATTATATACTGTAGATAAAATATTAAATTTCACCAAATATATATAATATACTGTACATAAAATATCAAACTGCACCAAATATATATCATGTACAGTAGATAAAATATCATATTTCAAAAAATATATGTTATATACTGTACAAAAAATATCAAAGTACACCAAATATATATTATATTCTGTAAATAAAATAACAAATTTCACCAGATATATGATATATACTGTACAAAAAATATCAAAGTTGATGAAATATGTGTCATATAATATAGATAAAATATCAAAGTACACCAAACATATATTATATACTGTACATAAAATATCAAATTTCACCAAGTATATAATATATCCTGTACATAGAATATCAAAATTCACCAAATTTGCATTATATACTATAGATAAAATATCAAATTTCACCAAATATATAATATATCCTATACAGAATATATCAAAGTACACCAAGTATATATTGAATAATGTACATAAAATATAAAAGTACACCAAATATATATTATATACTGTACATAAAATATCAAATTTCTCCAAATATATATAGTATACTGTACTTAAAATATCAAACTTCACCAAATATATATTAAATACTGTATATAAAATATCGAATTTCACCAAATATATGTTATATACTATACAAAAAATAACAAAGTACAACAAATATATATCATATACTGTACATAAAATATCAAAGTACACTAAATATATATTATATATTGTGAATAAAATATCAAATTTCATCAAATATATGTAATATACTGTACATAAAATGTCAAATTTCACCACATATATATTATATACTGTGCATAAAATACGAAACTACACCAAATATAGATCATATACTGTACATAAAATATCAAATTTCACCAAATATATGTTATATACTGTACAAAAAATATCAAAGTTCGCCATATTTGTTTACTGTACATAAAATATCAAACTTCACCAAATATATATTATATACTGTACATAAAATATCAAATTTCAAAAAATATATGTTATATACTGTACAAAAAATATCAAAGTACACCAAATATATATCATATTCTGTAAATAAACTATCAAAGTCCACCAAATATATATTATATGCTGTACATAAAATATCAAATTTCACCAAATATATTCTATATACTCTAAATAAAATATCAAATTTCACCAAATATATCTCATATACAGTAGATAAAATATCAAAGTACACCAAATATATATAATGTACTGTACATAAAATATGAAATTTCACCAAATATATACTATATAATGTACATAAAGTATCAAATTTCACCAAATATATATTATATACTGTACATAAAATATCAAAGTACACCAAAAATATATTATATACTGTACATAAAATATCAAATTTCACCAAATATACATTATATACTGCACATAAAATATCAAACTTCACCAAATATATATCATATACTGCACATAAATTGTGAAACTACAACAAACATATATTATATTCTGTACATAAAATATCAATGTACACCAAATATATATGATATATTCTATATAAAATATCTAATTTCAATAAACATATATTATACACTGTACATAAAATATCAAAGAACACCAAATATATATTATATACTATACATAAAATAACAAGTACACATTGTATATTATATACCGTACATAAAGTATAAAATTTCACCAAAGGTATATTACATACTGTACTTAAAATATAAAAGTACACCAAATACATAACATATACTGTACATAAAATATCAAATTTCACCAAATATATATTATATACAGTACATAAAATATCAAATTTCACCAAATATATACTATATACTGTACAAAAAATATGGAAGTACACCATATATTATATACTTTACATAATATCTCAATGTACACGAAATATATATTTTATACTGTACATAATATATGAAAGTACACCAAATACATATTATATACTGTACATAAAATATCAAATTTCCCCATATATATGCTATACAATGTACATATCAAATTTCACCAAATATATATTATATACTCTACATAAAATGAGAAATTTCACCAAATATATATTATGTACTGTACATAAAATATCAAATTTCACCAAAAATATATATTATGTACTGTATGTAAAATATCAAATTTCACCAAATATATATTATATACTGTACATAAAATATCAAACTACATGAAATATATACTACATACTGTACATAAAATGTCAAATTTCACCAAATATATATTATATACTGCACATAAAATATCAAATTTCACCAAATATATATTAGATACTGCACATAAAATACCAAACTACACCAAATATAGATTATATACTGTACATAAAATATCAAAGTACACCAAATATATATTTCATACTGTACATAAAATATCAAAGTACACCAAATATATACTATATACTGTACATATAATATCAAATTTCACCAAATATAGATTATCTAATGTATATAAAATATAAAAATACACCAAATATATATATTATACTGTACATGAAATATCAAATTTCACCAAATATATATTATATACTGTACATAAAATATCAAAGTACACCAAATATATATTATATACTCTACATAACATATAAAATTTTACCAAATATATAGAATACACTGCACAAAAAATATCAAACTTCAGCAGATATAAATGATATACTGCACATAAAATATCAAATTACACCCAATATATATTATATACTGTATATAAAATATGAAAGTACACGAAATATATATTATATACTGTACATAAAGTATCAAATTTCTCCAAATATATACTATTTCCTGTACAGAAAATATCAAAGTTCACCAAATATATATTGTACTCTGTATCTATAATATCAAACTACACCAAATATATATTTTATACTCTACATAAAATGTCAAATTTCACCAAATATATATAATACACTGTACATATAATATCAAACTTCACCAAATATATATCATGTATTGTACTTAAAATTTCAAAGTAAAACAAACATATATTATATAGTGTACATAAAATATCAAAGTACACCAAATATATATTATATACGGTACATAAAATATCAAAGTACACCAAATATATATTACATACTGTACATGAAATATCAAAGTACAGCAAATATATATTATATACTGTACATAAAATATCAAATTCCACCAAATATATATCATATACTGCACATAAAATATCAAACTTCACGAAATATATATCACATACTGCACATAAAATATGAAAGTACAGCAAATATATATCATATACTGTACATAAAATATCAAAGGACACCAAATATATATTATATACTGTACATAAAATATCAAAGTACACTAAATGTATATTATATACTGCAGATAAAATATGAAATTACACAAAATACATGTTGTAAACTGTGCAGAAAATATCAAAGTGCAACATATATATATCGTATACTGAACATAAAATATCAAACTTCACCAAATATATATTATATTCTGTGTATAAAATATCAAATTTAACGAAACATGTTATACACTGTACAAAAAATATCAAAGTACCTCAAATAAATATCATATACTGTACATAAAATATCAAAGTACACCAAATATATATTATATACTGTACATAAAATATCAAATTTCACCATATATGCTATACACTGTACATAAAATATGAAATTTCACCAAATATATTTTGTATACTGTACATAAAATATCCAAGAACACCAAATGTATACTATGTACTGTACATAAAATATCAGATTTCACCAAATATATTCTATGTATTGTACATAAAATATCAAATTTCACCAAATATATATTATATACTGTATATAAAATATCAAACTGCACCAAATATATATAATATACTGCACATAAAATATCAAATTTCACAAAATATATGTTATATACTCTACAGAAAATATCAAAGTTCAGCAAATATATACCATATAATGTACATAAAACATCAAAGTACATCAAACATATATTATATACTGTACATAAAATATCAAATTTCACCAAATATACATTATATACTGCACATAAAATATCAAACTTCACCAAATATATATCATATACTGCACATAAATTGTGAAACTACAACAAACATATATTATATTCTGTACATAAAATATCAATGTACACCAAATATATATGATATATTCTATATAAAATATCTAATTTCAATAAACATATATTATACACTGTACATAAAATATCAAAGAACACCAAATATATATTATATACTATACATAAAATAACAAGTACACATTGTATATTATATACCGTACATAAAGTATAAAATTTCACCAAAGGTATATTACATACTGTACTTAAAATATAAAAGTACACCAAATACATAACATATACTGTACATAAAATATCAAATTTCACCAAATATATATTATATACAGTACATAAAATATCAAATTTCACCAAATATATACTATATACTGTACAAAAAATATGGAAGTACACCATATATTATATACTTTACATAATATCTCAATGTACACGAAATATATATTTTATACTGTACATAATATATGAAAGTACACCAAATACATATTATATACTGTACATAAAATATCAAATTTCCCCATATATATGCTATACAATGTACATATCAAATTTCACCAAATATATATTATATACTCTACATAAAATGAGAAATTTCACCAAATATATATTATGTACTGTACATAAAATATCAAATTTCACCAAAAATATATATTATGTACTGTATGTAAAATATCAAATTTCACCAAATATATATTATATACTGTACATAAAATATCAAACTACATGAAATATATACTACATACTGTACATAAAATGTCAAATTTCACCAAATATATATTATATACTGCACATAAAATATCAAATTTCACCAAATATATATTAGATACTGCACATAAAATACCAAACTACACCAAATATAGATTATATACTGTACATAAAATATCAAAGTACACCAAATATATATTTCATACTGTACATAAAATATCAAAGTACACCAAATATATACTATATACTGTACATATAATATCAAATTTCACCAAATATAGATTATCTAATGTATATAAAATATAAAAATACACCAAATATATATATTATACTGTACATGAAATATCAAATTTCACCAAATATATATTATATACTGTACATAAAATATCAAAGTACACCAAATATATATTATATACTCTACATAACATATAAAATTTTACCAAATATATAGAATACACTGCACAAAAAATATCAAACTTCAGCAGATATAAATGATATACTGCACATAAAATATCAAATTACACCCAATATATATTATATACTGTATATAAAATATGAAAGTACACGAAATATATATTATATACTGTACATAAAGTATCAAATTTCTCCAAATATATACTATTTCCTGTACAGAAAATATCAAAGTTCACCAAATATATATTGTACTCTGTATCTATAATATCAAACTACACCAAATATATATTTTATACTCTACATAAAATGTCAAATTTCACCAAATATATATAATACACTGTACATATAATATCAAACTTCACCAAATATATATCATGTATTGTACTTAAAATATCAAAGTAAAACAAACATATATTATATAGTGTACATAAAATATCAAAGTACACCAAATATATATTATATACGGTACATAAAATATCAAAGTACACCAAATATATATTACATACTGTACATGAAATATCAAAGTACAGCAAATATATATTATATACTGTACATAAAATATCAAATTCCACCAAATATATATCATATACTGCACATAAAATATCAAACTTCACGAAATATATATCACATACTGCACATAAAATATGAAAGTACAGCAAATATATATCATATACTGTACATAAAATATCAAAGGACACCAAATATATATTATATACTGTACATAAAATATCAAAGTACACTAAATGTATATTATATACTGCAGATAAAATATGAAATTACACAAAATACATGTTGTAAACTGTGCAGAAAATATCAAAGTGCAACATATATATATCGTATACTGAACATAAAATATCAAACTTCACCAAATATATATTATATTCTGTGTATAAAATATCAAATTTAACGAAACATGTTATACACTGTACAAAAAATATCAAAGTACCTCAAATAAATATCATATACTGTACATAAAATATCAAAGTACACCAAATATATATTATATACTGTACATAAAATATCAAATTTCACCATATATGCTATACACTGTACATAAAATATGAAATTTCACCAAATATATTTTGTATACTGTACATAAAATATCCAAGAACACCAAATGTATACTATGTACTGTACATAAAATATCAGATTTCACCAAATATATTCTATGTATTGTACATAAAATATCAAATTTCACCAAATATATATTATATACTGTATATAAAATATCAAACTGCACCAAATATATATAATATACTGCACATAAAATATCAAATTTCACAAAATATATGTTATATACTCTACAGAAAATATCAAAGTTCAGCAAATATATACCATATAATGTACATAAAACATCAAAGTACATCAAACATATATTATATACTGTACATAAAATATCAAATTTCCCCAAATAAATACTATATACTGTACCAAAATTATGAAATTTCACCAAATATATACCATATAATGTACATAAAATATCAAAGTACATCATACATATTATATGCTGTACATAAAATATCAAATTTCCCCAAATATGTACAATATACTGCACATAAGATATCAAATTTCACCAAATATATTTTATATACTGTACATAAAATATCAAATTTCACCAAATATATATTATATACTGTACAAAAAATATCAAAGTACACCAAATATATATCATATACCGTACATAAAATATCAAAGTACACCAAACATATATTATATACTGTATTTAAATATCAATTTTCACCAAATATATACTATATACAGTACATAAAATATCAAATTTCACCAAATATATATTATATACTGAGCATAAAATATCAAAGTCCACTAAATATATACTATGTACTGTACATAAAATACCAAATTTTACCAAATATATACTATATATTGCACATAAAATATCAAATTTCACCAAATATATATTATATACTGTATATAATATATCAAACTGCACCAAATATATATAATATACTGCACATAAAATATCAAATTTCACCAAATTTACGTTATATACAGTTCAAAAATATCAAAGTTCACCAAATATGTACCATATAAAGTACATAAAACATCAAAGTACATCAAACATATATTATATACTGTACATAAAATATCAAATTTCCCCAAATATATACTATATACTGTACAAAAATTATCAAATTTCACCAAATATATAGCATATAATGTACATAAAGTATCAAAGTACGTCAAACATATATTATATACTGTACATAAAATATCAAATTTCCCCAAATATATACTATATACTGTACATAAGATATCAAATTTCAACAACTATATTTTATATACTGTACATAAAATATGAAATTTCACCAAATATATATTATATACTGTACAAAAAATTTTAAAGCACACCAAATATATATCATATACGGTACATAAAATATCAAAGTACACCAAACATATATTATATAATGTATGTAAAATATCAATTTTCACCAAATATGTACTATATACTGTACATAAAATATCAAATTTCACCAAATATATATTATATACTGTACATAAAATATCAAAGTACACCAAGTGTATATTATATACTGTACATAAAATATGAAACTTCACCAAATATATATTATATACTGCACATAAAATATAAAATTTCACCAAACATATATCATATACTGCACGTAAAATATCAAAGTACAACAAATATATATTATATACTGTACATAAAATTTCAAAGTACACCAAATATATATTATATACTGTACATAAAATATCAAACTTCACCAAATATATTATATTCTGTACATAAAATTTCAAATTTCACCAAATATATTTTGTATACTGTACATAAAATATCCAAGAACACCAAATATATACTATGTACTGTACATAAAATATCAGATTTCACCAAATATATTCTACATATTGTACATAAAATATCAAATTTCACCAAATATATATTATATACTGTATATAAAATATCAAACTGCACCAAATATATATAATATACTGCACATAAAATATCAAATTTCACAAAATATATGTTATATACTGTACAAAAAATATGAAAGTTCACCAAATATATACCATATAATGTACATAAAACATCAAAGTACATCAAACATATATTATATACTGTACATAAAATATCAAATTTCCCCAAATATATACTATATACTGTACAAAATTTATCAAATTTCACCAAATATATACCATATAATGTACATAAAATATCAAAGTACATCAAACATATATTATATGCTGTACATAAAATATCAAATTTCCCCAAATATGTACTATATACTGTACATAAGATATCAAATTTCACAAAATATATTTTATATACTGTACATAAAATATGAAATTTCACCAAAAATATATTATATACTGTACAAAAAATATCAAAGTACACCAAATACATATCATATACCGTACATAAAATATCAAAGTACACCAAACATATATTATATACTGTATGTAAAATATCAATTTTCACCAAATGTATACTATATACAGTACATAAAATATCAAATTTCACCAAATATATATTATATACTGTGCATAAAATATCAAAGTACACCAAATATATATTATATATTGTACATAAAATATCAAATTTCACCAAATATATATTATATACCGCACATAAAATATAAAACTTCACCAAACATATGTCATATACTGCACGTAAAATATCAAAGTACAACAAATATATATTATATACTGTACATAAAATATCAAAGTACACCTAATGTATATTATATACTGTACATGAAATATCAAATTACACGAAATATATATTATACACTGTACATAAAATATCAAAGTACACCAAATATATATTATATACTGTACATAAAATATCAAAGTACACCAAATATATATTATATACTGTACGTAAAATGTCAAATTACACCAAATATATATTATATACTGTACAAAAAATATCTAAGTATGCCAAATATATATTATATACTGTACATAAAATAACAAAGTACACCAAAAACAAATCATATACTGTACATAAAATATCAAAGTACACAGAATATATGTTATATACTGTACATAAAATATCAAATTTCGACAAAAATCTATTATATATTGCACATAAAATATCAAATTTCACCAAATATATATCATATAATGCAGATAAGATATCAAAGTACACCAAATATATATTATATACAGTACATAAAATATCAAACTTCACCAAATATATATTGTATACTGTACATAAAATATCAAATTACACCAAATATATATTACATGCTTTACATAAAATATCTAAGTACACCACATATATATTTTTTACTGTACATAAAATATAAATTCCACCAAATATATGTTATATACTGTTCATAAAATATCAAACTTCTCCAAATAAGTATAATATACTGTACAAAAAATATCAAATTTCACCAAATATATGTTATATACTCTACATAAAATATCAAAGTACACCAAATATATATTATATACTGTACATAATATATCAAATTTCACCAAATAAATGTTATAAACTGTACAAAAAATATCAAAGATCACCAAATATGTATCATATACTGTACATAAAATATCAAAGTACACCAAACCTATATTATATACTGCACATAAAATACCAAATTTCACCAAGCATATACTATATCCTGTACATAAAATATCAAATTTCACCAAATATGTATTATATACTGCAGATAAAATATCAAATTTCACCGAATATGTTATACACAGTACAAAAAAATCAAATTTCACCAAATATATACCATATAATGTACATAAAATATCAAATTACACCAAATATATATTATATACTGCACATAAAATATCAAACTTCACCAAATATATACTATATACTGTACATAAAATATGAAATTTCACCAAAGATATACAATGTACTGTACATAAAGTATCAAAGTACACCAAATAAATATTATATACTGTACATAAAATCACAAAGTACACCAAATACAAATCATATAGTGTACATAAAATATCAAAGTACACCAAATATATATTATATACTGTACATAAAATATAAAATCCACCAAATATATATTATATACTGTTCATAAAATATCAAACTTCTCCAAATAAGTATAACATACTGTACATAAAATATGAAATTTCACCAAATATATGTTATATACTCTACATATAATATCAAAGTATACCAAATATGTATCACATACTGTACATAAAATATCAAATTTCTCCAAATATATATCATATACTGCACATAAAATATCAATGTACACCAAACATATGTAATATACTGTACATAAAATATCAAGGTACACCAAATATATATTATATATTCTACATAAAATATTAAATGACACCAAAAGTATATTATATACTGTTCATAAAATATCAAAGTACAACAAATATATATTATATACTGTACATAAAATATCAAACTTCACCAAATAGATTAAATTCTGTACATAAAATATCAAATTTAACCAAATATATTTTGTATACTGTACATAAAATATCCAAGAACACCAAATATATACTATGTACGGTACATAAAATATCAGATTTCACCAAATATATTCTATATATTGTACATAAAATATCAAATTTCACCAAATATATATTATATACTGTATATAAAATATCAAACTGCTCCAAATATATGTAATATGCTGCACATAAAATATCAAATTTCACAAAATATATGTTATATACTGTAAAAAAAAATCAAAGTTCACCAAATAAATACCATGTAATGTACATAAAACATCAAAGTACATCAAACATATATTATATACTGTACATAAAATATCAAATCTCCCCAAATATATACTGTATACTGTACAAAAATTATCAAATTTCACCAAATATATGCCATCTAATGTACATAAAATATCAAAGTACATCAAACATATATTATATGCTGTAGATAAAATATCAAATTTCCCCAAATATGTACTACATACTGTACATAAGATATCAAATTTCACCAAATATATATTATATACTGTACAAAAAATATCAAAGTACACCAAATATATATCATATACCGTACATAAAATATCAAAGTACACCAAACATATATTATATGCTGTATGTAAAATATCAATTTTCACCGAATATATACTATATACAGTACATAAAATATCAAATTTCACCAAATAAATGTTATAAACTGTACAAAAAATATCAAAGATCACCAAATATGTATCATATACTGTACATAAAATATCAAAGTACACCAAACATATATTATATACTGCACATAAAATATCAAATTTCACCAAGAATATACTATATCCTGTACATAAAATATCAAATTTCACCAAATATGTATTATATACTGTAGATAAAATATCAAATTTCACCAAATATGTTATATACAGTAGAAAAAAATCAAAGTTCACTAAATATATACCATATAATGTACATAAAATATCAAAGTACACCAAATATATATTATATACTGCACATAAAATATCAAACTTCACCAAATATATACTATATACTGTACATAAAATATGAAATTTCACCAAAGATATAGTTTGTACTGTACCTAAAGTATCAAAGTACACCAAATATATATTATATACTGTACATAAAAACACAAAGTACACCAAATACAAATCATGTAGTGTACATAAAATATCAAAGTACACCAAATATATATTATATACTGTACATAAAATATAAATTCCACAAAATATATATTATATACTGTTCATAAAATATCAAACTTCTCCAAATAAGTATAATATACTGTACATAAAATATGAAATTTCACCAAATATATGTTATATACTCTAAATATAATCTCAAAGTACACCAAATATATATTTCATACTGTACATAAAATATCAAAATTCTCCAAATATATATCATATACTGCACATAAAATATCAATGTACACCAAACATATATAATATACTGTACATAAAATATCAAGGTACACCAAATATATATTATATATTCTACATAAAATATTAAATTACACCAAAATTATATTATATACTGTTCATAAAATATCAAAGTACAACAAATATATGTTATATACCGTACATAAAATATCAAACTTCACCAAATATATTATATTCAGTACATGAAATACCAAATTTAACCAAATAAATTTTGTATACTGTACATAAAATATCCAAGAACACCAAATATGTACTATGTACTGTACATAAAGTATCAAAGTACACCAAATATATATTATATACTGTACATAAAATATAAAAGTACACCAAATATATATTAAATACTGTACATAACATATCAAAGTACACCCAATATATATTATATACTGTACATAAAATATCCAGTTTCACCAAGTATATATTATATACTGCACATAAAGTATCAAACTTCAACAAATTTACATCATATACTGCACATAAAATAGCAAAGTACACCATATATATACTATATACTGTACAT
Source organism: Gorilla gorilla gorilla (assembly GCF_029281585.2). Taxonomy (NCBI): domain Eukaryota; kingdom Metazoa; phylum Chordata; class Mammalia; order Primates; family Hominidae; genus Gorilla; species Gorilla gorilla. Next base: position 25,876,618 of record NC_073241.2, read on the forward strand.
AAAATATCAAAGTATACTTAATATATGTTATACACTGCACAAAATATATGAAAGTACTCCAAATATATATCGTATACTCCACAAAAAATATCAAAGTACAGCAAATATTATATTATATACCGTACATAAAATATCAAATTTCACCAAACATATACTATTTACTGTACAGAATATATCAAAGTACACCAAAAATATATTGAATAGTGTACATAAAATATCAAAGTATACCAAATTTATATTATATACTGTACATAAAATACAAAATTTCACCAAATATATATAGCATACTGTGCATAAAATATGAAACTTCACTTAATATATATTATATACTGTACATAAAATATCAAATTTCACCAAGCATATGTTATATATTGTACAAAAAATATCAAAGAGCACCAAATATATATCATATACTGTACATAAAATATGAAAGCACACCAAATATATATTATATACTGTACATAAAATAGCAAATTTCACCACATATATATTATATACCGTACATGAAATACCAAACTGCACCAAATACAGATCATATTCTGTACATAAAATATCAAAGTACACCAAACATATATTATATATTGCAAATAAAATATCAAAGTACACCAAATATATATTTTATACTGTACATAAAATATCAAATTTCACCAAATATATATTACATACTGCACATAAAATATCAAACTTCACCAAATATACATCATATACTGCACTTAAAATATCAAAGTACGCCAAACATATAATATATACTGTACGTAAAATATCAAACTTCACCAAATATATATCATATACTGCACATAAAATATCAAAGTACACCAAATATATATTATATACCGTACATAAAATATCAAACTACTCCAAATATATGTTATATACTGTACATAAAATATCAAAGTACACCAAATATATATTATATACTGTACATAAAATATCAAATTACACCGAATATATTTTATATACTGTACATAAGATATCAAATTTCACAAAATATATGTTATATACTGCACATAAAATATCAAACTTCTAATATATATCATATACTGCACATAAAATATTAAAGTACAGCAAATATATATTACATACTGTTCATAAAATATCAAAGTACACCAAATATATATTATATACTGTACATAAAATATCAAAATACAGCAATTATATATTAAATACTGTACGTAAAATATCAAAGTACACAAAATATATATTATATACTGCACATAAAATATCAAAGTACACCAAATATATATTATATACTGTAGATAAAATATCAAAGTATATCAAATATATATTACATACTGCACATAAAATATCAAACTTCACCAAATATTTATCATACACTGCACATAAAATATCAACGTACACCAAATATATACTATGTACTGTTCATAAAATATCAAAGTACACAAGATATATATTATATAAAGTACATAAAATATCAAAGTACACCAAAAATATGTTATATACTGTAAAAAAAAATCAAAGTACACCAAATATATATCATATACTCCACTTAAAATGTATGTTATATACTGTACAAAAGACATCAAAGTACACCAAATATATATCATATACTGTACATAAAATATCAAAGAACACCAAATATATATTATATACTGTACATAAAATATCAAATTTCACCAAATATATATTATATACAGTAAATAAAATATCAAATTTCACCAAATATATATTATATACTGCACATAAAATACAAACTTCATCAAATATACATAATATACAGCACATAAAATATAAAAGTACATCAAATATATATTATATACTATACATAAAATATCAAAGTACACCAAATATATATTATATACTATACATAAAATATCAATATACACCAAATATATATTATATACTGTACATAAAATATCAAATTACACCGAATATATATTATATACTGTACATAAGATATCAAATTTCTCCAAATATACTTATATACTGCACATAAAATATCAAACTTCAAATATATGTCATATACTGCACATATAATATCAAAGTACACCAAATATTTATTATATACTGTTCATAAAATATCAAAGTACACCAAATATATATTATATACTGTACATAAAATATCAAAATACAGCAAATATATATTAAATACCGTACATTAAATATCAAAGTACACAAAATATATATTATGTACTGCACATAAAATATCAAAGTTCACCAAATATATATTATACACAGTATGTAAAATATCAAAGTACACCAAACATATACTATATACTGTACATAAAATACCAAATTACACCAAATATATATTATATACTGTACATAAAATTTCAAATTTCACCATATATAATATATACTGTACATAAAATATCAAACTTCACCAAATATATATTACATACAGTACATAAAATACCAAATTTCACAAATTAAATATTATGTACTGTACATAAATTATCAAAGTCCAGCAGATATATGTTATATACTGTACAAAAAATATGAAAGTACACAAATTATATATCATAGACTGTACATAAAATATATGTTATATACTGTACAAAATATATCAAAGTACACCAAATATATATCATATACTGTACATAAAATATCAAAGTACACAAAATATATATTATATACTGTATGTAAAATATCAATTTTCACTAAATATATATTACATACTGCACATAAAATATCTAACTTCACGAAATATATATCATGTACGGCACATAAAATACCAAAGTACACCAAATATATATTATATACTGTACATAAAATATCAAACACACCAAATATATATTATATACTGTAGATAAAATATCAAACTACACCATATATATTATATTCTGAACATAAAATATCAAAGTACACCAAGTATATATTATATACTGCACAAAAAATATCAAATTTCACCAAATACATATTATATACTGCACATAAAATATCAAAATTCACCAAATATATATCATATACTGCACATAAAATATCAAAGTACAGCAAATATATATTATATACTGTATATAAAATATCAAATTACACCAAATATATATTATATACTGTACATAAAATATCAAAGTACACCAAATATATATTATATACTGTATATAAATATCAATTTTCACCAAATATATGCTATATACCGTACATAAAATATCAAATTTCACCAAATATATATTATATACTGTACATAAAATATAAAGTACAACAAATATATATTATATACTGTATATAAAATATCAAATTTCACCAAATATATATTATGTACTGAACAGAAAATATAAAACTTCACCAAATGTATATCATATACTGCACATAAAATATCAAAGTACACCAAATATATATTATATACTGTTCATAAAATATCAAAGTACACCAGATATATATTATAAAAGGTACATAAAATATCAAAGTACACCAAATATATGTTATATAGTGAAAAAAAAATCAAAGTACACCAAATATATATCATATACTGTACATAAAATATCAAAGTACACCAAATATATATTACATTCTGGACATAAAATATCAAAGTTCACGAAAAACATATTATATACTGTACATAAAATATCAGAGTACACCAAATATATATTATATACTGTTCATAATATATCAAATTTCACCAAATATATATAATATACTGTTCATGAAATATCAAACTTCACCAAATATATTATATACTGTACATAAAATATCAAATTTCACCAAATATATGTTATATACTGTACAAAAAATGTCAAAGTTCATCAAACATATAACATATAATGTACATAAAATATCAAAGTACACCAAACATATATTATATACTGTACATAAAATATCAAATTTCACCAAGTATATACTATATCCTGTACAGAAAATATCTAATTTCACCAAATATATATTATATACTGCACATAAAATATCAAACTTCACCTAATATATATTATGTACTGCACATAAAATATCAAAATACACCAGGTATATATTATGTACTGTACATAAAATATCAAATTACACCAAATATATATTATATACTGTACATAAGATATCAAATTTCACCCAAAATATATTATATACTGCACATAAAATATCAAACTTCAAATATATATCATGTACTGCACATAAAATATCAAAGTATACCAAATATATATTATATACTGTTCATAAAATATCAAAGTACACCAAAAATATATTATATACTGTACATAAAATATCAAGATACTGCAAATATATATTAAATACTGTACATAAAATATCAAAGTTCACCAAATATATATTATATACTACGTATAAAATATAAAAGTACACCAAATATGTATTATATACAGTATATAAAATATCATAGTACACCAAATATATACTATATACTGTACATACAATATCAAAGTACACCAAATATATATTACATACTGCACATAAAATATCAAACTTCACCAAATATATATCATATACTGCACATAAAATATCAAAGTACACCATATATATACAATATATTGTACAGAAAATATCAAAGTACACCAAATATATATTATATACTGTTCATAAAATATCAAAGTACACCAGATATATGTTATAAAAGGTACATAAAATATCAAAGTACACCAAATATATGTTATATACTGTCAAAGAAAATCAAAGTTCGCCAAATATATATCATATACTGTATATAATATATATGTTATATACTGTACAAAAAATATCAAAGTACACCAAATATATATCATATACTGTACATAAAATATCAAAGTACACCAAATATATATTACATACTGGACATAAAATATCAAAGTTCACCAAATACATATTATATATTGTGCATAAAATATCAAAGTACACCAAATATATATTATATACTGTACGTAATATATCAAATTTCACCAAATATATATAATACACTGTTCATGAAATATCAACTTCACCAAATATACTATATACCATACATGAAATATCAAATTTCACCAAATATGTATTATATACTGTAGATAAAATATCAAATTTCAAGAAATATAAGTTATATACAGTACAAAAAAATCAAAGTTCACCAAATATATACCTTATAATGTACATAAAATATCAAAGTACACCTAATATATATTATATACAGTACATAAAATATCAAATTTCACCAAATATATACTATATACTGTACATAAAATATGAAATTTCACCAAAGATGTATACTGTACAAAAAATATCAAAGCACTCGAAATATATATTATATACTGTACATAAAATATCAAATTTCACCAAATATATATTATATAGTGCACATAAAATATCAAACTTCACCAAATATACATCATATACCACACATATAATATCAAAGAACAGCAAATATATATTATATACTGTACATAAAATATCAAAGTACACCAAATATATATTATACACTGTTCATAAAATATCATTGTACACCAAATATATATTATATACTGTACGTAAAATATGAAATTTCACCAAATATATATTATATACTGCACATAAAATATCAAATTTCACCAAATATATGTTATATACTGTACATAAAATATCAAAGTACACCAAATATATATTATATACTGTTCATAAAGTATCAAAGTACACCAAATATATACTATATACTGTACATAAAATATCAAAGTACACCAAATATATATTAAATACTGTACATAAAATATCCAATTTCATCAAGTATATATTATATACTGCACATAAAATATCAAACATCAACAAATTTACATCATATACTGCACATAAAATATCTAAGTACACCAAATATATACTATATAGTGTACATAAAATATCAAAGTACACTTAATATATGTTATATACTGCACAAAATACATGAAAGTACTCCAAATATATAACATATACTGTACAAAAAATATCAAATTTCTCCAAATATATACTATGTACTGTACATAAAATATCAAATTTCAACAAATATATACTATTTCCTGTACAGAATATATCAAAGTACACCAAAAATAGATTGAATACTGTACATAAAATATCAAAGTACACCAAATTTATAATATTTACTGTACATAAAATATAAAATTTCACCAAATATATATAGTATACTGTGCATAAAATATCAAAATTCACCTAATATATATTATATACTGTACATAAAGTATCAAATTTCACCAAATATATGTTATACACTGTACAAAAAATATCAAAGAACACCAAATATATATCATATACTGTACATAAAGTAAGAAAGTACACCAAATATACATTATATATTGTACATAAAATATCAAATTTCACCACATATATATTATATACTGTACATAAAATACCAAACTACAGCAAAAACAGATCCTATTCTGTACATAAAATATCAAAGTACACCAAACATATATTATATTCTGTACATAAAATATCAAAGTACACCAAATATATATTATATATTGTACATAAAATAACAAATTTCAACAAATATGTATTATATACTGCACATAAAATATCAAACTTCACCAAATATATATCATATACTGCACATAAAATATCAAAGTTCACCAAATATATCTTATATACTGTACATAAAATATCAAACTACTCCACATGTATGTTATATACTGTACATAAAATATCAAAGTACACCAAATATATATTATATACTGTACATAAAATATAAAAGTACACCAAATATATATAATATACTGTACATAAAATATCAAACTTTACCAAATATACATCATATACTGCAAATAAAATATCAAAGTACACGAAATACATATTATATACAGTACGTAAAATATCAAAGTACACAAATATATATTATATACTGTACATAAAATATCAAAGTACACCAAACATATATTATATACTGTGCGTAAAATATCAAACTTCAACAAATATATATTATATACTGTACATAAAATATCATATTTCACCAAATATATGATATATACTGTACATAAAATGTGAAAGTAAACCATATAAATAATATACTGTACATAAAAAATCAAAGTACACAAAATATATATTATATACAGTACATAAAATATCAAATTTCAACAAATATATATTATATACTGAACTTAAAATATCAAACTTCACCAAATATATATCATATACTGCACATAAAATATCAAAGTACACCAAATATATCTTATATACTGTACATAAAATATCAAAGTACACCAAACATATATTATATACTGTGCGTAAAATATCAAACTTCAACAAATATATATAATATACTGTACATAAAATATCAAAGTACACAAAATATATATTATATACAGTACATAAAATATCAAATTTCAACAAATATATATTATATTCTACACATAAAATATCAAACTTCACCAAATATATATCATATACTGCACATAAAATATCAAAGTACACCAAATATATATTATATACTGTATATAAAATATCAAAGTACACCAAATATATATTATATACAGTAGGTAAAATATCAAAGTACACCAAATATTTATTACATACTGCACATAAAATATCAAACTTCACCAAATATATATCACAGACTGCACATAAAATATCAAACTACACCAAATATGAATTATGTACTTTTCATAAAATATCAAAGTACACCAGATATATATTATGTAAGGTACATAATATATCAAAGTACACCAAATATATGTTATATACTGTAAAAAAAATCAAAGTACACCAAATATATATCATATACTCCACATAAAATATATGTTAGATACTGAACAAAAAATATCAAAGTACACCAAATATATATCATATACTGTACATAAAATATCAAAGAACACCAAATATATATTATATACTGTACATAAAATATCAAATTTCACCAAATATATATTACATTCAGTAAATAAAATATCAAATTTCACCAAATATATATTACATACTGCGCATAAAATACAAAAGTACACCAAAACTATATTATATACTGTACATAAAATATCAAAGTACACCAAATATATATTACATACTGTATATAAAATATCAATATTCACCAAATATATATTATATACTGTACATAAAATATCAAATTACACAGAATATATATTATATACTGCACATAAGATATCAAATTTCACCAAATATATATTATATACTGCACATAAAATATCAAACTTCAAATATATACTATATACTGCACATAAAATATCAAAGTACACCAAATATTTATTATATACTCTTCATAAAATATCAAAGTACACCAAATATATATTATATACTGTACATAAAATACCAAAATACAGTAAATATATATTAAATACTGTACATAAAATATTAAAGAACTCAAAATATATATTATGTACAGCACATAAAATATCAAAGTGCACCAAATATATATTATATACAGTATATAAAATATCAAAGTACACCAAATATATATATATAGTGTACATAAAATATCAAAGTACACCAAATATATATTATATACTGTACATAAAATTTCAAATTTCACCAAATATATATTATATACTCTACATAAAATATCAAACTTCACCAAATATATATTACATAATGTACATAAAATACCAAATTTCACCAATTATATATTATGTACTGTACATAAAATATCGAAGTCCACCAGATATATGTCATATACTGTACAAAAAATGTCAAATACACCAAATATATATCATATCCTGTACATAAAATATATATTATATACTGTACACAAAATCTCAAAGTACACAAAATATACATGATATACTGTATATAAAATATCAAATTTCACCCAATATATATTATATACTGTACATAAAATATCAAACTTCAACGAATATATATTACATACCGTACATAAAATAACAAACTTCACCAAATATATATTATATACAGTAAATAAAATATCATATTTCACCAAATATGTTATATACTGTTCATAAAATATCAAAGTACACCATATATATTATATACTGTACATAAAATATCAAAGTACTCCAAATATATATTATATACTGTACATAAAATATCAAATTTCACAAAATATATATTATATACAGTTCATAAAATATCAAATTTCACCAAATATACATTATATACTGCACATAAAATATCATACTTCACCAAATATATATTATATACTGTACATAAAATATCAAAGTACACCAAATATATATTATGTACTGTATATAAAATATCAATGTACACCAAATATATATTATATACTTTAGATAAAGTATCAAATTACACCAAATACATATTATATACTGTACATCAGATATCAAATTTCACCAAATATATATTATATACTGTACATAAAACATCAAACTTCACCAAATATATAGTATATACTGTACATAAAATATCAAATTTCACCAACTATATATTATATACTGTACATAAAATATCAAAGTACACCAGATATATAATACATAAGGTACATAAAATATCAAAGTACACCAAATAAATGTTATATACTGTACAAAAAATATCAAAGTACAACAAATTTATATCATGTAGCGTACATAAAATATATTATATACTGTACAAAATATATCAAAGTACTCCAAATATATATCATATACTGTACATAAAATATCAAAGTACTCCAAATATATATTATATAATGTACATAAAATATCAAAGTACACCAAATATATATTATATACTGTACATAAAATATCAAATTTCACCAAATATATATTATATACTGCACATAAAATATCAAACTTCAAATATATATCATATACTGCACATAATATGAGAAAGTACACCAAATATATATTATATACTGTTCATAAAATATCAAAGTACACCAAATATATATTACATACTGTACACAAAGCATCAAAATACAGGAAATATATATTAAATACTGTACATAAAATATCAAAGTACACCATATATATTAAGTACTGCATTAAATATCTAAGTACACCAAATATATATTATATACTGTAAAAAAATATCAAAGTACACCAAAGATATATTATATACTGTATATAAAATATCAAAGTACACCAAAGAAATATAATGTACTGTACATAAAATATCAAAGTACACCAAATATATATTATATTCTGTACATAAAATATCAAATTTCACCAAAAATATATCTTATACTGTATATAAAATATAAAACTTCAACAAATATATATTATATACTGTACGTAAAATATCAAATTTCACCAAATATATATTATATACTGTACATAAAATATCAAAGTACACCAAAGATGTATTATATACTGTACATAAACATCAGATTTCACCAAATATATATAATATACTGTACATAAAATATCATACTTCACCAAATATATATTATATACTGTACCAAAAATATCAAAATACAACGAGTATATATTATATACTGTACATAAAATATGAAAGTACACCAAATGTATATTATATACTGTACATAAAAAACCAAAGTACACCAAAAAATACTATATACTGTAAATTAAATGTCTAAGTACACCAAATATGAATCACGTACTGTACTTCAAATATCAAAGTACACCAAATATATATTATGTACTGTACATAAAGTATCAAAGTACACCAAATAAATTAAACTGTACATAAAATATAAAAGTATACCAAATGTATATTATATACAGTACATAATATATGAAAATACAGAAATTATATGTTATACACTGTAAACAAAATATCAAATAGCACCAAATGAATATTATATATTGTACATTATATATCTAGGTACACCAAATACGTATTATGTACTGTAGTTAAAATATCAAACTACACCAAATATATATTATAATCTGTACATAAAATATCAAAGTACACCTAATATATTCTCTTCATAAAATATCACTGTACACCATATATGTATTATATACTGTAAACAAAATATCACAGTACACAAAATGTATATTATATACTATATATAAAATATCAAATTACACCAAATACATATTATATTCTTTACATAAAATATCAAAATACACCGAATATATATTTTATGCTGTATGTAAAATATGAAAATACACACAATATATTTTATGTACTGAACATAAAATATCAATGTACACCAAATATATATTATACACTGTAAATAAAATATATAAGAACACCAAATATGTATTATATACTGTACATAAAATATGAAATTACACTAAATACATATTATATACTGTACATAAAATATAAAAGTACACTAAATACATATTATATACTCTATATAAAATATGAAAATTCACAAAATATATATTATATACTGTACATAAAATATCACATTACAGCAAATATACATTATATACTGTATATAAAATATCAAGATACCACAGATATACATCATATACTGTACATAAACTATCAAAGGACACCCAATGTATATTATATACTGTACATAAAATGTCAAATTTCACCAAATGTATACTACATACTGTACATAAAATATCAAATCACACTAAATATATGTTATTTACTTATGTAATATATAAAAGTACACCAAACATATATTATATACTATACAGAAAACTTTAAAATACACAAAATATATTTTATATACTTTACATAATATATCAAACTTCACAAAATATATATTATATACTGTACATAAAATTTCAACCAAACCAAATATATATTATATAGCGTTCATAATGTATCAAAGCACACCAAATATATATTTTATACTCCGCATAAAATATCACAGTACACCAAATATATGTTATATACTGTATATGAAATATCAGAGTAAACCAATTATATAATATATACTGTACGTAAAATATCAAAATACACCAAATATATATTACCTACTGTACATAAAATATCAAAGGACACCGTATGTATATTACATACTGTATATTAAATGTCAAAGTTCACCAAATATATATTATATACTGTACATAAAATATCAAAGTACACCAAATATACGTGATGTACTTTACATAAAATATCACAGTACAAAAATATATTTTATCTGCTGTTCATAAAATATCAAAGTACACCAAATATATGTTATCTACTGTACATAAAATATCAAAGTACACCAAAGAAATATTATATAGTGTACATAAAATATAAAGGACACAAAATATATATTACGTACCGCACATAAAATATCAAACTACAGCAAATATATATTATATGCTGTAGATAAAATATCATATAACACCAAAAGAATATTATATACTGTAAATTAAATGTCTAAGTACAGCAAATATATATTATACACTGTACTTAAAATATCAAATTACACCCAATATATATTATATACAGTAAATAAAATGTCAATGTACACCAAATATGTATTATAAACTGTACATAAAATATCAAAGTACACCAAATATATTATATACTGTACATAAAATATCACAGTATACCAAATATATAATATATAGTGTACATAAAATTTCACAGTTCACCAAATGTATATTATATACTGTATATAAAATATCAAATTACACCAAATATATATTATGTACTGTACATAAAACATCAAAGTACACCAAATATATATTTTATACTGTACATAAAAGGTGAAAATACACAAGTTATATATTATATACTGAACATAAATTATCAAAGTACACCAAATATATATTATATACTGAACATAAAATATCAAAGTTCACCAAATATATATTATATACCGTAAAAAAAATCAAATTAAATTAAATATATATTATAAACTGTACCTAAAATATAAACGTTCACCAAATATATATTATATACTGCACATAAAATATGAAAATACACCAAACATATATTGTGTACTGTACATAAAATGTTAAAGTATAACAAATGAATATTAAATACTGTACATACAATATCAGTGCACTCCGAATATATATTGTATACTGTACATAAAATATCAAATTACGCCAAACACACATTATATATGGTACATAAAATATCACAGTACACAAAATATATATTATATAATGTAAATAAAATATCATAGTACTCCAAATATATATTATATACAGTACATAAAATATCAAAATAACTCAAATATATATTATATACTGTACATAAAATATCAAAGGACAGCAAATGTATATTGTATACTGTACTTAAAATGTCAAACTTCACCTAATATATATTATATACTGTAGATAAAATATCAAAGGACACCAAATGTATATTGTATACTGTATACAAAAATCAAAGTACACCAAGTATATGTAATGTACTATACATAAAATATCAAAGTCTACCAAATATATATTATATACTGTACATAAAATATAAAATCACACCAAATATATATTATATACTGTACATAAAATATTAAATTACTCTAAATACATATTATATACTGTACATAAAGCATAGAAGTACACTAAATATATGTTATATACTGTACATAAATTATGAAAATACACAAAATACATATCAGATAGTGTACATAAAATATCAAAGTACACCAAATATATATTATATACTGTACATAAAACATGAAAATACACAAAATACTTATCACATACTGTACATAATATATCAAAGTACACCAAATATATATTATATACTGTATATAAAATATAAAAGTACACCAAATATATATTATATACTTTACATAAAATTTGAAAATACACAAAATTCGTGTTATATACAGTACATAAAATATCATAGTACACCAAATATATATCATATACTGTATATAAAACTTAAAAGCACACCAAATATATATTATGTACTTTACATAAAATATCAAATTACAGTAAATGAAAATTATATACTGTATATAAAATATAATAGTACACAATACATATCTTATATACTGTACATAAAATATGAAAATATACAATTTATACTATATACTTTACATAGAATATCAAAGTACACCAAATATGTTATATACTGTACATAAAATATCAAAGCACACCAAATGTCTGTAATATACTGTACATAAAATATCAAAGTACACCAAACATACATTACATACCGTACATAAAATATCACAGTACACCAAATATATATTATATACTGTACATAAAATTACACAATACACCTTACATATATTATATTCTCTACATAAAATACCAAAGTACACCAAATATATGTTATATACTTTACATAAAATATCAAAGTACACCAAATATATATCATATACGCTACATAATATATCAAAGCACACCAAATATATATTATATACTGTACATAAAATATCAAATTACAGTAAATTAATATTATATACTGTACATAAAATATACAAGTACAACATACATATCTTATATACTGTATGCAAAATATGAAAGAACATAAAATATATATTATATACTGTACAAAAAATATAAAATCACACCAAATACATATTATATACTGTATGTAAAATACCAATTTACACTAAATACATATTATATACTGTGCATAGCATATAAAAGTACACCAAATTTATATTATGTACTGTACATAATTCGTGAAAATACACAAAATACTCATCACAAACCCTGCCAAAAATATCAAAGTATACCAAATATACATTATATACTGTATACGAAATATCCAATTAAACTAAATATTTATTATATACTGTACATAAAATATCAAAGTACACCAAATATATGTAATATAACTTACATAAAATGAAAATACACAAAATACGTATTATATACTGTACATAAAATATCAAATTGCACCAAATATTTATTACATACTGTACATAAAATATCAAAGCACACAGAATATATATTATATACTGTACACAAAATATCAAATTACACTAAATAAATATTATATAACGTACATAAAACATAAAAGTACACTAAATATATATTATATACTGTAAATAAAATATGAAAATCTACGAAATATATATTATATACTGTACATAAAATATCAAAGTACACCAAATATATATTATATACTGTACATAAAATATCAAAGGACACCAATTATTTATTATGTACTGTACATAAAATATCAAACTACACGAAATATAAATTATATACTCTTCATAAAATATCACAGCACACCAAATATACATTACATACTGTACATAAAGTCTTACAGTACAACAGATATATATTATATACTGTAGAAAAAATATAAAAATTCCCCAAATATATATTATATACCGCACATAAAATATCAAATGACACCAAATGTATATTATATAATGTACATAAAATGTGAAATTTTACCAAAAATATTTTATATACCGTACATAAAATATCATATTACACTATATATATATTATATACTGTACATAAAATATAAAAGTAGACCAAATATATATTACATAGTGTACAGAAAATTTGAAGATACCCAAAATATATATTATATACTGTACATAAAATATCAAAGTACTCCCAATATACATGATATACTGTACATAAAATATCACAGTACACCAAATATCTATTATATACTGTACATAAAATATCAAAGTACACCCAATATATATTATCAACAGTACATAAAATATCAAAGTTCACAAGATAAATATTATATAGCGTACACAAAATAGCAAAGTACACAAAATATATATTATATACTGTAAATAAAATATCAAAGTACACCAAATATATATTATATGCTGTACATAAAATATGAAATTACACCAAATGAATATTATATACAGTAAATTTAATGTCTAAGTACACCAAAAATATATTATGTACTGTACTTAAAATATCAAAGTACACCAAATATATATTACATACCGTAAATAAAATATCAATGTACACCAAAAATATATTATGAACTGTACATAAAGTATCAAAGTACACCAAATATATGTTATGTACTGTACATAAAATATCATAGTACCCCAAATGTATATTATCTACTGTACATAAAATACCAAACTTCACCTAATATATATTATATACTGTACATAAAATATCAAAGTACAGCAAATGTTCATTAAAAACACTGCATAAAATATCACAGTACAGCAAATATACATTTTTTGCTGTACATAAACTAATACAGTACACCAAATATATTTTATATGCTGAACATAAAATATCAAAGTACCCCAAATATATGATAAGTACTGTACATAAAATATCAAAGTACACCAAATTTATATTATATACAGTACATAAAATATCAAACTTCACCAAATATATATTATGTACTTTACATAAAATATCAAATTACACCAAATATGTATTATATACTGTACATGAAATATGAAAATACACAAAACATATATTATATACTGTACATAAAATATCAAAGTATAGCCAGTTGCTGAGAAGCACAGGTAAAACAACGTAGGGTTCCCATTGTTATTAGTGTGGGAGGCCTGTCTGGCGGGACTCCTCCCTTTGGAATCTAATCCTATGTCCCGGTAGGTAGCGTCACCATTGACTTAGAAGACACACATATGTTGAGAATAATATTTCTGGTCGTTTGCTGCACGTCTTATTTACAATATGTAATCAAATTCTTTATCCTGACCTTATGGCATCTGGGTTGAGAATCATGATGGGAAGCAAACATTGGTGTGTCACTTTCTGAGTTTGAAACTTTATTTTGCCTTTAGCGTTTTGCTATTGCTTTCTCATTTTCTTTGCTTTCGTTTTATTTCTAAGTTCTGGGATATATGTGCAGGATGTGCAGATTTGTTACTAAGGTAAACGTGTGCCATGGTGGTTTGCTGCACCTGTCAACCCATCACCTATGTATTCAGCCAAGCATGCAGTAGCTGTTTTTCTTAACGCTCTGCCTCCCGAAAGGCCCCAGTGTGTGTTGTTCCCCTTCCTGTGTCCATGTGATCCCATTTTTCAGCTCCCATTATAAGTGAGAATGTGGCGTTTGGTTTTCTTTCCCTGGATCAGTTTGCTGAGGATAATGACCTCACATCACCAGTGTTTTTGCTTTTTATTTTAAAGAGTAGTATTTTATTGAATAAGATTTGCTCACAGAAAACGAAGCTTAAATCTACAATGAATGCCGGACTCTACAGCAGAAAGCAATTTTCTCACTTTTCCACACACAATGGTTCCTACTAAGTGAAAAAAAGCCATAAAATTTCATTCACAAATGTACTACTGTGTCTCAAAACATCTCACATAATCATGCACTGTACTAAAGCCATTAGATCAGTTCTTCAGTCAGGTTAAAGAAGTATCCCTCTAATAACTGATTTTTATAATGCTATCAATCTCCACTCCCAATCAGTCTGCCATTGTTAATGGCGTACAGCATTATTGAATACAATGGAATTGATGACGCCCATATCCACGGACAAACCGTGACTTAGGATGGTTTGATTTATGATTTTTCAACGTTATGATGGGTTTATTGGAATATTAGATGCGTTTCTGAGTTACACTGGGTTTAGGAGTATGCGACCCTATAGTCCAGAAACAGCTGTATAAAGAAAAACAGGTGTACCTAATTAAAATATGCCTAGTGACTTGGGATAAACCAATAGATGTTCACAACTGATGGAGAGCCGTGAAAGAGAGATAGTGGTAAATAGTTAAAATAACACAATTTTCCAGCACCTGTGGAGGATTTCCCCAAAAAAACGCAGAATGTGGGATGCACCTAAGGCATATGAAAGAGAGAGGGCTGAAGGAGTAAGAGAGAAATAGGAGGAAGGAAGGAAGGAAGGAAGGAAGGAAGGAAGGAAGAAAGGAAGGAAAGAAGGAAGGTAGGAAGGAAGGAAGGAAGGAAGGAAGGAAGGAAGGAAGGAAGGAAAGAAGGAAAGAAGGACGGAAGGAAGGAGAAAACACCCGGTGTTACTAAAACCCCAAAAAGACTGGTTTCCCCCTGTGGGTAAGCCTACAATGTGGATGAATCTTGAAAATATTGTGCTACGTGTTATGTTAGTCATAAAAGCTCACCTATTGTGCAATTCCGTTTATAGAAATTGTCCACAATATGGAAATCTATGCATATGGTGTTGATCGCACTATGTAGTTGCTAACTAGGGCTGAGGGTCAGGGAGAGGGTTTGAGACAGAATGAGGAGTGACTAATGTCTACAGGGTTTTTCTCTGGTCGGGGGTGATAAGACGTTCAACAGTGGATTGCGAATTAAAATGGAATGTGCACAACCACAGGTATACTAAAAGCCACTCAATTCATGACTTTTAATGGGGGAATCTTATGTGGCGCAATCTCATCGAGACCACGGCAGACATAGTGAGAGAGAAAAAGGTGAGTAAATATCTGAAACGGAGGCAGAAACAGAGAGAATGAAAAGCCCTGTGAATGGAAGGGAGAGCGAAAAGAGCAAATGGTCCTATTTACAAATGACAGATGTGAAACTGGAGTTTGCATCAACAGTGTCACTGCCAGGAAGGAGGGTCATGCTAGCCATGTCACCGGTAGTGTGGCCCGCAGGGACGCCAACATGCTGGAGCATCGTGCCAGCATGGGCTCTGGCAGCCACGTTGGCCAGCAGGAGGGTCCTGCTGCACAGCTGTGGGGTGAGGATAGACTGGGTGGTGATATCGGGCATTACAGGGGCCTCTTCTGCTGGCAAGAGTGTGACAGTATCAAGTAGATGGACAGGCCTGCGTGTGAGGACGGAATGCAGGAGGGGCTCTTCTGCGGCTGGGTGTGGGGCCCTCACCGGAACTGTGGAGAAATGGCCAGGTAACTGCGTCATGTGGGCTGGTAGATTGGCCAGGGCTTCGAACTGAAGGACAATAACGGGGAGTAGCTGTCAGGCCCTGGGAGTGTCTGAGTGTAAGTGGAGATGGGTTTGGGGTCACTGAGGGATGCGTGGGAGCCATCCCTGTATAGGTACAGGTCATAGGGAGATAGTTTCGTGAGACCTGTGAGTGTCTAGGGTTGTCCTGGGTGCCTGGGGCTGACTGTGGCAGAAATCTGGGGAGGGCTGGAGAGAAGCTGGGAGACACAGGAGAGTCCCTGAAGGCAGGGGGTGAAGAGGTGAAAGAAATGGGTGAGGGTTGCAGTAAGGTCCGTGAGTTTGTAGGTGATTCCTGGGTGTGGGAAGCTGACTCCAGGTGAAATCTGGAGATGGCTAGAGAGTAGCTGAGAGAGACAGAAGAGTCCCTGAGGGCTGGAGGTGAGAACATGAGGGAGACTGGGGAGTAAGTCAGTGAAATTCGCGAGTTCGGTGGTGTATCGTGGGCGCCTGGAACTGACTCCAGCTGGAATCTAGAGAAGTTTTGACAGTAGCTGAAAGAGACACAAGAGTCCCTGTGGGCTGAGGGCAAAGACCTGAGAGAGACCAGGGAGGAGCTCAGTGAAGTCTGTGAGTCTGTAGGTGATTCCGGAGTGTGGGAGGCTGACTCCCGCTGAAATGTGGGCGTGGTGGGAGAGTAGCTGGGACAGACAGGAGAGTCCCAGGGGGCTGGAGGTGAAGACATGAGAGAGACTGGGGAGTAACTCAGTGAAACTGGAGAGTTTGTGGGTGATACCTGGGAGCCTGGAACTGACTCCCGCTGAAATCTGGGCATGGTTGGAGAGTAGCTGGGACAGACAGGAGAGTCCCTGAGGGCTGGTGAATACATGAGAGAGACTGGAGAGTAATTGAGTGAAATTGGTGAGTTTGGTGGCGATTCTGGGGTGCAAGGAACTGCTTCGAGCTGAAATCTGGGCGTAGTTGGAGAGTAGCTGGGACAGACAGGAGAGTCCCTGAGGGCTGGTGAAGACATGAGAGAGACTGGGGAGTAACGCAGTGAAATTGGTGGGCTTGGTGGTGATCCCTGGGTTCCTGGATCTGACCCGCGCTGA
The DNA here is from genome assembly GCF_029281585.2 of Gorilla gorilla gorilla. Lineage (NCBI taxonomy): Eukaryota > Metazoa > Chordata > Mammalia > Primates > Hominidae > Gorilla > Gorilla gorilla. Next base: position 25,896,093 of record NC_073241.2, read on the forward strand.
AATGTGGGCGTGGTTGGAGAGTAGCTGGGAGAGACAGGAGAGTCATTGGTGGCTGGGGGTGAGCTGCTGGATGATGGCAGTAAGAACATATGGTATATTATTGATGAATGGGGTGACTGTGAGGAATCTCCCGAGGAGGACACGGGAGAACACAATGACATGAGTGATTGTCCTGCTTGGTTAGGAAAGGGAAATGTAAAGTTGTGGAATTCTGTCGATGACGGATGTGAGAGTGGTGAAGCCCTGCAGGATGATGTAGAGTACTTCCACATCCCTTGTGAGGAGCTGCCCCTTGGGGCTGAGTTCCTGGGAGGGGAGAGGTAGATGCTGGGTGAGGCAGGCATGAATCTTGAGGAGTCAGGGCTGGGGGACCGCTCATATTCTCCCGAGACCTGTGAGTCTCTGTGGGACTCCTGGGTGCATGGGGCTGACACCCGCAGGAACCTCGGGATGGCTGGAGAGTAACTGGGAGCCACAGGAGAGTCCCTGAGGCCTGGGGGTGAAGAGATGAAAGACATAGGGGAGGAGCACCGTGAGGCTCGTGAGTTTGTAGGTGACTCCTGGGTGTGGGGGGCTGACTCCAGCTGAAATCTGGGGTTGTTTGGAGAGTAGCTGGGAGACACAGGAGACTCCCTGAGAGCTGGGGGTGAGCTGCTGGGTGATGGCAGTAGGAACATGTGGTATATTACTGATGAACGTGGTGACTCTGGAGAATCCTCAGAGGAGGACACGGGAGAGCCCAATGGCTTCATTGATTGCCCATCACGGAGAGGACAGGGACATGGGAGATTGTGGGATACTGGTGATGACAGAGGTGAGTGTGGTGAAGCCCTAGGGGATGGTGAATGGTAGCTCCGGATCCCTGGTGAGGAGCTTCCTCTTAAGTCTGAGTTTCTGAGAGGGGAGAGGGAGAAGCTGGGTGAGGCTAGCATGGACCTTGGGGAGTCCGGGCTGGGGAACCGTTCATAAGAAGAGCCAGACAAGACCCTAGTGTTCTTAGGTGCAGACATGATTAGGAAACCTGCAGCTCCCAGAGACCCCTACTAATTTCCTAACCCGCAGAATGAAGGAGTGTGTGTGTGTGCGTGTGTGTGTGCGTGTATGTGCGTGTGTGTGTGCGTGTGTGTTTGTGTGTGTGGGGTGTGAAGTATGTGATCCTTAAGAAAATGGAAATAAACCAACCAATGAGACAGACAGACAGACAGACAGACAGAGATTCACTTGCCCAAGTGTTCTGTCCTGTCCTCTGAATCCGCTTCCAAGTCGCAAGACGCTGTGAGCTCCAAGTCCACACAGAGTCCGCCAAACGCTCCGGCCGCTGCTCCGCTCTGCGAAGATCTGAGTACAGGCCAGCCAGGGTGGGTTTAAATAGCCTCGGGAACAACCTCGCAGCGGAAAGGGCGGAGCTTCACTCCTCCTTTCCATCAGTCACCCCCAACTTTCCCAGGCTACACCTCGTAGGAAACTGTTCTCCTGATTTGATTTCATGCGCCACCTTTGGGACAATCTGAGAACTTACAAGTTTTCTTGGCCAAAGGTATGATGAATTAAATGCACGGAAACACTGAAAACCAACTAGGGGTTCTGTGGCTCCCACGTGGTGGTTTTGACACCAGCAGCATGCTTGTCACCCTAAAACCCCGGAGATCCACAGATCTGTGTGGTAACAAGCCCTCCCCCTGACCCTGATGCATGGCAGTTGAAGAATTACGCGTGTAACCGAAAAGACTTTGAAGAAGAGGTGAAGATAGGAGTTGTAGAATCATCCTTTGCTCTGGAACCCCGTAGAGGCTTGGGAGCCAGTTGGGTGAAGCATTCGTTGGATGAGGGTGCTCGGGTTAGGAATATCAAGGTGTGGCTCCAGATAATTCCATCATCTAGTTAAGTTTCCAGTTATGCTAATCTGTTTTAAAATTCCGTTTGTGTAAATTCTTTTACTCAGACTGAGAATGGCAAAGCCACAACCCCAATTTCCAGGGAGGGTTGAGAGCCTCAGGTTGAGTTGATGACCAATAGCCTATGGTTTAACCCATCATGCCTATTGATGAGGTCTCCATAAAAACCCAAAAGGACTGGGTTCAGAGAGCTTCTGGATAACACTTCCTGGAAGGCAGTGCGCCCCTCCCCACATGCTGGGCCCAAAAGTTTTTTCTGAAATTTTTGCAATAACCGCTAAGTACAGATAATGGGAAATGTCAGTGATTCCCTGCGTGCTGTGATCTCTTCCAGCAAATGAATGCAACTAAAACTGGGAGTGGTGGAAACCAGATTTATAGCCAGTTGCTGAGAAGCACAGGTAAAACAACGTAGGGCTTCCCATTGTTAAGAGTGTGGGAGGCCAGTCTTGCGGGACTCGGCACTTTGGAATCTAACGCTATGTACACCTGCTGTGCAGCTGCTCCTGGCTCTGTGGGCTGCCAGGTGGCAAAGCAGCACGTGCGGGACGGCCGCAAGGAGAGCCTCGATGGCTTCGTGGAGACCTTCAAGAAAGAGTTGTCCAGAGACGCTTATCCAGGAATCTACGCCTTGGACTGTGAGATGTGCTACACCACGCATGGCTTAGAGCTGACCCGCGTCACCGTGGTGGACGCCGACATGCGAGTGGTGTAAGACACCTTTGTCAAGCCTGACAACGAGATCGTGGACTACAACACCAGGTTTTCCGGAGTCACCGAGGCCGACTTCGCCAAGACGAGCATCACCTTGCCCCAAGTCCAAGCCATCCTGCTGAGCTTTTTCAGCGCCCAAACCATCCTCATCGGGCACAGCCTGGAGAGCGATCTGCTGGCCCTGAAGCTCATCCACAGCACCGTGGTGGACACGGCCGTGCTCTTCCCGCACTACCTGGGTTTCCCCTACAAGCGCTCCCTCAGGAATCTCGCGGCCGACTACCTGGGACAGATCATCCAGGACAGCCAGGACGGCCACAACTCCAGCGAGGACGCAAACGCTTGCCTGCAGCTGGTGATGTGGAAGGTCCGACAGCGCGCCCAGATCCAGCCACGAAACCGGTCCGCCTCTCCCTCCGTCCTGGCCTGTCCTTAGCCCCAGGCCTCTTCCAAAACCGCCATCAGTCCCGAGAGCTCACCCTGCCCACCGCGCAGCAAAGCGAAAGAAACTGGAGCAGCCGGCGGCAGGAGAGGGCAAAAAGCCAAGAGTAACCCCAACCCCCCACTCCCAGTCCCCCGGAATCCCCGCCGCTGCCCCTCGGGCCTGTCCCCATCAATAATAATGGATTCTATACGTGGGATGGTTTTAAAGTATGTGGAAAACTTCTTTGATGGATTATCCTTGGAAAAGTGAAACCTAAATCCACTCCGTTTGGATGTGGGACTATTTACAGTTGTTGCTTACTAACATAAACTACGTTTAGGCTGATATTTCAGACAATGAAACCTTTGAGGGCCGTAGGGGGAAGACCTCGGTGGCTGAGTGCAGGGAAGGAGGATGTAATTCCATCACATATACTCTCTGTGCCTACCGTATTTTGAAAAATGCCAGTGATACCTATTTATAAAATAAAATCAACCAAGGTGAAGTACGAACTTAGCAACACTAAATATAAATATAGTGTTGCTAAATGTAGCAACACTATATTTAGTTATTACAATGGTATCTTGTATTTCTTACGTCCAGGTATACTTATAAATGCCTAGAGGGATTTCACCACCTCAGGATGGAGAGACTGAATGCTTCTGAGGGAATTAGGATGGTGGAATATTGGTGGTACCAGGGAAGGGGGAGAGATGTTTGAAAATACTATGTTTGCTCGTTCTTAGGTCCCAATAAAGAAGAAAGAGGTAACAGGAGTCGGAAGGACAAGGGGCAATAGTGATGAAGGGACCTTCTTATCATGCTGGCAATGTTAATTACCCAGGTGTAGGATGCCATACACTGAGGCGGAAGATCGCAAGTCAGAGTGGCCGGCAGGTACATCTTCCTGGCACACCAGAGGCAGGTCTTCAATACCCACTGGTCTCCCCACCAGGCTGCATAAGCGAACCTGAGCCACAGGGAGTTGGTCAAATCCTCCTGACAGTGTGGAGAAACCAACAGGCAAAACGTGGGGGCAAAAGTGGTGAGACCCCACACTTTTCACTAGTGGTCACAATGAGCTATGAAGTAACAGCTTCTCAACCTGTGCTGTTTCCTGTTGGATGCACATAATCCATTTGCATTACAGACAATTTTAGGATGTGCTTTACAGTAAGGTGGAAAGTACCTTATGGCAAAAAACACTCAGAAATTTATGTGTGGATTTAAAGTCATTCCAGTCCTAGAACATTGTGCTTTTTGGAGACGCCATAGCTGTTTTTCCCTTTGTAATATCAAAGCAGTAATATCTTCTCTGGGGGCCTGTTGGGTGAATTTCATGGAATCAAGTTAAGTAGGTGCCAGAACCGTTGCCGTTTTCCCGCCATAGCCCTGCCACCCACTGAAAAATGTTTGATGAGATTACTTAATGATTTCCAATTAAGTCGTATTTCCAAATATCATGATTTCCATTTTAATGTAGTTGGTACGGAGCTTTGTGAGTGTGTGCTTCTTTTATTATGGATCACGTTCAGCTCCTTTTTATTTGCCTCCCAGTTATAATAGTAAAACTCTACTCCTCTACTCCGAGGAGTCCCTACCACCCATATCATCACTTTCCAGGGCAGCACTCTTCACGCTCATTCATTTAGAGCATTCAACATTGTGCAAGTGAATCTTGGAAGGCAAAAGCTACTGAATTTAGCGAATTTGGGGAGGCATTCCCACAAATCAGCCAGGTGAAGTTTCACACACCCGAAGACTGCACAACTCCTCTAAGGCAGCACTATGCTGCAAACCCAGACGGCCACTCTTCTCACCCCTCGTCCGTTTGCTGTTCTGGGTAATGAGTTTCAAATGTCACCTAGGCAACTGCAAAAATAGCTGAAATGGAGAAAGGGCTTCAGGCTGGTGACCAGCAGAGGTCCACCTGACCCCCGTAAGCTGCTGAACAAGAAGGGCTGCCAGAAATGTCCCCCTAGGGAATTTGGTGGAGACGAAGACCTGCTCACTGGACAAAGGTTCCTCCCAGGATACGCCCGAGCGGAAGAAGCGGGCTCTGAGCCACGCCCTTTCACCCACCGCTACCCCGCCCTGGGCTGGAGAAGGTGCGCGTAAGGATGTG